>NC_048224.1:117613814-117787743 GCF_002007445.2 Ailuropoda melanoleuca
TTCTTTTTTTTTTTTAAAGATTTTATTTATTTATTTGACAGGATAGAGACAGCCAGCGAGAGAGGGAACACAAGCAGGGGGAGTAGGAGAGGAAGAAGCAGGCTCACAGCAGAGGAGCCTGACGTGGGGCTCGAACCCATAACACGGGATCACGCCCTGAGCCAAAGGCAGACGCTTAACCGCTGTGCCACCCAGGCGCCCCTCAAAATAAATATTCTAAACACTCAAGGTGTATTCCTTTTCCTACCATAAAATGACCTGAGAATTTTGCTTTCTCAGTTTTCAAGACCGTGGCAGATTATTTAGGAAATTTGGACTTATTGTACATATTTGATCTTTCAGAGAATAGTGTTGCACCCTTTTCTCTGATATCATGAAGAGTTCTTTATTCCTACTACATAAGCTAATTTTGACTTCTAACTATTGCTCCCATGAAGCATATGGTACTATTGTGCAGGTTGCAAGATAAAGCAAATAAGTAATTATGTTTGTGGTTTTTGAGAACTGATTTTGGTTTGGTGTAAAGATATACAGTTGTAAGGTCAATAATGTGAATGATAAATATAAGGTCACAATATACTTTATCTTAAAACAAACAAAAAACCCCCCACAAAACATAACCATGTGAACTAAAGCCCAAGATATAACAACAAGTCAGCTTGGGGCCAAGATTGTAGACTGTATATATAATTTCTTGGTAAAAGGAATGGTGGCCAAATATACACTTCCAGATATGAAGCAGGAGCTATGAGTGATTATTATCCTACAATATCTTATATAGCAGAAGGCAAGAAAGCGATCAGTGGTTGAGTCTTATTAAAAGAATAGTAGGAGTTAACTTGGAGATGCCTCCAGTGTTCCAAAAAGAAAACAAACAAAAATCTAGTCTCAAAATTGGTTGAGTATACATAAAATATATTTCAGTTCATTTTCTTTATTTTTCCATTTAATCAATTTTTTTTGCAACAAAATCAAGTGAATGGCACACAAATAAAACAATTATTTTTGTTATACAGAAATGGAAGCCAAAAATAAATTAATACTGGAAAACTAATTTAATTAGGCAGAAAAGAAAAAATAATAATTTTCCATGACCCATGCCATTTACATGAGTAAATCACAATAGCTCCAATAAATGCCTTGGGTATGTAATAACAAATGAGTACAAAACATTGAGTGCACAATATTTTAATACACATAAATACACAAGTGGATCAAAATGTAATGTTTAAGGATAAAATCTATCTTTAATAAATCTTCACTCCAGTATCTAAAATAAGCCCTCAGCTCTAGTTAGAACATAGTTCATTGTTAAGTATGACCATGAAATTAAGGGTATCCATGAAAATAAATGTATAAGAACTATTTCTGTCCATTTTAAAAATTTTATCTTAGGGGGCACCTGGGTGGCTCAGTTGGTTAAGCATCTGCCTTCCACTCAGGTCATGATTCCAGGGTCCTGGGATGGAGCTCCACATTGAGCTGTGCATCAGGCTGTCTGCTCAGCGGGAAGCCTGCTTCCCCCTCTCCCTCTGCCTGTGGTCTGCCTGGTTGTGCACACTCTCTCTTTCTCTCTCAAAGAAAAGAAAAAAAAAAGAAAAGAAAAAGAAAAGAAGGAAGGAAGAAAGGAAGGAAGGAAAGAAGAAAGAAAGAATATCTTTTAAAAAAATTATCTTATATTCACAATATACCAGGCTATAAAACCAAGTATGACTGGCTTCATACTCAAACTAACATCCTGTTCGTGTTGTGCCTTGGCTCTTTTCAAACCAGTCCACCTCATACTGCCTCAGAATAGAAAATAAATCAACCTAACAGGATTGGATGTCAGCATTTTACCAAAATTTCTTTTTAAACAACTGACTTTTAAGCAAATTGTACCATAATCTAGGTGCCACACTAGTCAGTAACCAATTAAACAGATAGTTGTTCTTTTTTATCATATCAGTAAATTGACACTATTGCCAGCAACATGATTACTGTACTTAAGTTTGTTTTATTTTCTGCATTTTTACCACAAAATATGTATTTTAAACTTGTTCAGTTAATTTTTTGTCTTTTAAAGTGACTGAATAACTCTTTTCTCTTCAGTTATATATGTACACAAGCATGCACGCACACACACACATAACACACACACACACACACACACACCCCCAGAGAGAGAAAGAAAGGGAGGGAGAGATGGAGCCTACATAATTAGTTTTATTTCATAAACTGAATGGTGACTAGTCTGTCCTTATATTATTAGGAAAACAGGAATAATTATGGTCTACTTTTCAAGGACATTGTTTTAATAAGTGCAGATATATATATATAAAAAGATTTGAGTTTCTGGTGTTACACTTATATACTGGGAAAGGGCCAGTAAATACTATGTTTATAATTATATGATTTGATAAAATTAACTTTTTCTCATCAAAAAACCCCAACAACCCCAAATAAGTTTCCATGTCTTGGCATTGATTGAGATGTTCTTCAGTATTTTTCAACATTTTAAATATATTCCATGAAGAGCAATAAATGTAATATGCTGATACCCCTAACATGTTTCTTTAAGGGGCTGAGAATTTCATTTATCGACTTCAATAACATATATTTATGATAACTTCTATAAATATTCTAATCTTGTTATACTTGACTAGTTGACAGATGGAGTAGGAAACTAAAAAAAAAGAATAATGTATCTCATATTTCTCTAGAGTAAATGATAGAGGAAAGGACATTATTAAACAGTCTTCTGTAGAAAAAATACTTAAAGAAATAGTCCATTTATTACACGGTGATTATTTCTGTCTTGAAACAAAAATTACATATTTTTTTCTTTTTTGACCTTTTATCAACATTATTTTTCATTATTCTTTCATTTCTTACTTATTGCTCATGTTTCTTCTTGTGTTGCCAGTGACTTTCCATAGACTGTTATGGAGCCTCTAACTGCTTTAGTTAGAATTTTCATACTCTCTCTGCTGCAGGATCTTGGGACATCTTGATCACTTCAGTTGAGAAATCTTAACTTCAGGTAATTTTTTCCAGACTCCAGCCACTCCGTGTCCTTCTAGAGATTGAAGATATTTAGTTCTCCTTATTTACTTCAGCTTAGAATTAATACCATTGCATTATAGTCTTCTGCTTACTCGTATGCCTCCAGAAGTGGACCGCAGGCATGGTCTTACTCATCTTTACATCCTTAGAGTTTGCATCCTTAGCCTGTGCTAAATTATTGGTTCAGATGGTTTCTATATGGAAAATCATTTTTATGAAGATTCATAGATAATACATTACAGAATCCACATAAGAAGCTTACTCCAATATAATATATTAGTAAAAATACTGCAAACATAATCAGTAAGTTGTTGAACTTACTGGGCAACTAGCTGTGTGGAAGGACAAATTTAACAATTTTGATCTTCAGTTTGCTTCTCTCTGTAACATTTGGCAACGTGGCAACAATAACATTTACTTGTAAAGTAAAGTAAATCAGCTTATATATATTTAGTGATTTCAGGTGATTAAGACTGTGTGTTTGACTACCTATTTAGACACCTCATATAAGTGAGACTATGCATCTTTATATATTTGGCTTAATTTATTCAGTATGAGATTCTTCAGTTTCATTCATGTGGTCACAGATGCAGAATTTCTTCACTTTAAAGTTTGAATAATATTCCTGTGTGTGTGTGCGTGCGCGCGCATTACCTTTTTAAAAAAATCATCTATCAGTTGGCAGACACATAGGTTGTTTACATATTTTGGCTACTGTGAATACTGCTGTAATAAACATAGGGGTGCAGATATCTTTTTGAGATACTGATATCAGGTCCTTTGGATATATACCCAGAAGTGGGATTATTGGATCATAGACTAGGAACTAATCTTGTTTTCTAGGGGTAAGCAGGATAAAGACATAAGACTGCTTAGGTGAACTACAAAGAATGCTTATTTAGGAGACTCATTCATTTTCTAGTTATGAGGATAATCACATGTAAAACATATAAAAATATATTGAGAAGTACAAACAGTGGGTGCATGTGAGGTGAGTACACGGACTTAGGAAGTACATCATTTTTGTATTTTCATGACCTGGGCTGAAGACGGATATTGGTTCATTGTGATATGAACTGATCTGAATAATTAGGTCACCCAGTTTGATCACCTAAGATAAGAAGAAATACTATTTTATGGAGAATACTGGCTCCAAATCAATTTTAATATCATTTTCTTTAGTCAGAATTCCTAATTTTTTGAATTAAGGGATATTTCTCCTAAATTGAAAGTAAGATTTAGCCCATCAAGCAAAGTCTATGATATGAAAAAAAATTCACTTTTTGGAGTAATGAGTTAGCCTCACCTGCCTGTGGTTGTACTCTTTAGGTGTTGTAAAGATCTGGTTCCAAAGCACCACAGAATATTATTTTGTTTTGTTTTAATTTGGAAAAGAATTCTGTACTGCAATTAAAATGGCAGGTTGCATATAAGAGTGTTCTTTAAATTAACTTTATAGTTTTTAGTAATTCAGACTACAATTTTAATTCACTATGAAACATATCTGGATCTGATTGTATTCTTAAAATCCTTCACGCACACACACACAACATGGGATAGATTATTTTTTAAATAAAATTATATTATTTGAAATGGTTAATGTTATTTTGTTTTCTTAAATTAGTCTGGGAAATAACATATCTCAAAAATAAATAGTTATTTGACAGATTTTTTAAAATGCCATATTAATGGAGGTTTGTATTTACCAGAAGTCCTTAAGACAATAGTAGAAAAAAGAAATGAATTAATTTCCATAGGGTTGTTCATGGAAAGCAGCAGAACATTAAAAATGTGGATTTTCTGAGAAAGCAGCTTGTAGCCAGAAGAGGAGAAAAAAAAAATAAGAGGACTGATGTATAAAAATGCTCTCTGGAATGAAAGAGGGAAACATGTTTCTATCAATTCTCAAGGCTATAACCCTCTAAGGAGAGGAAGATAGAGAGAAATTTTATGTAAGGGAACTAGATGATGACCTCTTTTTACTGTGGCTTCCATCCTTTCAACCATACTAATGATCAGCAATAGCTGTCTAGGCTTTGGTGACAGGATATTCTGTTAAATTTCATGCAATGCTGAGGAAAGTCAGCGTCAAAGGAGTAACNGCTCTCTGGAATGAAAGAGGGAAACATGTTTCTATCAATTCTCAAGGCTATAACCCTCTAAGGAGAGGAAGATAGAGAGAAATTTTATGTAAGGGAACTAGATGATGACCTCTTTTTACTGTGGCTTCCATCCTTTCAACCATACTAATGATCAGCAATAGCTGTGTAGGCTTTGGTGACAGGATATTCTGTTAAATTTCATGCAATGCTGAGGAAAGTCAGCGTCAAAGGAATAACANAATGATCAGCAATAGCTGTCTAGGCTTTGGTGACAGGATATTCTGTTAAATTTCATGCAATGCTGAGGAAAGTCAGCGTCAAAGGAGTAACATTTTGGGTCATATCATCTTGAATATTGGGATTAATATGTTGTAATCAAATAGTATTTTATCAGCAATCAGGACCTATAGTGTCCAATATGTTAAGCACTAATCACTTGGTTATCAGGCATTTGAAATGTAACTAGTCTGAATTGAAATGTATTCATCTGTAAAGTGCACAATAGATTTTATAGATGGTACAAAAAATACAAACTCTCAATAACTTTATAGAATTACATGTTGAATGATAACATTTTGGATAATAGGGTTAAATAAAATAAGTTCTAAAATTAATTTCACTTATTTCTTTTTAGCTTTTTAATATGGTTACTAGCAAATTTAAGATTATATATTTGGTTTAGTTATATTTCTACTGGATTATACTGATCAAGGTTTTAGACACAAGTAACTTCCCCAAGGTGCTCTGACAATTGCACATATATAGAAATGAAAGTTTATGATGAGACAGGATATTATTACTAATTTAATAACTTCTCAAACCAAAGAGATAATGAAGTTTACTCTGAGATTAAAGAGTGTAGTTTAGGAAGGATAAACTGTTGGATAGTAAATATGTCAAACTGTGAAACCAATCAATGCATTTTGTGAATATCCACTAAAAAGAGGAAGCCCAAGAAATAGCTAAATGGGAAAGTAATTAGTAAATTCATCTTCCATAGATAACCATATTCTTAGAAAAAGAAGTTATTTATTGATGGGGAAGCATTTTCAGTAATATACCTACATGGTTAAATGAAGATTTTGGCGCTATTCAATTAGTAGAGATTAGATAACCCAAAATTGGTAGCTAATGTTGTGGAATTTACCATCCTGATGATTTTGGAACAACTGTTGATGTCTATTTTTTACCAAAAAACATGTGATGCTTGCTAGTAGAATTTACGTAATGTTATTCATCGTATATGCTACTAAATGAAAATAAAATGCTACAAGACTAGTGAGTTGGGAAATGTCACTATAAGAGATTGTCAGGGGTGTCCTTCATATGAACTCAGAACCACCAGAGCTTTCATCACCCTCCTTCTGTAACAACCAATGTTTGAGATTCTAATTCTTTTCACTCAAAGATTAAGCCTCAGTTGTCAAATACTGTGTCTTGTACAACTTCGGAAAAGATCTTTTTTCACCAGTTATTTTTTTTAATTTAATTTTTTATTTGACTGCAGTTGATACATAATGTTACATTAGTATCAGGTGAACAACATAGTGATCCAACTTCTTATGCTATGCTCACCACAAGTGTAGGTACCATCCATCACCATACAACGATAGTATAGTATCATTGACCATATTCCCTATGCTGTGCTTTTTGTCCCCATGACTTATTCATCCCATAACTGGAAGCCTGCAACTCCCACTCCTGTTCACCTATTTTGTTCCTCCCCCCACTCTTCTTCCATGGGGCAACCATCAGTTTGTTCTCTGTATTCATAGGCCTGATTCTGCTTTTTATTTATTTTTTTTCTTTTAGATTCAGTATATTAGTGAAATCATATGGTGTTTGTCTTTCTCAGTTTGACTTATTTCATTTAGCATAATTCCCACTAGGCCCTTCCATGTTGTCACAAGTGGCAAGATCTCATCCTCTGTTATGGCTGAGTAATATCCCTATGTGTGTGTGTGTGTGTGTGTGTGTGTGTGTGTGTGTGTACACATATTCCTATGCATTCATCTGTCGATGGACTCAGGCTGTTTCATATCTTGGCTGTTGTAAATAATGCTGCAGTAAACATAGGGATACATATATTTTTTTAAAATTAGTGTTTTCATTTTATTTAAGTAAATACCCAGTAGTGGAATTACTGGTTCATATGATATTTCTACTTTTAATGTTTTGAGGAAACTCTATGCTGTTTTCAAGTGTTTTTCTAACAGCTGAATGAACTAAGACAGTTTTTTTTTTCAATGCTTAGACTCTCTTATTATTATTGTTCTTTAAAGATGTTTATATCTCTTTAGATTTTCAGTGGAGTGGCCACACAAATTTGAAAACTAGGAAAGGAACAGATTTTAATAACATGTAGACGAAATTCAGTAAACATGATGTGCATAATACAATAGAGTCTGGTTTGTACACTTGTGAAGATTGTCAAATAACAGTTTTACTGTTATTTTCCATGTTCATCTGATTATTTTGACACCCAATATACAGTAAAAAATCTTATATCATTCTGATATATCCTAATCCAGGATTTCTCAAGTAGGATAAAACTTAGAGGCACCCACAATAGTAATGTTCATAAAAAGAGGCTGTGCCCCTTTATAGGAACGTTTAAGAATACATTCAAGAGCTGTAGGAAGGTAAAAAATAAAGAACTAACTTTCCCAGCTTGACAATTTCAAAATCCATCATCCGACTACTGCAAAGTAACCTTATACAAGACAGTGAACCAATTAGCCCTGTCACTCACAGACAGCTAAGTACAAAATGGATTTAAGGTTAGAGCTCTGGGATAGATTTAATGCATGACTTAAACAGCATGTATTATGGTGCAGTGCTACATGAATGACTGGAATCTTTGGCACATTTCTGACAAAGTGACTGATGATTGGCAATAAGGTGTAAGGGGAATTTGGGCGTGATAGAAATGGGTCAATGTTCATTTTTGTTCCTCTATTCAAATAGAAACAAACTCTAGAAAACTGTCAGAGCTTAATTTTATTTTATTTCTCTTTTATAACTTAGTCTGAGTTCAGCCACGTAACAGCCGTTTGATACTGACAAGCCTGGAAGGATGTGGTCTGCTGATCTTCTGGTAAAATGTGAAGAAACAATTTTTTAACAACTATAATGAAACAAAGTGTTGAATAAGACCAGAAGACCAGGATCCTAATCATAACTATGACACAAACTATCTGTATGATATGAAGCGAGTAACAGGGATTTTTTCCCATTTACAGAAATAAAAGAAGAGAAAAAATGACTAAATAACCAGAGTTCCTTCAAGTTAAAAACATAAATAAGTAAATAAATAACCCAAAATTAAACAAACAAACAAACACTATTGTACATCTTAATTGCTTGCTTTTGTAAACTCTTGTTGCCATGTTACAGGGTGAACTTTCAACAAAATCATTCGTTCAGGTCAGTTTTGAGTTTGAGCCCATGAGCTGATGAGAAGGAATTACACAAACAGTGAAAATATGGCAAGCTAAAGTGTTTGCTTTCTTCAGGAACATAATAACAAAGATATTTTTTGGAATATAAAGACAATTCATTATAAGTTTACGTGAGCTATTGAATCTGTAATAATGTTTCACTTCTCAGAAATATTCTTAATTATAAAGAATATCATTAAAGTAAAAAAAAAAGCTTAAATATATGGGCAGACTGTATTTGCTTTCTATTCACATAGCATTTTGCATCATTAATTGAATCTTCAAAACAACAGTCAGACTATACCAAAATACTAATTCATTTTGAGTTACAGTTTAATGGTTTTCTTTAATCACAAGGGGTCTGAATAGTTATTTATGCAAATCAATGGCTTGGAAATCTGGTTTAAATGAGGAGGTTTAGCTATCCCTTTTCCCATAAAAATGAAAATAATTGTTTTTGAAACTTAAAGGTTCAGATTTAATCAAGTTTTTAAATGAACTGTGACAAAATAAAAGTATTACAAAAATTGAAATAGAATGATATCATCTAGATCTGCTCTACGAGTAAAAAATATTATGATGATGCTCATATACAAAATCTATGTTAACAGCCAACAAGAGACAGCTCTTGAAATAAGAATGAGTTTTTACAGGNTGCTCTACGAGTAAAAAATATTATGATGATGCTCATATACAAAATCTATGTTAACAGCCAACAAGAGACAGCCTCGTGAAATAAGAATGAGTTTTTATA
The DNA here is from genome assembly GCF_002007445.2 of Ailuropoda melanoleuca. Lineage (NCBI taxonomy): Eukaryota > Metazoa > Chordata > Mammalia > Carnivora > Ursidae > Ailuropoda > Ailuropoda melanoleuca. The sequence continues at coordinate 117,623,156 of NC_048224.1, forward strand.
GAGGATAATAATAGTCATATATACATATACAGAAAATAATTTATATGTAGGTAACTGAAACGAATGCGCATATGTCCAAAATAGGTTAAAAGTTAGATGTTGAAGGGTAGCATAGAGAAAGGTTATTAATAATAAGTGGAATATTTTCACTTCATTATTTCATTGAAAATTAATCACGACTTATGTCTAAAGTGTTATCATTGTATAATACCATCTCTCTATTTNTACATATACAGAAAATAATTTATATGTAGGTAACTGAAACGAATGCGCATATGTCCAAAATAGGTTAAAAGTTAGATGTTGAAGGGTAGCATAGAGAAAGGTTATTAATAATAAGTGGAATATTTTCACTTCATTATTTCATTGAAAATTAATCACGACTTATGTCTAAAGTGTTATCATTGTATAATACCATCTTTCTATTTTTATTTTTTTTCTAAATGTCTCCAAGCCCTTCTAATCTGTGCTGCTATCCATCTTGTATGCACTAAAGTTCATTTCCTATCCCATGAATCATTTTCATAATTGTAAATCACTCAAAAACTAAAATCACATTTTATTATTTTTTTGCTTAAAATTATCAACTACTGTTGTACACAAAGTAAAAATCAAATTCCTNTTTCACTTCATTATTTCATTGAAAATTAATCACGACTTATGTCTAAAGTGTTATCATTGTATAATACCATCTTTCTATTTTTATTTTTTTTCTAAATGTCTCCAAGCCCTTCTAATCTGTGCTGCTATCCATCTTGTATGCACTAAAGTTCATTTCCTATCCCATGAATCATTTTCATAATTGTAAATCACTCAAAAACTAAAATCACATTTTATTATTTTTTTGCTTAAAATTATCAACTACTGTTGTACACAAAGTAAAAATCAAATTCCTGTATCCTTGTTCATTTTCAGGCCCCTATTAATTTCTTCAACTTCATGTCTTAATTGGGTAATACTCCAAGATCCAATAATACTGAACACTTTTCAGTTCCCTGCCTATTATTTTTCTCTATACGGGGCAAGTAAGTACTTGTAAGACTTCCCAAACCCCACATCTTTTTTATTTTTATTTTTATTTTTTTTATTTTTTTTTTTTAAAGATNCTGTTGTACACAAAGTAAAAATCAAATTCCTGTATCCTTGTTCATTTTCAGGCCCCTATTAATTTCTTCAACTTCATGTCTTAATTGGGTAATACTCCAAGACCCAATAATACTGAACACTTTTCAGTTCCCTGCCTATTATTTTTCTCTATACTGGGCAAGTAAGTACTTGTAAGACTTCCCAAACCCCACATCTTTTTTAGCTAAGTCCTTCTTTTATAAACCTTACAACCATCTCTATCAGATCATTTTGTCGCATTTAATGGGAATTGACTGTTTTTTAATACTTAATAATTTGGGAACATGTTTGCCTCTCTTTTTCCCATTATCTAGCCTAGTAATTAAGTCATAATAGGTGCTAAACATCAGTTAGGTANCCCATAACACCGGGATCACGCCCTGAGCTGAAGGCAGACGCTTAACCGCTGTGCCACCCAGGCGCCCCCCCACATCTTTTTTTAGCTAAGTCCTTCTTTTATAAACCTTAAAACCATCTCTATCAGATCATTTTGTCGCATTTAATGGGAATTGACTGTTTTTTAATAATAATTTGGGAACATGTTTGCCTCTCTTTTTCCCATTATCTAGCCTAGTAATTAAGTCATAATAGGAGCTAAACATCAGTTAGGTCTAGATTAATGTCAGTCATTTCCTACCTTCTGATGTTGGTGTACTTCAGTATCATGTATAAAGTGAGAAGTTAATGCAGCAGCAGTGATGACATATAAGAAAATATTTTCTAATATAGATCAATGTATATATTATTCCTATGTCCATATGCATGCATTTATTATATTATATGCCTTATACTCAAACATGATTGAAACATGTACATATCATACTCTAAAAGTAAGATAAAATTGATCCACTGATTATCTTTATTTCACTAAAAAACTTTTTAGCTAATAATGTATGACAGATATGTTCTTTTTAGCTGATTAAAATAATCTGAATTATAATGAAATTGTAAATTACATCAGCGAATTTGACCTAAAACTCAGATTCAATTATATCATTACTAGCATGTTAGGAAGGCTCTATTAATTTTAATATATAAATGAGCTAGAGAGGAAGTAGTGAATTTTGACTGATAATACAAAAATTATTATATATATAAATAGGATTTTTTTAAGGTTTTGACCTTCAAATTACAAAATTGTTTGTTATATTTAACATAACTTTACTGGATTCAAAAAGGCCTACCTGATGTGATCTGATACACAAGTGTCTCCAGTATGATTAAGACTATAAAAATGGACATTGCAGAATGTACAAATAACTACAAAATGAGCATTGTTAACAGTTACTTTATTCTCATTACATTCACAGTAATGGCATGAGCATTTTTCTGAACTTCAGGCAGTTTGTCTCCTAAATATACAAGTAAACTTTATCTCTTTTAATTTCTAATCTTAAAAAATGTTAATTACAGAAAATGTTAATTAAATGGTTATTATGATTTACATCTTATCCAGTAAGATGCTTGGTACATTATCTGCTTCTAATAATTTGAGTTTAAAAAAAAATACTCATGCTTTTTTCCTGCTGTATTTGTTTCTTTTATGCATTTTTACTTGACCTTTACATATGTCAACTAAATAATTGTATGCCAAAATTTCAGGTAGATGTTCTGACGTATTTTCTGAAGTCTAGCTTCTCTGTGTTTATTCACGCTAGATTTTTAGTTAACATGCCTCCAAATGTGTATTCCAGTGTCTGAGAAGATGGCATAGACAGCATCAAATTGAGTTATGACTGCAGAAAGTGGAATGTTGTTCTCATGCTGCTAAGAAGTGACATTCAAAATACAGATTATTCATCCTTGACAATGAGCAGATTTACTTATATATTTTGATTCAACATTTCAAATGGATTAAAGTGGAACAGTCTTCCTTAAGTATGGGATTTAGCCTTGAAAATCCTGATGTGATGAACTCACTTCATTAAATGTGAACTCATACTTACTGTATAATCTCTAATTCTCCTGTTTAAAAACATAAATGAAAAAAGTCTAAAATAACCTTTTGAAAATCCACATCAATACATCCAAATATATTTGTAAAGTGTTAGTGTGCAGGTTCATCTTTTTATATCGCCTTTTATTTTGAGCCAATCAGTGAAGAGCTATCTCCATTACCACCGTACAATGTGTTGTATTGAATTTGATTTTAAAACCTTGAGGCTTTAAGTATACCAGCATATCTAAGAATAGAAAAGAATTTCTTCTCTCTAAAGATTAGAAAAAATTATTGGGAAGATTCTATCTTTCTGATGAAATACAGCATTATATAATGTAAAGTTTTTTGGGACTGTCACAATTAATGTGTTCCTTCTATTCTTGAAACCCATAATTTGAGATTAAAAAAATGCTAGTGTAAATTCATTTGACAAATTTTAACATTAAGTAAACCTTGGTATACGCATGGAGATACAAATAAAGCAGGAGAAAGCACTAAAACATTTTTGTTTAAATGATTAACATAGAATTCATTAATTTGCCCACCTAGATAAATACCCACACGGAAAGCTCCCTGAAGTAGGACAGATATACCCCATCCTTCATTACTAGAACTGTGTTTAAAAATGTTGTTTTATCGGGGCACATGGGTGGCTCTTTCAGTTAAGCATCTGCCTTCGACTCAGGTCGTGATCCCAGGGTCCTGGGATGGAGCCCTTCACTGGACTTCCTGCTCAGTGGGGAGTCTGCTTCTCCCTCTCCCCTGTTCATGCTCTCTCTCACACACACTCTCTCGTTCTTGAATAAATAAATAAGATATTTAAAAAAATGTTGTTTTATCAATAACTTGAGACTGATGACTTTTTCCATGACATTATTTTAATTATTTTCTTTAATGCTTAATATGGATTATTTATTATTGTTATTATTATTATTATCAAATGCATACTATTTGCTAGACATTATGATATTTTTTAATCTTTCTAACATCCTCTTCAGGCATCACCATCATTATTTTAAAGACAAATATGAATGTTTAGTGCCAATTATGTTATTATAATTACAAATATATAAGTAAATAAAGTAATACATGCACATACACACATTTTGCATCTTATATCATCAATTATTGTAAAATTTTTTCAAAAATTTATAGATATGCTTATTAATTAAAATTCAGAATTTTCCATTGCAATTTAAAAATATCATGTATATTTGCATATTGACTTAAAGTGCATTTTTCCAGAAAGAAGCACACAAGATTTTCTTTAATAACATAATTTTTAAAAATTATATTACTTTTCTTTATAAATCTTAAATCTTTCATGATTTCCCACTTCGTTTCTTTTTATAACCAATATTGTTGTAGCGAAGTTGACAGGAGCACAGTTAGTGATACAGAGAATGAATCCCTGAGGAAAACATGATTCAATTTCATGCTTGAATGTTTACCTAAAAACTAACTTATTAAATAAGGGTAGGTTTTAAAAATCGTTCAAATGTTAAAAAAAAATCATAACTCAAAGGAAGAGGTAAGATGAAAGGGAAATGTTGTCTTCCCTAATCGGGTTTTTTGCAACATAAATTACTCCCTTAGCCAAAATAACTTCAGTGAATGGAATTCTTAACATCCAAATGTGATACAGTTGCTGTTGTTTTCTCAAAACTTCCTCCCTCTAAAATATTTATCAACAAGTATTTTACATAAACAGTAAATACAGGAAACAATAGACTATATATAATGTCAAATCTTCTATACTCCACTTACACACTTGTTCCTTTCCATTTAAATGTTATTTTCACTGTCATCTACTTTTCTCCAGTCCTCCTCCTCTCTAGCATAAATGTGCCAGCAATGTTAATCTTCTGAAGGACTACTAGAATACAAACTCAGGAACTTGGAAACAAGTCTTTTAGTGTGAGAAAAGATTTGTGAACATCTAGGGCAATAATTTGCCATATATAAGATGGTAAAATAAACCACCCAAGCCAAGATAGTGATGCTTTTAATGATCATAATACGAATTTTAAAATTGAATGAGTGAAATTATTTTCTCCATTTAGTGAAGGCTGTTAGTCATTTAATCATTAGACAAAATTATAAAGGAGTTTGATGTTAAACATTTTTTTGATGGTTTTGTGTAACTTAGTTTCCCATAATTGTATTGCAGAGAACGAAAATGATCAAGTTGATTTTTTTTTCTTTTTCCCATTGGAGATAAATTGGATAAACTTAACAAATTTGGGGGGCCTTAGTTATTTCTACTTCATATAAATTTTTTTCAACATAATACTGAAGTGACTGCACCCTGAAATTTTTTATTTTATTTTATTTATTTATTTGACAGAGAGAGAGACAAACAGTGAGACAGGGAACACAAGCAGGGGGAGTGGGAGAGGGAGAAGGAGGCTTTCTGCGGAGAAGGAGGCTTTCTGCTGAGCAGGGAGCCCGACGCGGGGCTAGATCCCAGAACCCTGAGATCATGACCTGAGCTGAAGGCAGATGCTTAATGATTGAGCCACCCCAAGTGCCCCCTGTGGCCTGAAAGTAATTGATTCATTTATAAAATAATTATAAGAAGAACTTTTTACTATCCTAATTTTGCAGGTTCTCAAAGTAGATCTAACAAAGCTTATGGATTATGCGGGACAATTTGTAAATCCACTTTACTAATTAGGAAACAGAAGCAAAAAATGTTGAATTGACTTATCCATGGTCATGCAATTAGTGATTTTTTAGAAAAAATAAAAACTTGGCCAAGGTCATCTAAGGACCTAGGTTGCACTCATTCATTTATCTAATTAATTTTTCTCTTCAAGATTAATATGTTCCTTATTAATAAACTCCCTTGTTTTAGTTTACTTTAGCTCTTTTGATATTATCTTCCACATAATGTTTCCTAAAGGTTAAAAATCATAGTACGAGGCATAAAATATTTATTAGAGAACCTGGCACAGGGCGCTTGGGTGGCACATTTGGTTAGGATCCGACCCTTGGTTATGGCTCAGGTCACAATCTCAGGGTCAAACCTGCCATTGATCCCAGTATAGGGTTCCGGGCTCAGAGCCGACTCTGCTCGGGCTTCTCTCTCCCTCTACCCCTTCCCCCACTCCTCAAAAGAAAAAACCTGGCATGTAATAAATGAATATGTAAAATGTATATATATATCATATACAGATGAAAGATTTTTATTTATTGTTTATATCGTTTATTGTTTATTTATTTACAATTATTTATTTCATATAGAAATAAACCACAGAACTGCACAGAAACACTCATTTTCAAACAGCTTTATGGAGGAATTTTCTTTACATAAGCTTTGAGAGACAAGCAAAATCTGTTTTGGGTGGGAAATATTACTTAAATAAATGAACAAAAATAATTATGAACTTAGACTGCAGACCATAACTTAGTTTAGGCAAATAAAAGTACTCACAAAGAAAGTTGATCCATCTCTTTCTAATTACATAGAAGGCAATTGGTCAAGTGTAAGGGTTTTCAGTTTATAAGTATTGGCTTTAACAATGCAAGTCACAATATATTATCAATATCAGTATATAGGTTTTGTAGGCTTAATAATTCTTTTATCTTTAACGGATGGGATTTAGTTTCCATAAACGTAGTGTTTTGGGGATTTTTTTAGATTTCCTTTGAATTTCCAATTAAATTACGAAAAGTAAGTGTAAAATTGGCATTTTAGAATTTACCCACCCATTTAATGGGACTACAGTAAGTTTCTCTTGTCTCTCTAAGCATAATCATTGTTTATGTTCCTAAATGGGAAAATAAAATATAGAATAATACACAGTTAAACAAATATAGTTAAGGGCGCCTGGGTGGCTGGCTCAGTTGGTTAAGCAACTGCCTATGACTTAGGTCATGATCCTGGGGTCCTGGGATTGAGTCCCACATCAGGCTCCCCCTGCTGTGCGGGGAGCATGCTTCTCCCTCTCCCTCTGCCTGCCACTCCCCCTGCTTGTGCTCTCTCTCTCTCTGTTGAATAAATAAATAAAATCNAATAAATAAAATCTTAAAAAAAAAAAAAAGCAGGGGCGCCTGGGTGGCACAGCGGTTAAGCGTCTGCCTTCGGCTCAGGGCGTGATCCCGGTGTTGTGGGATCGAGCCCCACATCAGGCTCCTCTGCTATGAGCCTGCTTCTTCCTCTCCCACTCCTCCTGCCTGTGTTCCCTCTCTCGTTGGCTGTCTCTATCTCTGTCAAATAAATAAATAAAATCTTTAAAAAAAAAATGCAAAACAAAACCCCAAGTGTAGTTAAAATAAAACTGATCGCATAGGAAATTACATTTTTCAGAAATTTTCTTTGCAAATTCCTTTTTAAACAATATGAATCAGNCTGGGTGGCTGGCTCAGTTGGTTAAGCAACTGCCTATGACTTAGGTCATGATCCCGGGGTCCTGGGATTGAGTCCCACATCAGGCTCCCCCTGCTGTGCGGGGAGCATGCTTCTCCCTCTCCCTCTCCCTGCCACTCCCCCTGCTTGTGCTCTCTCTCTCTCTGTTGAATAAATAAATAAAATCTTTAAAAAAAAAAAGCAAAACAAACCCCAAGTGTAGTTAAAATAAAACTGATCGCATAGGAAATTACATTTTTTAGAAATTTTCTTTGCAAATTCCTTTTTAAACAATACTAATCAATGGTGAACCAGCTCCATTTTGTTATGTGTCTTCTAAATCTTTTTTCCTATAGTTTTGTCTGTCAAGCTATATTTGACTTTTGTTGATTTTTATCCTCTTTCCAGTTGCTTGAAACCTGGAATAATTTTGGTAGCATTTTTCATTTTTCTGTATGATTTTGCACAGTAAAATAGTTGGAACACTGGCAAAAACTGGAAAACTTGTCTGCCTGCTAAAGCTGAAAACTGTCACCTAAAATTGACATTCAGACAAGATTTTGTGAGTTTTTTTAGTATTGGGGGGAAAAAAGCTGCACATAATAATATGATAAATTTCTCAAAATCAGCTCTGAACGGGACCTTTTATTCAGAACATTTTTCCTGTCAAAAATAGCTGTTTAATAATAAGTTGAATNTTTCCAGTTGCTTGAAACCTGGAATAATTTTGGTAGCATTTTTCATTTTTCTGTATGATTTTGCACAGTAAAATAGTTGGAACACTGGCAAAAACTGGAAAACTTGTCTGCCTGCTAAAGCTGAAAACTGTCACCTAAAATTGACATTCAGACAAGATTTTGTGAGTTTTTTTAGTATTGGGGGGAAAAAAGCTGCACATAATAATATGATAAATTTCTCAAAATCAGCTCTGAACGGGACCTTTTATTCAGAACATTTTTCCTGTCAAAAATAGCTGTTTAATAATAAGTTGAATGACAATTATACTTGAGTTTGTTCCTAAAACTACACTCACAGTGCTGACTTTTATAGTCATAGCTGTGACATCAACTTGGTAATAGTTTTCCTCTGTTGAGAGTACCAGGAAAAATTTTAAAAAGAAAACTGAAAAACTAAAATTATATTCAAAGGGAATTTGTGATTATAAATGACTTTACAGAATTGTACAATTTAATAGGTATATACCAAGTATAGCTATATGTATCTATATATTCAATAACTAATATTTATATTATATATAAAATTTTATATTATATATATTTTTAGTTACTGAATAAATGAGTTATTAGTATCCTATATATTGAAAGAGGGATAAGAAGTTTATTGTTCAAAATCCAAATACACCAATAAATTTTTGAAAAAAAATTACTAATCACATCAGAATCTGTTCATTTTCACTTTCTAAAATCAGGAACTATGCATATTATTCTTTGGGCACATTTAATATGTTTGTATTGAAATTCATTGATGTGAAATATTTATTTTACGGCATTTGTAATTCTATTTTTAAAGTCATATATTCATTATTAGAATTAAATGTAAAAAATTATATAAATGGGAGTTTAAATTTAATGATTAAGTTAGTTGGTGAACACAGGATACTAGAATCAATTTAAAAATAAATAAATCAAAATGAAAATAGGAAAAAATAATCTTCCATCTAATTTTGCCTGTGTAATGACAAATATCCTGATGTTTAAATTACACCTAATTGCAATTACCTCAACTTTAAAAAAGAATCAGAAGTGATTTAATAATGACAATGAAAATATTAACAATGGTGCCATCAATTGTGGAATGTTTTCAATAAGTTTCTTAAGAAAGAGAAGAGAAAAACAAAAATTTGTACCAAGAATAGAGATTTCAGGTGGCACTAACACAAACTGATTCATTTCTGAGTATCACTTTCTAATTTTCAAAGAGAAATAACAAGTTTATAAAGCAACAGAAATTAGTGAAGTTTACTGATAATGTCTTACCTTGATTTTGACATTTCTTATTTATGCCTCTTGAGTTGTCTTAGCGATATGGACATATTCCTTAAAATAGTTTGAAATTTTAATATATCATTTATTGTGTTAAATATTTTGAATAATTTATTATAAATGTGTCTATCACATTATGTATCTTAGAATAAAATGCAATTTGCCTATATATTGATCACAATTACCAATTCAATGATTATTGTGTAAATTATTCAAAAATTCAATGATATTGTGTAAAATTCCAGGTAGCCTTTCACCAATATAGAACAATTTTTATTCTCCCTTAATGACATGGCAATGCTGGTTGAATGGGATTATACAAAGTTGAGTCCCTGGATCAAAGGTGATTGGACAGTTTGACTAATAAAAGCATCTAAAATGAAACAATCAGAGTAGAGCCCTTTCCAACTAAAGATATACTAAAAAGCAAAGTAAAAAGCCAATCTGCTTCCACATAAAAATGGCAAGACTCTGACAGAAAACAGAACACAAAATCCAAAGATCATACAAGCAGTTAAACAGTACAATAGTATTAGAAACCAGTAGTAGCCAGAAAAGGGTATCTATGGATATTACCGTTAAAGGGATATCACATTTAAGAAGGCTTATACATAGGGAATGCTCTTTTTATCTTTTCAGTGCTGTGCACTGCCTCAATGAATATCATATATTAATGAATAGACACAGAAACAATAAGAACCAAACAAAAATTCTCAATATTGCCATCGATGTTGTTTTAGAAAATCTAAGAATGCAATAATACATAAAGAAAAATATATATACACATATATACATGTATAAATACATATGCATTTGTATATGTATTATATATGTATATGCATATCTATGTATGGGTATATGTTTATATATATCAATCTGTGTGTGTGTGTGTGTGTGTGTGTGTGTGTGTGTGTGTATTTAAATCCACAAAAGATAATATGGCACAGATAGAACATTCCAGGGGCAGGGGGAGAACCCAGAAGTATACTAGAAATAATTATTTCAGTAAGATGTCACTATTTAAGATAAACCTACAAAAATCTAATTTCTATGCAGCGAGAATAACACATTAGAAATATAATAAAAAGGCAGATTTAATGTATTATTGCAGAAAAATATAAAACCATTTAAAATAGCATTTATGAGATGATATAAATATAAAAGATAATTTTTTTTCTTCAAAGATTTTATTTATTTGAGAGAGAGCGATAGCGAGAGAGAGCATGAGCAGGGGGAGCGGCAGAGGGATAGGGAGAAGCAGGCTCCCCACTGAGCAGAGAGCCCAATGTGGGTCTCCATCCTAGGACCCTGAGATCATGACCTGAGCTGAAGGTAGACATTTAACTGACTGAGCCACCCAGGTGCCCCACTATGAGAGATACTTTTGTTAGAGTATTTTAAAATATATATTAATAAATGAGGAAGCATCCACTGGCTTTTTTCTCCCCATTACTTATCTTTTTTTTTCAATCAAATACCTATTGAGGGCATTCAGAGTTCTAAGGGCATCGTAGAGAACAGGCAAAGAATATGGCCCTTGCTTCATGTAACTTATTCCCTCTGAGGAGCAGTTCTTTTTTTTTTAATTGAAATATAATTAGCATATAATATTATGTTAGTTTCAGGTATACAATGTAGTGATTAGATATCTGTATATATTTTGAAAATAATCACCACAAAAAGTCCAGTTAACATCCATTGCCATAAATAGTTACAAAATGTTACTAGTTTCCAAATGTAAAGATTAAGCAGTATAAAATAAACGTGAGTTTATTGTCAGTTAAGTGATGAAATTATAATTCTAATGTACATCTCATTGTGTGTGCGTGTGTGTGTTCTGTGTTCTGGAGTACTCAGTAAAGTTACATCATGGCAAAAAGAAACAAGGGGAAATATTTTTAAATAAAAGCAAGAAAAATTAACTTTACTAAAGATTGTCTCAGGTTACAAAACTATAGTAATTAAAGCACTTGTGTACTCGTATGTGAACAAAGAAAGAAGAGCTGTAATACAATAAATACTGAGGAAACTGACTCTGGTCTTCTGTTTAATGCAATTATATAAAGGAGTGCTGCCTTGATAATCTTACACAAAGAGAAATCCCTCCCGCACTTTCTACCTTACCTTATTTTATTCTACCTCACAATTTAATTACTTTTTTGGAGGGAACAATTTTAATTACTAATTGTTATGTTACATATCTTGGGTAGGTGTTTTATTCTCAAAAAGAATATAAGCTGTGATGGGGTGCCTGGGTGGCACAGTGGTTAAGCGTCTGCCTTCGGCTCAGGGCGTGATCCCGGCGTTATAGGATCGAGCCCCACATCACTCCTCCGCTATGAGCCTGCTTCTTCCTCTCCCACTCCCCCTGCTTGTGTTCCCTCTCTTGCTGGCTGTCTCTATCTCTGTAGAATAAATAAATAAAATCTTTTAAAAGAAAAAAAAGAATATAAGCTGTGATAACAGAAACTTTTTTTTTCAATCCTCCAAGCTTAGGACAGCAAGAATACCTGGCCTAATAAATATGTGATGGTGTAATGTCTTCTACATATGGCAAAAGAGCACCTTGAATAATAGAGAAACAGAGATTATCTACACAGTAGTAATGATTTGCTTTTACAAATATGTGAAAAAGTTCTAACAAAACAGTCTTGCAAAATAAAGTCCAATTCAAATAAGGGATAAAATAAAAACTTTGATAACACAGAATAATTGTTTAGTTAACCTACATAAACTGGAAAATTTTCAAAACAAATAATATAAAATAAATTATTAAGGAAAAGTCCAGAAAATTTAATTCATTGATGTTTTTAATTATTTTTTTAAAGATTTTATTTATTTATTTGACAGAAAGAGAGAGACAGCCAGCGAGAGAGGGAACACAAGCAGGGGGAGTGGGAGAGGAAGAAGCAGGCTCCCAGAGGAGCATGGAGCCCAATGTGGGGCTCAATCCCAGAACTCCGGGATCACGCCCTGAGCCGAAGGCAGATGCTTAACAACGGAGCCACCCAGGGGCCCCTTTTTTAATTTTTTAAAGGAAAAATTCATTTAGATAATGTTTTAATCCTACCAGATGCTGAATATTGGATATCTGAATAATATTTGTTTATCTGTCTAGAATTGTACCTACAAAATGTAGTCTTCTCTTAGTTTTAATCAAAAGATAATAATAGCACCAAAAATAATGATAATAGCTTCCCCTTCGGTAAGGTTGTTTATAAAATATATCAATGACACTGGGATTTTCATTTTGCTGTCAAGAAATTGATAGTGAAAAAAATTATGTGGTAATTTAGGATTCCATGGCTGCTTGGAAGCAAATACATACTGCTAATGCACTGGGTACATTGAAGAAGTAATTTTTTGGAGAATTAGAACATTCATCATAGGTACTATTAATGGGTGTTTCAACATCCCACACCGTCATGACCATATTTGGAAACATGGTCTTATTATTACTCATCTCCAATTAAGTGAATGAAAATTAAGCACAGTCTGTGAGTCATTGAAAAAATTCAAGTCCTTGTGAGATGAAACACACACATGCAGGCACACACGTTGCTGGTTTCTCTCGTTCTTTTTTAGTCATGTTCTATTCAGGTCTTTTGCCTGGTTCCTCAGTGTCTTGGCTTGTGCTTAGGGTCAGCAAATCACCTATGGAGAAAAGCCACTGCAGAATGTCAACTCATCCTTCTGCGGTGTCACTTTCTCCAGGATTTTGTCCCATTAAGTTCAGTTTGTTTCAGTGGTTCTCTGATGTCATAAAACATGCATTTATTTGTCAAGCTTTCCTCCTTGTTTTCTACAGGAGATAAAAATCTGCTTGATTCAAGCAAATTTAAAGATAATTAAAAAAGTGGTAAACTTGGAATTCTAATGTGAAAGTCCCACTGATTGCAGGAGAATTACAATGAAGGACCATATCTTCGTAAGGCAATGTAGCTAGAAATTTAAGGTTTAAATATAGTGAGGTCTGTGCAAATATAAACATTTGGTATCAGAATTGGTAAATTTAATTTATAATCAGAATTTGGTAAATTTAAATTTAAAATTTTCTAAGTTCCTCAAGCATCTTCTTTTAAAAGGCACATTTATAAAACTGTGAGCATCCTGTTTATGTTCCTGAACATGTGTTCAACTTATTTTTGACAAGGACAACATAGCTATACAGTTTCTATAAATGAACAATTTAATATCAGTTCTACAAAATGTTACATAATAAATACTTTTTAAAAATTATTATTTTGCATGACCCCAGCTGGGAAAACTATGTTAACAGATACGCTAATTGAAATTAGTTAAGTGTCTCTTTCATGACAAAGGGCACTAGAACATTAAACAAACATCACACTCAGGACATTTAGTGCTCTTCCTCATCTCTTTCTCTCTCTTTCTTCCACTTGACTGACAATGAAACAAAATTTGATAGACATGTATTTAATGATTGGTTTTACTGATGATATTCTATGAAAAAATTCCCCTAAGAATACTTTAAGAACTTAATATAAAATACCTTCTGGATATCACAATACATTTCTATTAACAGCATTCAGGAAAAGATGTTTTTGTTTAGTTTTTTTTTTTTCTATTGGCGAACCCACACTTGGGGGTGGGATGCAGAGGGAGAGAGATAGAGAGAATCTCAAGGAGACTCCATGCCCAGAGGGAGCCGAAAATATCCTAAAATTTATAGAATCCATGAGATACTCATTTTCCAAATCTGTGACATTAACAGTATTAGGAACTAAATGACTTAATGGAAACCATAGTCAAGTTTCTATTTAATATTAACAATAAGAAATTACGGTTTGTTTTGCTATGCATTTGAAAGTAAACTAAAGTTAAAATGTCCCATTTTCAGGGAAAAAAACATTGTTTTGAAAGTCTAAGACATCTTCTGGCTATATATGTTTTGTTGAAATGATTTTTATGTTGAGAAGAAAATATGTAGACAATGATTTAAAAAGGGAATAGTTCAAAATCCACACTTTCCAGGTGAAGTATGAGTACTTCAATTTGATACAAAAAGAATTGCCTTTATGCCAATGCTATTTAAAGAAGCCAAGTGGATATGTGTAGCACATTTCAAAAGGTATTCCATAAAATGAAGTTTATTTTTACTGCTCTTTGATTTGAATCAAAGTAAATACATTTATATTTTGAGTCATGAAATCCAGTCTTCCATCTTTGAGGGTGTTTCATTCCCTGTGTTTATTCAGCTACTGTTTATTCTTAGAATTTCTATCTCAGTAAAACATCATTGAGCAGGAAGCACATGATGAGGACATGCAAAACCAAATTTAGTACCAATGATTGTTTTCCATTTACATTGATTTAATGTTACTTTAAAATATTTTATGAAATTTTCTTAATTATGCAAAATTTAACAATATAACCTAGCATACATTTTAAATATTAAAACAATAGAAAACCATTTCTTTATAAAGAGCATAAAGTTGCTCCTCATTGTAGCCTGAGGTAATTAGGCATTCAGATGTGTTTCCCGAAAGCTCTGTGTTATATATCAAGTCTTACCTGAAAAAAAGAGAGAATTCCTAACATTGTGGAAATCAGAGAAGATAATTTAGAAACTAATTTCATAAAGATAAGACTACTTTTCATTTATCTTAAATTAGACATATTCAAAATATTTCCCCAAATGCAGGTAAATACTATATGCACAACTCTAGAAGAAAAAAACACACATAATGTTGTGCTTTACCATATACGTCACTAATCTAGCCATTAAAAAATATGCAGCATTCAAGAAAGGACATTCTTTGAGTAACAGTGGTAAATAATCCATTTACTTATTTCACTTTTGCATATATCGTATAGTATTCTTTTTTTTTTTTTGAGAGAGAGAGAGAGAACCTGAGGGCAGGGCAGAGGAAGAGGGAGAGAGACAATCTTAAGCAGACTTTAAATTATATAACACTAATATATAATGATGTATCTTCATGGTAAATCACATTTGTCTTATCTGTAGCTTGAGTCATTTATGATAAGACAGGTCACCCATTAAGACACTGTGAATCAATTTGTATCGTGGTATCAGAATTTTGCTTTCATATTTAGGGTCATTGGGGTGATTTTAAGTTTAGGAAGGTTATATGACAGAGTCATCTGGGATGAACAATTATTTGTAGTCAATCTAAAATTTAAAAAGTGGATGTACAGATGCTGTATCAGTACTGCGTAGGGGTTAAAGATTAAGAAAATGAAATAAATTCACACACATACATTAAATTACCTGAGACAAAAATCCTCATACTGTTTCATAGATGTAAGAAATCAATGAGAGGGGCGCCTGGGTGGCACAGCGGTTAAGTGTCTGCCTTCGGCTCAGGGCGTGATCCTGGCGTTATGGGATCGAGCCCCACATCAGGCTCCTCTGCTATGAGCCTACTTCTTCCTCTTCCACCCCCCTGCTTGTATTCTCTCTCTCGCTGGCTGTCTCTATCTCTGTCAAATAAATAAATAAAATCTTTAAAAAAAAAAGAAATCAATGAGAAGTAAAATTTTAAAAGCGCTATTTTTTTCCTGATCTGTCTTCAGTACTAAATAGTTGTAAAGAATATGATAAAATATCTTCAAAATTATATCTGAAATGCCAGCTTCTAATTGAAGCAAGTAATAGAGATATTTCAGATTAAAGAGGTGTAATTTATGGAATAAAATTAGCACACATTTTCATAGAGACATCAATAAGATTGTTATCACTAGTATCTTTGAGTTAAGTTTTGATTAATTAGTCTTTTAAATTATGAAACATGAAATAAATATTGTAAAACGCTTGATAGGTGTAGACCCTACAGAAAATGATGTTTAATTTTTAAAACTAAATTTCAAAGACACTTATTTTTCCATGAGATGCTTTTTGTTTGTTTGTTTCCATGCAATACTTCAAATAGTAGTTTTATATTTTAGCATGCTTTATGACAGGCATTGTGAGGTATGCTTTAAAAATTTATGAAAGCATTAGTGATTTTTAAAGTTTTTTATTGAATCTAATGTGCAATCAAGATTGCAAAATATTGTCCCCAAAAATGTGAAACATTGGGAACATTCAGGTTTCCATAATGCTATTATTCTGGGCAGAATACCCTTAGTATAACAGCCTCACTTAACTCTTTCTGTATTCCATATCATACCTGGTCATTCTCCCTCCACCTTAGGAGAAGGCATAAACTCCCATTGTCCTAATAAAACTGTCATTGATCCAAACCATCATTGATCCTTTTGTATTTCATACCCTCCCCTGTGATGTAATCGTAACAGGGAAATAGGCTATCAGTTCTTCTAAAACTGTCGTCAATGCCAATGTCCACGAATATAAACAAATGGTCTTAGTATGTAGACTCAGATTAACATAACTGTATATTTTCCTTATTTATTATTAAATCAATATATATTTTTATTCAGTGGGAACAATGGAAATATTTCCTTTGATAATTATTAGGGTAAAATAAGGAGAGAAGGCAGCTCTTTTTCAGTATATTTGTTTTTTTTTTTAAAGATTTTATTTATTTATTTGACAGAGATAAAGACAGCCAGTGAGAGAGGGAACACAAGCAGGGGGAGTGGGAGAGGAAGAAGCAGGCTCCCCACGGAGGAGCCTGATGTGGGGCTCGATCCCAGAATGCCAGGATCACGCCCTGAGCCGAAGGCAGAGGTTTAACCGCTGTGCCACCCAGGCGCCCCTCAGTATATTTGTTTTAAATGAAACTCTTTATGTAGCCTCACATAACTCTAGATAATTGATATAACTTTAAAAAAGGCTATTTTTTTTCATTTGCAAAGTACTCATAAAATTTCTATTAGATTCATTTAATATATATTTATTCAGAAATTTAAATGGCTTTTCTGTCCAAATTCTCTCTCCAACTGTATGTATGGTGTTTTTTTTCTTGAGGATAGGAAGTTTCTCAAAAAATAGTAGTTTTTTTTCCATGAGCAAGTTTTAATAATCTTTAATAATTTGTATTCACTGTATAGGTATGTGTGTTAGTGTGTGTGTATGTGTGTGTGTATTAGGACATTCTGAAGATCTGTTTTCAAAGCATAAATATACTCATTTAAAGAAGAACCTCATTGACTATGATAGATGGTAGTAGATGATAGATAAATAGATGATAGATAGATAGATCTATAGATAGCTATGGCTGTACATGGAAATGTAGATGCAGCCCTAGTTGTAGGTGTAGATATTTAAACTAGGAGGCACCAAAAAAGGAAAAAGCTCTGGGTGATTTTATTCTAGAAATATTTTTGTTGCTTAGTTTCTTCATTCTTTAATACCAAACTTTTTTGGATGCATAAGGGAAATATTCCACATTTATAACTCTGATGTGAGAAGTAATTTACCTTACCAAGCTTTGGCATTAAAAATGAATATATACAGGTGCCTGGGTGGCTTAGTCAGTTAAGCGTCTGCCTTCAGGTCAGGTCATGATCCCAAGGTCCTGAGATCAAGTCCCGCTTTGGGCTCCCTGCTCACCAAAGAGTCTGCTTCTTCTGCTCCCTCTGTCCTCCCCCCCTCCCCTTTCATTCTGCCCCTCTCTCTCTCTCTCAAATAAAAAAATAAAAATCTTTTAAAAATGAACGTATAGAATATTATACAGAAAAAAATGTTCTGTAAAACATTTAACTCAGAAAATATAGACATTAAGAGTAACATAAGAACTTTCAGTCAAAAACTACAAAATGCAGCTGAGTATAAGATTTCATAATAACTTTTATTTGCCATTGGACATGACCAAAAATGGAATTAACATGCACTGTCCCATATATTTCAAGCAACAGTTGGTTTAAACATATACAGAAACTTTCAGATTAGTTTGAAATAAATCAAAGGCGGATAGGTACCTCTATCACCCAAAAAATCATGAGGAAATCTTATTTTTTTCCCTATATCTTCCAACTTCATGTAAAATATGTTTTTCTGCAAAGGGGGGAATGAACTGTTCTCACTCAGTGGTAGATTCAGATACCTTCCTTTACTTCAAAGAGGAAAAATGAAAGTGAATAGAATAGCAAGCTTGACACTGAAACTGAGAGACAGGGATCTCTAAAGTTGAGAAATTTGGGTGGCATAATGTCTCTACGTATTAACTTCAGAATAATCCAACCTACATACTGGTAGTTATAGCAGAATGTATGCTTCCAAAAAGGAAAAAGGCATGCTAGAAAATGAAGACTTTTAAGAATAATAATTTTATTTTTTATTTTAAATTATGAAGATAAATATTCAAACTAGTTCTTATATGTTTAAGCAGCTATGAATTACATTAATTGAAAATACTATTCTAATATAACCCATCACCTCAACTCAATTTAATCCATCACAAAACTATTTTAACACCCACACACAAACACTCCCTCTCACACTCACATAAACATACATATACATAAACACACATCTCTGGTAAAATCCAGTCCATCGGGTGACTGTTCACATCTACAGAGGAATTTATACATAAGCACAAATAGAAACAAAATTCTAAGGAATGGAATATTATTGGAAAATGGAAAAATCTAATATTTGGGAGTACAGACTATAATTTCTTTATTAGCAAATAAATTATAAATCCTAGTATCTAAGGTGTTTAAAAATCTTATTTGAAATATGCCATTATATTCAAAGTTTAGGGTCTTAAAGATTAATATATTCTTAAATAAAGATCTAATTTAGTAAAATGTACATTATAATCATTGAATTAAAATATGTATATAGTGTTAACTCATTTTTCAAAAAAAGGTACTTATGCATGTAAAACACAATATTAAAAAGTATTACTATAATTACGTCTATCTGGGTAGATTTGGTTGGTGATTATATTTTAAGTTTGCTCATCTGAAGTTTTTTTTTACACAGTATATATTATCTTATGTTTTCTTGAGGGAAAAGTATGCCTGTTTTTATTATAGTTAATCAAATCTAATTGAAACTTTGAAAAATCAAAATATTGTTGTAATTACTACTTAAGTGCAGTATTTGACAAACCTTTTCTTTACCTTACAGCCTACTGTTCAGATGACTTCATAACTGTGTCTAAAAAAGAGTAAGTTTATTATTATCAACATATTTATTTTATGTCAATACAAGCCTGTTTGTTAGTGTGATATTTTTCATTTGTCAGCTATTAGAGAAACGTTAATAGACATGTGGGTAAGCCACTGACAATTATGCATATTTTACCCCAAATATGTCTTCAGACACTTTTAGTTTTCTAATAAATTTTAAACTGTCCACAATATTCAGTTGAAATACATTTAGTAAATCAGTAATCACTATATTGTCAATTTCATATCCTTTCAGTTTCATCAATTGCTTAAAATAAATGACTCTTTTTTCTAAGAGCTATAAGAAAAATATTTCTCTTTTAAATAGTTTGAGAATATTTATCTATTAATTTATCTAAATTTAGTTATTAACATTATAAAGTGTCAGTATATTTTATAAACACTATATACTTATAAACTTTTGAGTTAACTCAATTTTATCCATAAATTGGATGGGGAAATATTTTTTATAATCGCTCTTCTTGTAACCACTACATTTGATTCAAGGAAAAAAGGTAGCCCTCTTTCTCCCAAGAAAATAAAAAAAAGAAATATTAAGTAGTGCTTTTCTGCTTATTTATTGCATATATCATGGTTTATCAACTTTAGCACTATTGAGATTTTGGGTCAGATAGTCCTTTGTTGTGAGGGTTGTTTTTTTCATTGTTGGATTTAGCAGTATGCCTGGCCTCTACCCACTAGATAAAGTCAAAACCCCAGTATGACAATCAGAAATGTCTCCAGACATTTCATATGATTCCCTGGGGACAAAATCACCCTTTTAGCTTGGGAACCTCTTCAGTCTACAAGTGAATACAGGACCTTGTTAATAAAAATACTGTAAAGTAATTATCCCATTGTCGTATATTATCACATTCTGTACATATTCAAAAACGCAGATTCTGAACAAATGTAAACTACAATAAGCAACAATAGGGTAGAGTATGGCCTGGGAACAGTTGTCTGATTCTTATTTTACCTCTAAAATTATCAAAGTAAATGAAAAAAAAAGAAAGGAAATTAAAGTGAGTTTTCTATCTTGGAGAATTTTTATACTGTGCTTAAAAAACAGGGAGAATTTATATACTTTCTAAAGTCTGTTGTTTTGAATCTTCAATATTTTCATGGTATATCAATTAGACATAGATTTTTCCACTGAATTGTGATTAGTTTTGATTTATTTAGCTTGATAAGTCAGAGTAGTTGATGCTTCCAAATGCATAAGGCATCTTCTTGGTTAGAGTGTCAAATCCCTTTGGAGTTTTAAGTAGTTATTAATGTTTTATCACAATGCATTATTCTCAAATTTCTTTTGAAAGTTATTAAATAACTTTAAATGATGACCAAGATTATTATAACTTAAGAGTAAGAATGCCTGGTAAATATATTGCTTATATTTTTAAGGATTCTGTTGTTCTGTACTTTGATCAACATGATGGAAGATAGAGATAACTGATGAATAGAACATAGGTTCTCCAATGCTGACAAAAGCCTTTGATTACCTCCAGATTCAGTGTGAGGAATTGACACACATCTTATCCACTTAGCTGAGTCCTCTAATCCAAGAAGTGTAAATTTGCAGTAGTTTATTGAATGAGTCAGTATTAAAATTCTCTCTCTCTGTTTCTCTCTATATGTATACCAATATGCACACACATATAAATATGTTTATATACAAACATTGTGCATACAAATATCAATATATGCATATAAGTATATATTTATATACATATGTATGAATATATACATATATGAAGATAATAAATTGATAGTGATATGATAATTATAGAGTCTTTACTAGAAATGATGTAAGTGCCTAACCACATAAAACTTTGAGGTCCTGGCTCACAATGTTGTAGAACTTCTTTCTTTTGCATCTTTTATTTTAATGTCTAGAGTTCTAGCAAGAGATTTTATACCGAGAAGAGGAATCTTACAAGAATTTTAGCACTGGAATATACTATGTAAACATAATATTTAAATCTAATATTTATGAACCATAGTCATGTTATCTCCATTAAATTGCTCAGAAAATATTGTATTTGTAAGGGAGAAGCAGATAAAAAATCTGGCCTATTTTATGTCACAAGTATTCCTCAGACTACCTCACACATGAGGGTGAAATATTATATTGAAAGTAATATCCCTAAATTAGTAACTCCAGTCAGTTCAATGAAAGGGTATAATTGATTCTATTTAAAGACATATGCAGAACATATATTCTAACAAAGAAAATATATGGGTAGTATACACCTATCTATTTTTTTCCTAAAGTTAAATCATATTACAGAGATAGAGCATTGTGACTTTTACCAAAATATCCTTATATGATACTTGTGCATATATATATATATAGAGAGAGAGAGAGAGCGAAAGAAAGAAAGAAAGAAAGAAAGAAAGAAAGAAAGATTTCATATTTTTAGATAAAATTGTATTATTTGAATAGTGAATTAAAGAAAGATTTCCTATTTTTTAGATAAAATTGTATGATTTGAATAGTGAATTAAAGAAAGAAAGATTTCATATTTTTTAGATAAAATTGTATGATTTGAATAGTGAATTATCCCCCTGCCAAAGATATTCTTTCTTTCTACTTAGCCTCTAGAAGCTAATGCTATTCAAACTTTAGGATTTTTAGACAAAGAAATTCTGTTTAAATATTGACATACTGAGACATAATTGAATTCTTAAACTTTATCATACATTAGATTTTGTGTAATGGACTGGAATATCAACCTGAAAAGATGCTGTAGAAAAGAATGTGGAAGATGCCAATGTGGACAAAATGGAGTGGATATGGGGGCAGGAAGACCAGTAGCACAGTCTGGAGGGCACCACAGGCCCAGATACCAGAGGAAGACTGGTGACTGGATGTAACATGAGAGTACCACATACCTGGTAATTCAGCAGAAGTTCAAGAATAGTATTTTAGATGATAGAAAAGCCAATCCTTATTCAAAAATGTAACTCCAGTTAGCTCTGCTACAGAAACAAGTACCATATGTAAAAAAAAAAAATACTAGTTGACTCATCAAAATTCATCCCTTCAGTCAAATTTGGGCCAATTTTTTTTATTATGAAAAACATATTCTGTGGTTCTGTGGTTCATGTTCTATTCAGCAGATTGTTGAAACTCAGTTGGAATATATTTTCATGTAGTAAGAAACCAAAGCAATGGTAAACAACCAAAATTCAGTGCAGAAAATTTTTTGTTTATGTGACATCAATAACATTGGTCTTCTAGTTTATGCTTTATAGAAACATTGCTGCTGACACAATATAACAATTGAATTTAGTGGTAAAACCTTCGGTTTCTAAATAAATTCTTATCTGGATGTATATTTCTGAAATAGCCATTCCTTTTCATTAAGCAAAAATAACTTGTAAACAGTGATCTTGCTATTAAAGAAGTCATGTCAGGAAGATTGCACATGATTTCTGTGAAGCAAGAAGATAATAAATATTAGAATGTATTTAAGAAGTAAATTATTTCCTCTTCATATCCGGTACCTCTATGTTATAAATGTGACATGATATTACATTATGCAAACAAGTCAGTAATAAGTATACAAATAAATAAGAACAATATGTAGGAGTGTTATATGAGAAACAATAGAAGAATACTGCTTCAACCAAAATATGCATTATATGGACATTTTTTAAGCAATTTAAAATATCTATTCATTCAATCATTGAATAATTATCTTTTCAACAGAAGTATGTGCCAAAAGAAAGATAAAGACATAAGCAGGAAAAGAGGATAGGAAATGTTGGAACAGAATGCTGAAAATTTACATGAGATTGCCAGAGAAGCTCTTGCCACATGGCCATGTTATGGTCTTTGTGGACACTTTTGTCTTCCAGACTTTCATTAAAAATACACACACACACACACACACACACGCTTAAGCATATATGTATATGTATGTATACAATTTTACTTTACTACTGTGTTGACGGAAAGAACAGTACTAATATTATATTAAAACATTTTAATTGACATTAACATTCATTTCCTTTCTTTTAATTTTAAAAGAAATTAAAATATTTTTGAGAGACCTTAAATGTATTATGTGCTCTAAGTATCGTACCTATTGGGTTAGTGGATGTATTGATCTTACCTCATTAAAAAGACATTTATGGGCAAAAAAGATAAATGAATCAACTAATTATGGAGGTATCTAGGGGAAACCATTCAGAAGGAACAACTGTTAAAATGTCTGCTTGGTTGGCATATGCAAAGGAGAACAGTGAGTCTAATGTGACTGGAGTGGAATGAGGAAAAAAAAATGTGAAGCCAAGTAGGAGATTCCATGAAACAATTAATGGAGAGTCTATTTTGGCAGAGCCATGTAACTCATTCACTAGAAGCTTTGGGCTTCATTCAGCAAGAAATGAACCACTGGAGGCAGGTGTTCGACAGAGGAATGAGATGACAAAATCACTTTACTAGAATCACTTGATCTGAAGGACACAGGACAGTTGTTGTCTCTTAAGACAGTACCCGGGGTGAGGCTATCAAAATGCAAAGGAGGATGTGGTCATATTCTGGGGGAGAGATGGTTGTGTCTGAGATCAGGGTGGTGACTGGCAGGGGTGATAAGTGTTATCAAGGCAAAGCTAGTCATTTGCTCAAAAACCATACATAGGGTTAAGAAAGGAGAGGAAAAAAAGAGGAGCTTTGGAATCTATAAAGATTTATTGCTGAACAAATGAAAAAGAATTGGCATTTACTGAAATAGGGGAAACTTCAGGAGGAATAGATGTGAGGAGAATGTTAAGAGCTTCATTTTTCATGTGCAAAGTATTCACTTAACTATCAAACATACAAGTGGAGAAGTCCAGCTGGCATAGGATATTTGGAACTTGAGGTCAAGAGAGAGCTACGTAAGATGCAAATCCAGGAGTTAGCATTTAGAATGTGATTAAATCATCAGACTGTGTGAGACAGCCTAGACAGTGACAGTAGATAATAAAAAAATAATCATGTGAAAGGATTGACACTCCCAAGTTTAGGGATGTGAGTTGTGTTCAGCAGTACAGGTGAAGGAAGTATTTCAAGAAAAAAATAGAGTGATACCCTGTATGAAATGTTCCTAAGTAGCCACAGCGAGATTACTGCATTCTTATTGTTGAAGTTGCCAACATGGAGGTCACTGGTGACTTTGGAAAGAGGAGTTTCAGTGGAGTTGGTGTACAAAAACCAGTGCAAGGGGCCAGTATGAAGCCAACAATTACCTACTATAATTTCAAGAACCTTTCCTACAAAGAGCAGACAAATGGAACTGAAGTGGGAAGAGGAAACGGGATCAAAACAGGGAATTTTTAAGATATAAGACAAATATTTATATACTGGTATGAATAATATAAAAGAGAGAATTGGGAGCAGAGGAGAGAGAGGGAGTATCAATGCAACAGCGTCCTTAGGTAGATGTGAGGGAATGAGATGTAAAAGCAAGGAGAGGGGGGAATTTTAGTAGGAAAATGACATCTATTATTATTGTTTATGCACAAAGAGTAAATTAGTAAGTAATACATTATTTATTTGCTTTGCCCATAGGAATTAAATGCGTAGAAGCTAAAGGATTTTATTTTATATTCCTCATCTCACTGGTCTATAAATATGTCTGAGCAGTGGTATCATTATGAATCGAGATGTTCTGCTCTGCATCCCACTGGTTCTTTATGGAGATTCTGAGGAGGATAATACAAATAAATCAAGATTCAGTTGCTATTCTTCATTGTTTATGCTTCATGGTCCTTTTTATATTAAAAAAATATGACATACTATTTCTATAGTTTCCTTATTCTTTCACTAATGTTATATTTCTCCTCTTATAATAAGGATACAGAGTTTCTTCCTTTTATTTTATTTTATTTATTTATTTATTTATCTTTAAAGATTTTATTTATTTATTTGACAGAGATAGCTAGCTAGAGAGGGAACCCAAGCAGGGGGAGTGGGAGAGGAGGAAGCAGGCTCCTAGCAAAGGAGCCTGATGTGGGGCTCGATCCCAGAACGCTGGGATCACGCCCTGAGCCGAAGGCAGACGCTTATCGACTGCGCCACCCAGGCTCCCCTCTTCCTTTTATTTTAAATTCAAACTGTCCACTTGAAAAGTTTTTTATAAATTACAGTTCCTGCATTTTCCTTTCCTCCCCATATGATATCATTTTTATAGTATCCAACAGTTAATGCTGGGACTACTCATATTTACCACATACTGTTTAGTCTAACCTAGAGAAAAGTTGAATTGCATCAAATGTTCTCCATGGCTTCTAAGTATAAATTCATTTTGACATGTAGTATTACTATGACCTGCTAAATTCCAGGGAGAACCATGAAATTTCAAGTAAAATCATGGATCACCTCCCAAAATATTTCCCTTGTAATCTATGCCACCCCCCTGAGTATTCCCTAGATAAACTTTTTATTATTTGTATATTTTTTGAGCCCTACCTTAGATAATTTTCTAATAACATTCTATAAACCTATTCAAATACTAACAGACACTCATAAATTACACAGCAGATACCATTATTAACCCTTTATAATAGATACAGCAAGTGGAGAGTAGAGAGCATAAGCAAATTATTCAAGTTCACATGTATCGTTAGATAATTGGTAGAGCCTGGATTTGAAGTTCTGGAATACCTCCATAGAACTTAACATCCAGAATTCTCTCAGAAGACAATATGCAGACTTACTCTTCATTGTGAGATATTGAGAATATATAGACTCTATTAGGAAAGATATGTGGATGGGAATGACTTCCTCTGTATCTGATTTATATCATTTGCTGATTTCTAACTAGTTTTGAAATATTATATGTATATTGTGGATTTGACCATTTTCATTTTAAGAGTTTTATATTTTGTTCATTTTCCCTGTAATGTTTTTTCCTATGATGGTTTATGTAATACCTTATCACCATGCATTCTAGCACCAATATGATACCAGAAAGCATATTCCTTACAAAGAATACAAGTTGAATCCATTCATTTTTTACTGTTAGGTTGATACATTTTTCTGTTTCTTTACCGTTAAAATTGACTTTTATTTAAAATGACAACAAATGAATTCATTTGGCCAAAAACCCAATAAACATAAATAGGAATTGTAGTCAACAATACTGATTTCAATTTTGCATTTGAAACGTCTGTTTTATATTAGTGATAGGAGCCCATTGTTTGAGAGCTATTCTCTACACACAACATTTTTCATCCTTAAATCTATTTACAGTATCTGATAGTTGCTTCTAATTATATAAATGCCAGAGAGAGAGAGAGAGAGAGAGANTTTATATTAGTGATAGGAGCCCATTATTTGAGAGCTATTCTCTACACACAACATTTTTCATCCTTAAATCTATTTACAGTATCTGATAGTTGCTTCTAATTATATAAATGCCAGAGAGAGAGAGAGAGTGTGATGATAGATAAAGTACACATACGTATGTAATGGTGATTACATAAAAATATACTGTATTAATTATAATTGAAACTGAGTAAGAATAGAGCTTGAATGATTGGAAATATTTTCTTTTTCTTTGAGATGCCNGATAGATAAAGTACACATACGTATGTAATGGTGATTACATAAAAATATACTGTATTAATTATAATTGAAACTAAGAATAGATTTTGAATGATTGGAAATATTTTCTTTTTCTTTGAGATGCCCTAAAAGTGAAACAGAACCTGAAATGGCATAACATGACAAGTCTTTGATGCTGCAAACTTACACTGTGAGCTTTAAACAGAGTCTATTTATTTTTGGCTAGAGGTGAGAATATTTGTTGTATGGTAGATTTTTCCTGTGTCTACCCAGAAGATAATCTCAGTCTCTTTACTTTCTGACCCAATTATTTAGGAACTTAGGCATGACCATAAATTTTAGTAGTTTTTCAATGACAGCATGGTTTTCAAGTAAATAAAATATTAATACATAATTTAGAAAGAATAGAATTATTCCAATACTTGCCTGATTCTAATCAATATCCTTTTGCTAGTGTGTAAATAAAGATTTAAAGACAAAGAAGACATAGGAAAATACACTGACTTTAATTAGGCATAAGAAATGTACTGCTATCCCTGGGTAAATCTATTCATGAATAATTATAATTATGTCCACATTTTGTGTGCTTCTCTGAATGGCATAAGTTTTGAGTGTGTGGTTAAAAGGCTGAGAGTGTCTCTTTGGGGTTGAGATACACACTTTAAGAAAGTGGAAGGAATACTGGTAGAGATCCTTTAAGACTAATATGGACATTACTAGAGATTATAGTTTTACACACAGCATTGGATGAAGCCTCTTTCCACCCAGCCTACTCCCAGCAAAATTAAAGTAATAGCAAGAAATTGTGCACATGTGTTTCAAGGTGGAAAAGAATTTAAGGACGTGATCTTACCAATATAAGAACTCAAAGAAGATAAAAACATAATTAAATGAAAAGGGAACATTTATGATAAATCACTAGAAATCAGAAAGAAATAGAAGTGGGACGCCTGGGTGGCTCAGTCAGTTAACTGTCTGCTTTCGGCTCAGGTCATGATCCCAGGGTCCTGGGATTGTTAGATTGTTCTTTTAATGTTTATGATTGTTAATTCTGAGTAGAAAGATTTATTTTTCTTTTATTCTTTGTGGTTTTATGCATTGCATAAATTACTTATAGTAAACGTGTTTTATACACGAACTGCAGTATAGATATAAATAATGACTAATGACAACTTGAACTGATAATAACAATACAAATAACAATTACATGAAAAGCGTGTTATGGTGTATCAAACAAAACATAGATGACCATAAGTCAATTAGGAAAGACTGACCAGATGGTTTTAAGAATGTGAAAGATGGTTAAGAATTTTACAAACAGGAATGTGAGGGAGAACACTTGAGTGAAGAGACTCATTATATTTGTGAATTCTTTAACAATATAAAAATAGGTTTTGGGCACATACCATGTTCAAAACTCTGTGATGAGCAAACAAACAAATATAAAATGGTTTCTGCCCTGAAGCTACTTATAATATAGTTAATAAAGACTTGAATATTTGGCCTAGAGATGAGAGGGGTTAAGAGAAGTTATTGAATTCCTTTAAAAATTTTAAAAAGTACCACCATATGAAAAAGGAAACATAGTGCTTGGTTGCCCAAATGCTCCTTTATTTTCTCAGCTGCTTGGAGTGTGAGCTGCTGACAACTTGCAGGGGAATTGTTCTTGCAGGCAGCCTGTATCCAGTGATGAAAGCCCAGCCCTCTTGCTTCAATCACAATAATCCTCAAACATGTAGGTTCTGGGAATATACCCCCAGTAAACCTCTGCCTGCAAATATCTTCCCTGTAGTATGTGTTCTGAGGACCCTGACCTATGACAGTAGATACCATGAATCACCTGAGATGCCACATCTAAAATGTAATCTTACAGCTGCATAATTGATTTTCTGTGTGTCAGTGTGGGCCTTGTAATGGCCATTGGTGTACTTAAAGCATCTGGAATGCTGTCCTGGTTCAACTGTTAAAACTTTTACAGAAAAAATAATGAAAGTCTAAGGATGACTAATCACAAACCAAAAGTGATAGGGAAAACCAGAGAGCCTCCATGACAATATAGTAATTTTCTGAAACCAGAGGGGCAAAAACATTGAGAAACAGTCCCAGGAGTTAAGTATAAGGTTAGCTGAACTCCAAAAAACATTGTTTTTTTTAACTCCAGCAACCTGCAACACCAAGGTGAGCGAGTGACATGATTGAGAAAGTAGAACCCTGAGATTTGGGATGAGGCATTTAGAAAATGTAACTCCTTACGCTCCCTCTGGATTTACAGCAATGTCTGCTCCTTTGTATCACAATTTAAAACCGTCTCTCCCTTTATGCTTGAAAACAATGTAGAGGTCTTTACTTTCCAAGGCCGCACTCAACCTCAGCTTCCCCTGGGACTGCTTTATCATTCCTACTGGACAATAGATTACATCACAACAAAATCCCGTTTTGGAAGTACTTGGCCTGGTAAAAGAGGAAGTAATTATATTCCAAAGTTGCTGCATGACTGAGGAAACCCATGAACTTGCAGAGATCCAATGTATAATGGGGCTGGATATTAAGGATTCAGGATCAAGGAGAACAGATGATAAATTTGACTAAGAGAGTTTATCCATATGGGATTACTCTCCTTTGATATAATATTTAAAAGCTGTTAAGATCCTGAGAGGTAGGGCTAAACCTGAGTGGCTTTTGGAAGATTGGAAAAGCCCAGAAACTGAAGTATAAAGACAAGAATTTCCATGGAAAAGATGGAAGGAAGTGATCATAAAGCTTGGAAAAATGGACATGCTAGAGAAATATACTACATTCAGAAAGTCCATCTGCTGACTATATTCTGTGGGAAAATACATTTACCAAAACAATATGGGATGCACCAATAAGAGAATTGCCAGCATCTCTGAGAAGTTCAGAGATTGCTGTCTTTTGTAGGTTAAGAACTGAGGTCAAGAGATGCTGTGGTAGTACTGGGTGCCCTAGTATTAGGGCCAATTCAATTACAAAACACGGAAGCCAGATAGCTTTTATAAATCAGAATTAAGGTTGTCTGCAATTATCATAATGGGCAGCAAGCTTGCCCTAACATCTAAGAGGAGTCTGAACTATCAAAACACAAAAATTGCTCAATTTATACAATCAAAACAAAATCAGTGCTTGATGAGGAGGAAGATGGGGGAAGCCACTACAAGAAAAATTGGCAGTATATTGTCAAATTTTTAGATGTGGCCTGGATCTTAGACCTGGATTCCATGTGCTGAAGGAGTCCTGGTTTTTCAGGAAGGTATTAATAATAAAAATGGTTATTATCAAAAATCATTAAAAAGGCTGAATAAACTGTATCTTAGTTCATTTAGGCTGCTATTAAAAAAAAAACAAACAAACAACCCACAGGCTGAGTAGCTTATTAACAAGAGAAATTTATTTCTCACAGTTCTAGAGGCTGGCATCCTTGCCAGCATGGTTAGATGAAGACGCTCTGCAGACTGTATACTTCCTGTACTATAACAAAAGTGGCAAGGGATCTCTCTCTGACCACTTCATAAGGGCATTGGTCCATTTTCCTGAAGGGTCTACTCTCAGGGCTTAATCACCTCCCAAAGGCCCCGCTTCCTAATACCATCATGTTGGGCATTAGGATTTCAACATAAGAATTTTGGAGGGACACAAACATTCAGTCCATAGCAATGTGACTTTGTAGGTTCTGCTCTACATGAACAGGAGATCTATGTTTGCTTTACTGAAGAAAGTGATAAAATATTATGGAGCAACTTGTTAGAAATTGCCAAAGAGATGGTACAAAGGACATCCCATGGGAAATTGAACATGGCATGTTATTATACTGGGGACAAGNGGGAAGCCACTACAAGAAAAATTGGCAGTATATTGTCAAATTTTTAGATGTGGCCTGGATCTTAGACCTGGATTCCATGTGCTGAAGGAGTCCTGGTTTTTCAGGAAGGTATTAATAATAAAAATGGTTATTATCAAAAATCATTAAAAAGGCTGAATAAACTGTATCTTAATTCATTTAGGCTGCTATTAAAAAAAAAACAAACAAACAACCCACAGGCTGAGTAGCTTATTAACAAGAGAAATTTATTTCTCACAGTTCTAGAGGCTGGCATCCTTGCCAGCATGGTTAGATGAAGACGCTCTGCAGACTGTATACTTCCTGTACTATAACAAAAGTGGCAAGGGATCTCTCTCTGACCACTTCATAAGGGCATTGGTCCATTTTCCTGAAGGGTCTACTCTCAGGGCTTAATCACCTCCCAAAGGCCCCGCTTCCTAATACCATCATGTTGGGCATTAGGATTTCAACATAAGAATTTTGGAGGGACACAAATATTCAGTCCATAGCAATGTGACTTTGTAGGTTCTGCTCTACATGAACAGGAGATCTATGTTTGCTTTACTGAAGAAAGTGATAAAATATTATGGAGCAACTTGTTAGAAATTGCCAAAGAGATGGTACAAAGGACGTCCCATGGGAAATTGAACATGGCATGTTATTATACTGGGGACAAAGAAACTAAAGGAATAGTTGAGGCTCTGTCATGGTCTCAGAAGAGCAGCCATGGCACAAACCTTTTCATAGTAAGAATTCTAAGTTTCTGTTTAAGAAATAGTGTTTTCTGATTACTGCAGATATTTGGAGACACTCTGAATCCTAGGGATAAGCCAGAGACAAAAAGAAATTACAAAGAATAAAACGTAAAGACTAGCCTCTGATAGATGTAAGATTTCAACAACCTTCTATGAAGAAAGACTGGTGATTAGAAAATACTGTGCATTTATATGAAGAGAAGGTTTTAGTGTGAACAGACTGGTGAAAACTGAGTCCCAGTAATTAAGGAAACTACTTTAAACAAGATAGTAAGACTCATTTATAAAATGCCATAATAACAAAACATCCCTATAGAGGGTAGTTTTAAATGATAACACAACATCCAATGACTCTTAACCACTTTTCTAACCAAATTTCAGTTTGGGTGCTTGGTACCATGGCCAGTCAGGGGAATGTGCTCACTCCCATCCCAGAGGGGTTAGATAACTGGTTTGGTTTAAGGAGAGAATCTCATCTCCCTCGNCTTTACTGAAGAAAGTGATAAAATATTATGGAGCAACTTGTTAGAAATTGCCAAAGAGATGGTACAAAGGACGTCCCATGGGAAATTGAACATGGCATGTTATTATACTGGGGACAAAGAAACTAAAGGAATAGTTGAGGCTCTGTCATGGTCTCAGAAGAGCAGCCATGGCACAAACCTTTTCATAGTAAGAATTCTAAGTTTCTGTTTAAGAAATAGTGTTTTCTGATTACTGCAGATATTTGGAGACACTCTGAATCCTAGGGATAAGCCAGAGACAAAAAGAAATTACAAAGAATAAAACGTAAAGACTAGCCTCTGATAGATGTAAGATTTCATCAACCTTCTATGAAGAAAGACTGGGGATTAGAAAATACTGTGCATTTTTATGAAGAGAGGGTTTTAGTGTGAACAGACTGGTGAAAACTGAGTCCCAGTAATTAAGGAAAATAAACAAGATAGTAAGACTCATTTATAAAATGCCATAATAACAAAACATCCCTATAGAGGGTAGTTTTAAATGATAACACAACATCCAATGACTCTTAACCACTTTTCTAACCAAATTTCAGTTTGGGTGCTTGGTACCATGGCCAGTCAGGGGAATGTGCTCACTCCCATCCCAGAGGGGTTAGATAACTGGTTTGGTTTAAGGAGAGAATCTCATCTCCCTCACTGACAGACTTTGGACCAACTTGTCCTGATGAGATTGCTGGATGTTCCAGAGTAAGAAAATCCCTCCTGGCGCTTGGAAAGCTCTCCAAGCAAATTTCTTTCCTGGTTTTGATTTTGTCAGGAGATTGATCCTGGGGTCAGCTGCACATATTTTCATCTCAAGCTAACATATAGAAAAAAAGGACAAATAGAGCTGAGAGCCTGGATTAAGCCAATTCTGAAATCTCTGGGTTTTCATGTTTGTGAGGAAATACTTTCTCTTGTTTAAGCCAATTTGAGGTTTGTTTTAGATTTCCTTTTTCCTACTGCCGACAGCTAAAAATATTGTAAGGTAGCTTATGAGTACCAAATGTGATAATGAAGGTAAAACAGTTATAATAGTGTTAGACACATAATTAGCACTCAGTAATGGAGAAAATGTAACCCTAATGAAATGGGCTACATTTTTATTAAACATTCAGAATTATTTCAATTTATGTTGACTGTACCTTTTAAAATTTTTCCTATTGGTTAGTTTTGCATTGATGTGTAGATTAATGTAATTCTAATGTAGCTCACAGGGTTGTGAAGATCAAATAGAGATCTAATATAGTAATGAATTTGAAATACTTTAACAGTACTTGGCACTTAATAAGCCCACAAAAATAAAATATTTATATATATTGATTTCCTCTTTTAATAAAATTTATGACTTAATTTTTTATTTTAAAACTATTATTTTCACGGGCATTTTTATGGTTTTGATTTCAAATTAGTTTATTTATAATTAGGAAAAAACACGTTTAGTAATATAGTTATTTTTGTTGTTGCTGGAAATTTGGGAATTGCCTGTGGCTGCGTAAAAGGTCTCTTTTCATAACTGCTCCGTTGGTTTTTGAAAAGAATGTTTGTCAGCTTTAACCAAGGGTATTACACACACTCATTAAATGAATGTAGGACAATGTATTAATTAATTTTTCACAATTTATTCATTACTAAGAATGGTATAGTTCTAATATGGGTATGAATTTGTCAACATCTCTCTTCAGTTCAGTTGTGTTTTTCCTTTAATTTCTGGGACTGTGTGGTTATTTTATACAAGTTTGTAATAGTTCTAGCCTACTAGTGAGTAACTCATTTTGTCTGTGTGGTAATTAACATCATCCCTAATATTTCTTTTTAAAACGATCTATTTGCTTAATGTTAATTTGAGTACATCTATTTTTTCATAAAATTTTGCTTAATACCAGCTTTTCAATCTTTTAAACTTTTATCATTTCTATTCCTTATTTTTTGGTATACTGCTAGGAATAGTTTGTAGGTAGTTTTTGCTGTTGTTTGATCTATTTTGCAGTCTTTATAACTGGAAATTTTACTGTATTTATACATAATGGGACTATTANCCAGTTTTTATAACTGGAAATTTTACTGTATTTATACATAATGGTACTATTAATATAGTTGCATTTATTCTGCAGTAATATTTTATACTTTTAATATAACTATTATTATTCCTCCATCTCACTTCTAAGTTGTATATATTTTTTATATTTTTTTGGTGTATAACCGTTAATTTTTACTATGGATATCTGAAAAACTCAAAAATTATTTAGTATCCCACACTAAAACTAGAAAATTGTTAAAACTTTAGTTGGATAATTCTTATCTGTCTTAAATGTTACTTGTGTGTATTTACTTGCACCTCGATTTGTGTCTACAAAATTAGTGTATAGTTCAGTGGCTTGTAGTATATTAGCATAGCTGGTAGTCATCACCAATATTAAATTTTAGAACATTTTCATCAATCCAAAAGGAAGCCTGTGCCCATTAGCAGAAATTCTCAATTCTTCTCTATCTGAAGACCTTGACAATCATTAGTGTATTCTCTGTCTCTATGAATTTGCTTAATTTGGAAATTTCATATAAACAGAATCATACAATATGTATTTTTGTGAATGGATTCTTTCACTTACCATAACACTTTCAAGGATCCTACAAATTCTAAAATTCATTAGCTCATCATATGTCTTTTAATTGCTGAATAATATCTCATTGTGTGGATCTACCACATTTTGTTTATCCATTCACCAGTTGATGGACATTTGGTTTTTGCTACTTTGGGGCAAATGATAAATAATGCTGCTACTTGTGTACAAGCTTTTATGTGGATATATATTGTTTTCAATTATCTTGGGTATATACTTTATAGTAGAATTGTTGGGTCATATAGTAACATCGTATTTAACCTGTTACTGAATCGCTAAACTGTTATCTGAAGGATTGCTTTATTTTACATTTCCACCCATAGTGTGCAAGTGTTCAAATCCTTTGACTATTTATTTATTTATTTATTTATTTATTTTTATTGTTGAAATGCAGGAGTTCTGTATATATTCTGGATACAATTCCCTTATCAGACATAGGGCTTGTAAATATTTTTTCCCATTCTGTAATTAGTCCTTTAATTTTTTGAGGTGTCCTTTAAAACACAAAATATCTTAATTTTGATGAAGTTTAATTGACCTATTTTATATATTTTCTCACTTATGCTTTTGGAGTTATATTTTTTAAAAAAATCATGTAACCTAAGATCATAAAGATACATTTCTATGTTTTCTTCTAAGAGTTTTAAAGTTTTAGCTTTTACATTAAGTTCTGTGTTCCATTTTACACTTAGTGTATATCATTAGGCAGGAATCAAATTTCATTCTTTTACATGTAGATATCAAATTGTTCAAACATATTTGTTTGCAGGACTGTACATTCACCCTTGAACAATACAGGAGGTTAGGGGTGTTGACTCCTATCCCCCAGCAGTTTAGGTCTCTTATATTTACATGCAGATTTTAGAATCAGCTTGACAATTTCTGCAAAGTAGTCTGCTGGGTTTTTGGTTGTTATATTTGTTCTGTAAATTCCTTTAAGAAATATTGCAATCTGAATAATATTAAACTTTTAATCTGCAAACATGACTTTCTTTTAATTTATTTAGGTCTGTAATTTCTTACAACAATGATTTGGAGTTTTCAGTGTAGAAATCATATACATCTTCTGTTAAATTTATTCTTTTGTAAAATTTATTCTTAGTATTTTAATATTTTTGGTTCTGTTATAAGAGGAAGTGTTTTCTTAATTTTATTTTCAAAATGTTCGTTGCCAATATGTAGGAAAAGAATTGATACTTATATTTTGATATTGTGACTAACACTGGCAAACTCGTTTACTATTTCTAAAAGTTTTTCTGTGGATTCTTTAGAATTTTCTATATACATGATTATATTACTTGAAAACAGATAGATTTGCTTCCTCCGTTCCAATTTAGATGGACTTTATTCCTTTATTTTGCCTAATTGCTCTGACTAGTACCTTCAGTACAATGTTGAGTGGAAGGGCCAAGAGTAGACATTTTTGGCTTATTTTTGATGGGAAAGCCTTCAGTTTATCACCATTAAATATTATGTTAACTGTGAATTTTGAGTACATATCTTTTATCAAGTTGATTGAAGTCCCTTTCATTTCTAGTTTCTTAATTTTTTTCATAAAAGTTTGTTTGAAATTGTCGAATATTTTTCCTCTATACACTGAGATGATCATATGGTTACTTTTAACATATTTATATGGCATACTACATTGATTGATTTTCATGTGTTAAACAAATCTTAAAACCCTGGTATAGATAAAATTGGTCGTAGTATGTAAACATTTTTATATGTTGCTGGATTTGGTTGCTGGTAATTTATTAAAGATTGTTTTTTTCATCTAGTTATACATGGTGTTTTTTTAAATTTTTTTCTGTAGTTTTGTTATAATGTCTTGGTCTGGCTTTAGTATGAGAGTAATGATAGCCTCATAGGATACATTAGGAAATATACTCTTCTGTTCCATTTTTTGGAAAAATTTTATTATGCATTGACAGTACNGATTTGGAGTTTTCAGTGTAGAAATCATATACATCTTCTGTTAAATTTATTCTTTTGTAAAATTTATTCTTAGTATTTTAATATTTTTGGTTCTGTTATAAGAGGAAGTGTTTTCTTAATTTTATTTTCAAAATGTTCGTTGCCTATATGTAGGAAAAGAATTGATACTTATATTTTGATATTGTGACTAACACTGGCAAACTCGTTTACTATTTCTAAAAGTTTTTCTGTGGATTCTTTAGAATTTTCTATATACATGATTATATTACTTGAAAACAGATAGATTTGCTTCCTCCGTTCCAATTTAGATGGACTTTATTCCTTTATTTTGCCTAATTGCTCTGACTAGTACCTTCAGTACAATGTTGAGTGGAAGGGCCAAGAGTAGACATTTTTGGCTTATTTTTGATGGGAAAGCCTTCAGTTTATCACCATTAAATATTATGTTAACTGTGAATTTTGAGTACATATCTTTTATCAAGTTGATTGAAGTCCCTTTCATTTCTAGTTTCTTAATTTTTTTCATAAAAGTTTGTTTGAAATTGTCGAATATTTTTCCTCTATACACTGAGATGATCATATGGTTACTTTTAACATATTTATATGGCATACTACATTGATTGATTTTCATGTGTTAAACAAATCTTAAAACCCTGGTATAGATAAAATTGGTCGTAGTATGTAAACATTTTTATATGTTGCTGGATTTGGTTGCTGGTAATTTATTAAAGATTGTTTTTTTCATCTAGTTATACATGGTGTTTTTTTAAATTTTTTTCTGTAGTTTTGTTATAATGTCTTGGTCTGGCTTTAGTATGAGAGTAATGATAGCCTCATAGGATACATTAAGAAATATACTCTTCTGTTCCATTTTTTGGAAAAATTTTATTATGCATTGACAGTATTTCTTTTTAAAACATCTTGTCAAATTTACCAACAAAGCAATGTAACCCTAGGCTTTTCTTTGGGGAATTTAAAAATTATTAATTTAATCTCTTTATTAGTTATGCCTATCAAAATATTGTTTTCTTCNGATGATCATATGGTTACTTTTAACATATTTATATGGCATACTACATTGATTGATTTTCATGTGTTAAACAAATCTTAAAACCCTGGTATAGATAAAATTGGTCGTAGTATGTAAACATTTTTATATGTTGCTGGATTTGGTTGCTGGTAATTTATTAAAGATTGTTTTTTTCATCTAGTTATACATGGTGTTTTTTTAAATTTTTTTCTGTAGTTTTGTTATAATGTCTTGGTCTGGCTTTAGTATGAGAGTAATGATAGCCTCATAGGATACATTAGGAAATATACTCTTCTGTTCCATTTTTTGGAAAAATTTTATTATGCATTGACAGTACTTCTTTTTAAAACATCTTGTCAAATTTACCAACAAAGCAATGTAACCCTAGGCTTTTCTTTGGGGAATTTAAAAATTATTAATTTAATCTCTTTATTAGTTATGCCTATCGAAATATTGTTTTCTTCTTTTTTTTAAGATTTTTTTATTTATTTATTCGACAGAGATAGAGACAGCCAGCGAGAGAGGGAACACAAGCAGGAGGAGTGGGAGAGGAAGAAGCAGGCTCATAGCGGAGGAGCCTGATGTGGGGCTCGATCCCATAACGCCGGGATCACGCCCTGAGCCGAAGGCAGACGCTTAACAGCTGTGCCGCCCAGGCGCCCCAGAATATTGTTTTCTTCTTGATACAGATTCACTAGTGTTTGTCTTTGTAGGAATGTGCTATTAAATCTTGATGATCTCATTTAGTGTCATAAAATTATTCTTTTCCATTTTAAAATTGAATTAGACCACTTTGGAAATCAGATTCCCCACAAGGCTTATTGTTTGTTATTGTTTCTGTTATTGTTGTTCCTGCTGCTACTGCTCTTTGCTTGTTTAGTGACTTTTCAAGATTAATTCAGTATGGTTTATATTCTTTTTCATGTGTAGCTAGAAAAGTCTCTCTTCAACTGGCTAGTCTGAGATTTCCCTTGAATGCTTTGAATTAATAAGTCTCCCACATTTGCCAAGAGGCTCTGGGTGTTGTGGCACACTTCAGTGCTCTGGGAGTTCCTGTGTCTGCCTTATTATTATTATTAATTATTATTATTATTATTATTATTTCTGCTTGTACACCTCAAGGTCTGTCAGAAATGAGAGAGTAGTGCCTCTTCAAGTCTTTCTGGATATGCACACAACATAGCACATGCATGTAACCTTCTATATTCCCAGAAATCTGTCAGAGGTGTTCAAAGCTCTGGACATACCGTTCTCCAGATTTTCTTTTTTCTCTTCTCTTTTCCTTTCCCTTCCCTTTCTTTCTTTCTTTCTTTCTTTCTTTCTTTCTTTCTTTCTTTCTTTCTTTCTTTCTTTCTTCTTTCTTTCTTCCTTCCTTCCTTCCTTCCTTCCTTCCTTCTTTTTCTTTTTTTTGGCTAGTCTTTTGAGTACAATTGATAATACTGCCTCAGACAGCTATAGTGTTTATTGATAGCTGCTGATTATTTTATAAAAATGTTCTCAGTGGTTTTTCCCACTGAACAGATTCAGATTTAGTAAAGAAC
This sequence comes from Ailuropoda melanoleuca, assembly GCF_002007445.2. Lineage (NCBI taxonomy): Eukaryota > Metazoa > Chordata > Mammalia > Carnivora > Ursidae > Ailuropoda > Ailuropoda melanoleuca. Next base: position 117,662,420 of record NC_048224.1, read on the forward strand.
TAACTCTGTTAACTAGGCTATTCCAGGGAATTTTTAGGCAAATAGAGAAAACATTATTTGGACAATTCAGGCAATTTCCAAACCCTTTTTGGCTTCTCCTGAGATCCTAGGTTGCTGATTTTTAAGGATATCATGGAGCTCATGGTAAAAGTAGGATGGAAAGAGAGTAGGTTAAAATATCACAAATCTTGCTGTAATTACTGAAGATTACTAAGATTGGTCTTATTATTCAGATTCACCCATTTTCTTGAATGAATGTTCCTCAGATTGTTGTAAGCATCTGGTGATTTCTAGAATTCTGGAAGAATTGGTTTTGACAGTATTTGCCAGTGTTCTTATTGCTTTTATAAAGGGCATAATTTTTATAAGTCCTTCCTCTGACAATCCAGAAATACCCCCCTTTCTTAAATCTGCTGAATTTATAACAAGTATGTTATCCATGACTTCTTAATTATTAATAGATAATTAAATTGTAATTGTGCTGGTTAAGCAAGAAAACATTTCACAATGACTAAGTATTTCATAGATGCTGTTAGGCTACACACTAACATTTATATTAGTGCAATGAAGATTATTCAAATTAATATTTATAAATTGAAATTACATGGCATAAAGGAAAATGAAGGTCTAACAAACTTGTTGTCTACTTGTCATTGGAATATATCAGTTTCCAAGGTTGGCCAAGAGAGATTTAATTGTAAGTGAAAGAAACATATTAAACTTGAAAAATATTCTCATATACTGCATTTGGTACATATTTCTCCCCAGTGACGTTCAGACAGAGCTTGGTTGATCAATAATCCATAAGCATGTGTTTAGGTTATCATAATGAAATATAAAGCAATAGATTATTAATCATAATGAGAACTGAGTTTTTTTGCTATTTCATACACCTGCTTTATTATTTTTTATTATTTTCTACTGCAGATAGGGAGTTGGTGGAGTAATATAACTTTTTCATTGTGTTGAGCTTTGAATATCCTCTAGTCCTACTCAGATATTAATCATAGCTTAGAAGATATTTAAAATTTAGAGCTTATTCCTAAAATAATGAGAAAGCCTTGATCCTGAATTCATGAGCAGTTTTCTATATACTTATGTTCCCTATCAGTGTCACCTGAAATAGTCTGTTTTCAGATTCATATAAAACTATTTTGATCAGAGCAATTTTTAATTTTAAAAATATAAAATATGTAAAATTTACATGTAAAAAAGAACGTTGTGTATCTTTTTTCTCATAAAACTAGAGTTACTGTTGATTATAAAAGAAAGAAAAAAGAAAGAAAGAAAAGTTAAAACCAAAAGGAAAGAAGAAAAGGACAATGTATTTCAGAAAACAACCTGTAACATAATTCTATCTTCAAAAGAAAGTTGCATTTATGTTTAAAATAGAAAACGCCTATAGTTAGTAGGTGCTCTGGAAATATAGGTCATAATAAATGTTTCCCGTTACATGAATAAAAGCTTGGAAGCAATATCAAATTTTCTAAGAAAATTGAATTTTAAAAAAAGCTATTTTGTTTTATAGCCCTACCAGATTCCCTAAAGCATGTGCATACAAAAAAATGTGTTTACAAACATAGGTTTCTTTTAAAACAATGAATGCTCAGGGTGCCTGGCTGGCTCAGTTAGTAAAGCATGTAACTCTTGACTTCAAGGTCCTAAGTTCAAACCCCACATTGGGCATGGAGCCTATTTTAAAAAGACAAAAAAAAAAAGAAAAGAGATATAAGAAAACAATGAATGCTCATGAAACGTTTTTTTTGGGGGGGGGAGGGTTAGAGGGAGAGGGAGAGAAAATCTTAAGTAGTCTCCACACCCATCACAAAGCTGGATGTAGGTCTTCATCTTAAAACCCTGAGATCATGACCTGAGCCACAGTCGAGTAGGATGCTTAACAGACTGAGTCACTCAGGCGTCCCGCTCATGAAACGTTTTATTTTTTATTTTTTTTTAAAGATTTTTTTATCTATTTATTCATTCGACAGAGATAGAGACAGCCAGTGAGACAGTGAACACAAGCAGAGGGAGTGGGAGAGGAAGAAGCAGGCTCATAGCAGAGGAGCCTGACGTGGGGCTCGATCCCACAACGCCGGGATCACGCCCTGAGCCGAAGGCAGATGCTTAACAGCTGTGCCGCCCAGGCGCCCCGCATGAAATNCTCGATCCCACAACGCCGGGATCACGCCCTGAGCCGAAGGCAGATGCTTAACCGCTGTGCCACCCAGGCGCCTCGCATGAAACGTTTTAAACAGTTTAACAATTACCCCAGTGGATCTTATCTTAATAGCAATGAAGAATTAGCAGTTTGTTATTCCATTAATAGTTTGTCACCTTCTTGATATTTTAAAATAATTGTTCACATATTGCATTTCAAAAATAAAAACATGCTAAGAAAGCGTATATAGGGGTGTCTGGGTAGCTCATTCAGTTGTTAAGCCTCTAACTCTTGGTTTCGGTTCAGGTCATGATCTCAGGGTTGTGGCATCAAGCCCCGCTTGGAGCCTCTCCTGGGTGTCTGTGCTGGCTGAAATATGCTTGAGATTCTCTCTCTCCTTCTGTTCTTCCCCAAACCCTGCACTCTGTCTCTCTCTGTGTCTCTCTCTGAAAAAAAAAAAAAAAGAAAGAAAAAGAAAAAAAAAGAAAAAGAAAAAAGGAAGCAAATACATAGAATTTGTTTTTAAAATTAGTAGAAAGTAATACTTATGAGTGAGAAGCTATCTCCCTCTTGTCCATATTAGTTTCTGATTCATCTTAGATTGATTTTTTATATAAATATATATATTCATATATAATTTGTATTGTATGAATTGCTGATATTGTTATTGAAAACAATATTTCATATTCTATGATATACATAACTGAATATTGAGTAAATCAGGGTAAAACTAAATTAGCATAAATTCAAGCATATAATTACTATTTCAACAACCCTAAATCAGTTAGTTGAAATCAAAGTTTTAGTAAAAAATGCACAGTTTTTATCTGTCTTTATATGACAGAAATCATCTGGGATATTGTCATAGTATGGATAATGGTTCACATTTTCAATTTTCATCCAGATGTTGGCAAGAGTAAATGTATAGCCTTTGGGTGTTTAGCAAATCATAGTCATTACAAATAGTGTTTGCCTTGTTATACTTTGTTGAACAAATTTACTCACCTTTTGTTCACTTACCTAGTATTTCAGAATTTGTAAAATTATATAAAAATTATTTTAAGGAGAGCTATACACCAAACTTAAGTTCATATCCTGCACAGCACACTAGATTTTTTTCTATTGTCATTTCCTACCAATAGAGACAAGCACTCTGAAGTTGTAGTTTTATTGCAAATTCCTCATTGTCAATTAATTTTCAGCATGACAAACTGAGACATAGCTAGTCAGATCCCACTGGGCTCATTATTCATTCTGTTCAGTAGCCCTGCAGGGCTGATCTGAAAAGAAAGATCACACTGGCTTAAAATACAATTCCATTGAAGGCTAAATAAAGTGAAAGAAAATAAAGAAAAGATCCTTGCACATTCTATGTATGGTGCTCAAAGGAGAAGAATTTTTTTATACTATTAAATTATTGTTTTTATTCCAATATCTTAAATAAAAAATATCTTTTCCCAGGCTTAAATTTGATAGTTGAATTTCCAAATTTGCAACTGCCCCAGTTTTATGTAGTTTAACATTTCATTTGGGGGAGAAATTGTACAAATAGATTAAAAAAAAAAACCCTTTCATTGATCTTAAAAGGTTAACTATTATGGCATAATTTTAGAATAGGAGAAAAGGCTTTAAAAATGAACTTATCCGATCCCTACATTTAGAAGAGAGTTGTGATACTCATATTTTAAATAACTTACTTTTTAATGGGAAAATTTTCACTAGATATTTCTTCTCTCCAGACAATTAATTATCAAAATCAATGCAATAATACAACATTTTTCAGAGGGGGAGGGGCAGATAGAGAGGGAGAGAGAATCTTAAGCAGGCTCCATGCCCTGTGCAGAGCCATATGTGGCTAGTCTCAGGACCCTGAGATCATAATGACCTGACCGAAAAGCAGGAGGCAGATGCTTAACCCACTTAGCCATCCAAGTGCCCAGTACAATTTTTATCAGAACTGCTACTGACACTTCCATGTTATTCTAGGCTCACCCCAAGTGTTGCTACCATCAGATATCATACAACACTATTACAATAACATTAACTGTATTCCCTTTGCTGTGTCTTTTATCCCCATGACTTGCTCCTTCTATAACTGTACCTCCCATTCCCCTTCACCTGCCATGCCCATACCCCACCAACTCCCCTCTGGCAACCATCAGTTTGTTTTAAACATTTATGTCAGATTCTGCTAAAAATCTAGCCTATTAAGAGTAAGTGACTTGGGGCGCCTGGGTGGCACAGTGGTTAAGTGTCTGCCTTCGGCTCAGGGCGTGATCCCCGCATNGTCTGCCTTCGGCTCAGGGCGTGATCCCGGCGTTATGGGATCAAGCCCCACATCAGGCTCTTCCTCTGTGAGCCTGCTTCTTCCTCTCCCACTCCCCCTGCTTGTGTCCCCTCTCTCGCTGGCTGTCTCTATCTCTGTTGAATAAAGAAATTTAAAAATCTTTAAAAAATATTTAAAAAAAAAGAGTAAGTGACTTAAGCTATGGCTGAAGGCTTATTTGTTAAGCCAGAGTGTATGATAATTTATGAGCTCTCAGAATAATCACTTTCCCACCCCAAAATATATTTCTTTTTCTTAAAACATCACTTTACCAAAAACAACCAACCAAAACCTGTCATTTAATGTTGACAGATTTTTAAGAGTTCTACCAAAACTTCAAATGACCTATAAAGCTATTGAGACATGAAAAGAAATCACTGATAATGAAAAGAAAATGGCAAAAGTGAAAATAATGATTGCAACTGAAAAAAAAATTGTCATGCCCTCTAAATTTTACTAAAAATAAATTTAATATCAGTAGGTTTTATATGGATAATGTAGTATGGAGCAGGCCACTTAAATAGCTGATAAGAAAAATATTAAACATTGTCAACTATTTACAAATCAGTGTGAATTAGTCTTTCAATATCTATTAATGCTAAATAAGAGAGTTTTCGACTAAGAAAGAAATGGATCTGCATTAAGGACACTAGTACCTCAGATGAAGAAAGGGTCAAATAATGACAAAACTACTGAAAAAGAAGCAGGGGTGAGAAAAAAAAATCATAACTTTGCTGAAGTCTAGAGCCAGATGTTACGACAATGTATCCTTTCAAATATTAATTATACTAAATCTATGAAAGGTGTGTTTTTTCTAAGAAGTTAACAAAGAAGGGGTAGATAACTGTATTTTTCAAATGTTCTAAAATAAATTTTGGGGATGAAAAATGCCTTAATAACATAGAAATATTCTATTATTATATATCTTGCCATTAGCCAACTGACTTAGATCCTAGTCTTAGATAATGTTAATGGAACAAATAATATCTTACAAAATAGAAGTGATGAAAAGATTATGAAAAATTTCAATATAATCCAAGTAATGTCATAAGAAACAAGATGCTACTTGTAATAAATGTATACTTTCTTGTATACTAAATGCTGGAGTTCTTCAAGAAGGAAAAATGGGGTCCTGTTATCAGAACAAATAGCTCTATGGTGTTAGAAGTCTTTCCTATTAAACTGTTTAAAGAACCCCAAAATAAACTATTTAAAGAATTCCACAAACATGATATTACACTTGAAATGACTGGCTATTAAATTACTTAATTAAGAGGTTATTCTAGTAGTTTATTTTGTAATCAGATTGTGTGAACAATATTTTGTAACAGTTACCTGACGTCACTAAGTTGTGTAATGGTTGTTGTGCACAAATGCATAACCAAAAGAATGAGACCATTATTATTTTTTTCCTATTTCTCCCCTGTTTATTTTATCTTTGGCCAAAGTGATTATGAGGAAGTTAATTTAGTGAATCATGAAATATTATATATACTGATGCCCCAAATATTTAAGAAAATATGATATTTACCATGGGAAAAAATGTTGAAATGGTTTAAATAATACCCATGATTTTTTTTTTTATTTGCCTTATTTGTGTCTGCATTTACTTATAATCTCCTACTATCATGGACCTACTTCTCAGTCTGAAATCTTTTATTTTAATGGGTCAGAATTAAAAAAATAATAATACAAAGATGCAGAAAGGAGAAGGTGTTAGAGGACTTCTTGGAATAGGTGGTCCTTGGAAGACCCAATGTGAACAAGAACTAGAAGCAGATTTTATGGAAAAAAATGTTTAAAATAAGGTGATTGCAAATAGGAAAAAAAAAGTCTTTTCTCAGGGTGACTCTGCCTATATTCCTTGGATGATTTCCCAGAGAGGAGGAGCTGAAAATTCCCATACTGCTCCAACAGTGTTGGAGTGATGGTAGAAAGGTTGAGTGTCATTTACTAGCCATGAAACAGAATGTTTTCCTAATATTCCTAAATATTTATAAAGACCTAGTGAAAACAATGAAGTAAAAAAAAAGTTTCATAGTAAAATATCATTGAGGAGTAAGGAAAATGAAATACCAGTGATTCCAAATGTGATGAATTTGGTTTGCAAATTAAAAATATTCAGACTCTACAAGCAGAAGAAACTCTTTATATATGATTTGGATAATAAAATTATTATATAGAGGAGTTGAGGACATTGTCCAAGATTATACAAATAAGAGATTGCTAATGGAATTTGAACCCAAAGTTCATGTTCACAATACAAACTCTTAATAATGTTGTATTGGTTCAGTAATCAGACCCATTATTATTATTACTTCACTTCAAAAAATGATTGTAGAAAAATAAAATTAACGGCACCATGGAATTGATACACTGACTACAGAGATTAGATAAGAAAGAAATATATTGACTATTTTTCCTCTTTTGTGAAGTATTAAGATAGAATTATCTCTATCTTCAACTCTAAATTGAACAAAAACATGCTGTAATGCTAGGTCATATCATCTTATTAACATTACTAGAATTCCATCTCTCTCCTCTTCTAAGTTCTCCATTCTCTCATTTAAAAATGCACAGGATAATAAAATATAGAACATCCAAAAAGAAAACTCATGATGGCTTTATCAAATAATTTTACACTGATATCTAATAAATTCCTTCTTTGCTAACTGTAAGTAGGTCAGGTTTGGATGTGTGATCCACCTTAGCATTAGAAATGAAGATTATCAACTACTAAAATCAGGTCAGTGTGCATTCCTAAGCAAGATTGACAGAAGCTAAAACAGTTGTAAAGATCAAGAGATTACAGATTTAGAATTTGTCTTTTCTAATTTGGATGCATATATTGCAACTATAACTTCTCTGTATTGTTAGACATAATTTTCACATGATAAATCAGTTTGGCAACATTTTTCTCTTAATATTATTAATTGAGGAAGTCTCAGATCTTCAGCTTTATGTGCTGAATGAGATTAAATAACAAACACAGTAAATGCCTTGCTTACATACTAGCTGTCAATAAGAAAGAAACTCATTGGATCAGGAAAGCAATCATTTATTTAAAAAAGGAAAGAAGATATTTGTAAAACAGTATTATTTAGTGTTTATTCAATAACTGAAGAATATATTGTACTATATGAAGCTTTAATATGTCATTTTTGAACTACCAAAACACTATTCTAAAGAAACCAACTTTATTCAGATGTTGTTAAGTGTTAATCCTTATGCTTGCCTAATACTTTAAGCAAGGGAAGCTAATCTGGATTCAGGTCATCTGAATAATGCCCTATATCCAAACATGATGTAATCTCTCATTTCTTCTACTTGAAATCTCTATTTCCTTTTCCCTTTGCTCCCAGCTGTCTTCTGTTGCCTTTCCATAAATTCCATTCACTGCACTTAAATAAGCAGAAAATCAGGGAAAGAGAGTAAATAACTAACACAACAAATTAAATCACAGGGGTTTTATTACTGAGCATTTATAAGAAAGGCCCTCCTTTGGATTTTTAAATACTGATTTCTGAATTTTGTTTAAGAAACTTCTGAAGCATAATGCAGCAAATACTTCTTTAAGTACGACATAAAAATTCAAAAACACATAATTATCTTGAATAATATTAAGCAATACTATGTTCTTTAGTCACTATTTTGCATAAACTATGAATTATGCATTTTCACAGGGTTTAGCTATTTAACCAGGCATGAAGAGTTATAGACTTTTTGAGAACTTATTAACATTATTAATTTGGCTTAAACTGAATAGAGCCATAAAGAGACATCACAGTATGATCCTTTAAGACTGCTTCTTATTAAGCTTTCACATATTTTCAGATCCTCGTTTAATGCCAGAGAAGGGAGCACTTTCTACTTTCTCATAAACACTATGCAATTCTTTAATCAAATTTTTGACGCTTGAAATTTATCAGCTTAAAACTCTAAGTCACTCTTCTTTCTCACCTTCCTATAAACTCTAGTATAGAATAAAACAAATTTAGAACATTTTGAAAATGTGTATGAGGCATGCTTAAATGCATATGATGGAAGTAATAATGTTACATATGTGTTCCAATGTGATACCGGTATCTTAAGAATATTTTTCTTTCAATACCATTTTATTAACTAAAATGTGTATATTTGCTTATTTCCTGAAAATAAACATTGATATATATAAGATATAGTAAATCCAGAATTTTATAAAATTATGGAGTCTACATTTGGTGGATACAATAAGGTTTTTGTTGATATCATGAGACCAATAATACTACTTTATGATCAACGCTCCTATGCTATTTTCTCAATAGATTCCATAGAAGGGTTGGTGTCTGGGTCACAGACTTCATTGGCCTATTAGAAAATGTGCCATCAATTGAGATAAAGTCAAAGAGGTCAGTGTTCTAGAATTCCTTTCTTTTGAATAAATATGCCTTATTTTGAATATTCTATATAGCCCAATTTTCTGGGCATGAGAAGGGTGTATCACATTTAAAAATTATATAAACTCAAAGTTTTTTCCTATAAGAACTGTCATCCAGTACTCATGCAATGGAAAAATATTTCTATGATTTCATCACATAATTATTGTAATCTACATTTTTTTTAAGGAGAGGAAGTGTTAAAAGTCATGGTCTAGGAGTTTCCATTATGTGTGAGAGCTCCTCACGATAGGGACTTAAGTATTAGAAGCTACCAGTGAAGTGCAGGGGAATAATTAAAGTAAAACAAAACAAAATAAAGGTTCCAGCAAATTGCTTCAACTAACATATATTAAACACATTGAGTAGTAACTCACCAAGATGTATACATTAAATATACGTGATTTTTTTGTATATCAGTTATACGTCAACACAACTAAAAAATAAAATACAATCTATATTGTAATTAAATGTTTTTAAAAACATTGAATAGTAAGTAAATCATCCTTTTGTGTATTCTGGTTCAGTGAAGCTTATGCACCCCATTTTAGCCAATGAAATTTGAGAGATGTTTGTTCTTAGTTTCTGAAAATGATTTCCCTCAGTCTCAAGGGAGAAGGACCGTGAACAGATCCATCTACCTCCAGGGTTGAACAATGAAGCTCATACCTTAATAGCTCTTATAAACATTGACTTATAAACATGAAATTGGTGCATTATAGTACTAAACTCAATGAAGGGCAAAGAAAAGAAATTTAAAGAATCTCATTTCCTGATGAAATCAACAACATTCTTAATCCCAGGGGTGTGTCTTTATGTAGAGAGAGAGTATTGAAAGTCTTTTTCCAGGCGTTTCCATTGTCTGTGGAATACACTAGCAATTCACATTCACATTCGCAATTCAAGAATTAGAAACCACAGATGAAACTGAATATGGTCGAACTCAAGGGCATAATTAAACAAAACACAAAACAAAATAAAATATATGTATTTCTAAACTCCACCTTTATATGATCAATTTTCCTATGGCATTAGTTTGTATTGTTTCATACGAAAAATTAAAACATAAAGTATTGAAAGTCTTTTTCCAGGCGTTTCCATTGTCTGTGGAATACACTAGCAATTCACATTCACATTCGCAATTCAAGAATTAGAAACCACAGATGAAACTGAATATGGTCGAACTCAAGGGCATAATTAAACAAAACACAAAACAAAATAAAATATATGTATTTCTAAACTCCACCTTTATATGATCAATTTTCCTATGGCATTAGTTTGTATTGTTTCATAGGAAAAATTAAAACATAAAATCCTCTAAAGTTTTTACATAATGATCAGAGGAACCAAAAATTACTAGTTGCTTTAATAATAATAAAGAGAAGAAATTATCAAATGTGACATGTGCAANGCTTTAATAATAATAAAGAGAAGAAATTATCAAATGTGACATGTGCACCGCTTAGGTTTAATTTTACTTACAATTGTTTTATCAGTTAATGTATTATGAACTTATGCTTTTAAAGAATTGACTATTAAAAGTCTCTAAACGGGGGCGCCTGGGTGGCACAGCGGTTAAGCGTCTGCCTTCGGCTCAGGGCGTGATCCTGGCGTTATGGGATCGAGCCCCACATCAGGCTCCTCCGCTAGGAGCCTGCTTCTTCCTCTCCCACTCCCCCTGCTTGTGTTCCCTCTCTCGCTGGCTGTCTCTATCTCTGTCAAATAAATAAATAAAATCTTAAAAAAAAAAGTCTCTAAAGGAAGAGATCTTATAAAAAATATTTGCAACCAGTTTAAAAAATAATTTGTCATTTTCTTGTCAGTTTATATGAAGATACTCTTTAAACTTCAGGCTTTTTTTCAGGTCTGGTATAACAAGTATTTAAAAGGAGATATTAAACACAGGAATGACATAAAGTTGGCACATGTAGAGGAAACAATAATGTATTAAGCACAAACGCATAAATTGATTTAAAGTGCAATTCAAAAATACAAATACAGGGATAAATTTGGATACCTACAATCTCATAACTTGGAAGATGAATGCCATCCAAATTTGTAGATGAATTACAGGGTCCAGAAGGGTCACATAATCTGGTTTAAAATGGGACCTTCCACTAGTGGAAAAAAATATATTGACTGGATATAGATTCAATTAAATGGACACGGGAGTGGTGAAAAGACAGTATCCTATGAGTACCAATTAACCAAATATCCAAACACTACTGATATTGTTATACTCTTTTGAAATAATCCTTAACCTTTTAAACCTCAGGCCTATGTAGAAATGGCTTAAGTTTTGTTTTTAGAGAATGGCTTCAATAAAAGATACACACACACACACACACACACAGTCCGTTTAGATAAATCTCATTGGTTTGAACTATTTAAAACACTTGAGATCATTTAAGTTAAAAGTGGCAAACTCAGTAATAGAAAAAATTTTAAAATGCATCATTGAATAACACAAAATTGTAAATTAACACATTTTATAATTTCCATTTATGATATATTAATTTGCTATTAATATTTGGATTTTTTACATTGGTATTAAACCATTGTTCACCTAAACTCATGGTTTGAAAATATAAACCATGTACTCAACTGAAAAAGAAATTGCAAAGTGAGCAGTGCCTGTGTGGCTCAGTCGTTAAGCGTCTGCTTTTGGCCCAGGGAGTGATCCCAGGGTGCTGGGATTGAGCTCCACATCCGGCTCCCTGCTCCACTGGGAGCTTGCTTCTTCCTCTCCCAAACTCCCCTGCTTGTGTTCCCTCTCTCGCTGGCTGTCTCTCTCTCTGTCAAATAAATAAATAAAATCTTTAAAAAAAAAGAAATTGCAAAGTGAGGACAGAGTATGTCTTAAACTTTAAGCAACAATATCATTAATGATTAACAGAAATGGAAGACTTTAAAAATACATGAATCAATCTCTACTATTTTTGATGGCAAGCAGTGTGTGTGTGTGTGTGTGTGTGTGTGTGTGTGTTTTCAGAATGGATTTTTCTTCTGATATTACCCATAGAAGTAATGTTTGTCACATCAAATTTCATCAGAAAAATTTGGCAAACATAGACAAGGGAAGTCATATACTGTTCCATTTTCTGTCACATGTTCAACAACCTTATGTATCATAGAAGATAGATTTTGGAAGATTTTATTTTCTGCATTTGTAACTGCTTTTTACTATTATGATATTTTTGCTGGTGCTGTTTCTAAAACTATCCATAAGTTTACTTACATCTCACATAGGTTACAGCTGCATAATTAATATGCTTATATAGTCATGTTAAAGGTTTGTGCATTCCCATTCATATGATTCGGTATTATTTTCATAAAACATATGTATGTATATTTTATTAACTAAAATCTCTCCTGTGTTTAGAATATCTAGAAAGTGTTTTCTGGTTCACTTTTGTCTTGTTTTATAATAGTTTAATGATATATTAAATTTTTCTCAATAGCTTTTTTGGTTTTAACTATGTGCCATCTCTAATTAATTCCATTAGTAAATTCCATGTGGCTCAATTAGAAGACATTTGTCTTCTTCCTGGTAAACATATTAAGGAAGAAAAAATTGTTAGTATATATTAACATATATTAGTTTGCCCATATTAAAATGTCACTCTCATTTGTTATATTTCAAATACAGATTTATGTTCATGGATACTACAATAAAAAAATAGATCTTTGAAAAATATTAGTTTGAGTTTCTTATACTGTTTTGATATTTAGGATAATCACAATATTGATCTCTTACTTTGCAAAAATAATTATTTTGGATCCCCTTCAAAATACTGTGTTTTTTCTTTTTTCACTTTATGTCACTAGCATGAAGTTATAAGTTGTAACAAAGCAAACTCAGTTGCCATACTTTACCAAAATCATAAGTAATGTCTGGAACAGAGGGTTACAAACCTCAGCAAGCTCATTCTATATGTGCCATAATAAATGTGCACTGTATATTGTCTTTGTTCATGTGTATATTCCTGTCTCATGAGAGAGGAAGTTAAGACTGAATTGTCTCAGTTCACTAAGTCGTTTTAAGGTAATGGAAATAAGGAGATATAAATATTAATGCTGTTATATACGAGTTTATTTATAAAACTCGGTCATCTTCAAGGGTGTGTTCATCAAATCTTGCCTGCAACTGATTTTGGTTAAAAAACAAATGTGGGAATGGGAGTCACACCCACTCATTTGCTAGTGTTTATGTCTGCTTTCGTGCTTTAATAGCAGTGTTGAGTAGTGGCCAAAAAAGAACATATAGCTCTCAAAACCTAAGATATTTATTTTCTGGCCCTTTACTGGAGAAGTTTGTAAACCTCTGTGATCTAAATTAATTGACTCCGATTTTTTTTCAATAATCAAGTTACTAGATTATTGAGAAAATGTCCATTCCCATTCCAACCCTAAATGAATTTTTGCTTTTATCTTGAAATTTTTTATTATGTTTTTTATCAAAGTTTAATTGCTGTAAGTTTCCAAAAAATATAAATGTGTGTTTTTTCCTGATATTTCATTTATTTCTTTATTTTTAATTTTTAAAATTTTATTCCTGGATGTCTTAAATTACAGCTAGTTGAGATTTTAATAGCTTTAAAAAATCATCCTTTTTTTTTCTATTTTGCCTATTTTGATAACAGGGATTGTTAGTATAGCTAATATAAATGTATGCCTTGACTTGCTTCATGGGTTTCTATTTCAAACAACGACAATGATAATGAATTAATAGGATGTCGTCTTTATGTATAGAAGTAGGAAATTGTTCAGCACTTTTCCAGACAGTTCAAAAAATTGCACAAAATTAGTTTTGCCTTTTAAGCATTTAATTCAGACCAACTAAAAAATGGCATTGAGAAAACCTATATAAGTTTAATATGCCATAAAACAAGAGAACATTAACTTCTTTCATAGGAATACACACACACATACATATGCACATATATACACACACACATACCACGCAGAAAGGCCTGTGAGACTCCTTTGAGAATATCCTGTTGTTAGAGTTATTACTTTGCCCAACTACACGAAATGTGTGATATTTAGAAAACCTTTGGCTACTCAGCAATAACATACATGTTTTTCATATTCACCTCTCCAAATATTAACATCATTCAACTATCTAACATATCGTTGTAATTCTCTCATCCCTTCTATAACTAATAATTTCTTATAAGAAATACATAGATAGATTTGGTTTATTATAGAAATTCAAGATGAAGAAAGTGTTTTTGACAGGGATACAAAAGCTAACTTTGGAGTTGATTGGTTTTTACAATAAACATCCAAATGAAGATATTCTTTGATTGGATATTGAGGTTGAGATTTTCCAAGGAAAATCATGGTTCGTAGAATAGTGTTAGAAATTATCAAATGATATACATAAAAGTTAAATCTTTGCTAAAGCATTTCTTCTTCAAATACATGTATATGGGTAAGGCAAAGAAAGCTGGAGTTAATATTTAATATATTTCTTATTTGTTTTATAAAAATGTCAGTAGCCTAAATTGTGTTTACGTGAATTAGAGGTAATGATGTGTATAAAAGACATTAACATTTCACATGGGCATATGGTTTAGGAAGGAGCAACCAGTTTCTTACTGCCCTGGGAAATGTTGCTCTCTGCACCATCGAGTATTCAAGAGTGAAATGAATAATACTTGTGAATCTTCACATTTAGTTTCATTTAGTCAAGATACAAAAGCTAACACAAATTTATGGAATTACCAAGTCATGAGTTTTAAAACCATTAGTCACTTCCATGACTGCTATGATTATGATGACATGGCCTCTGATAATTCATTTATAAACATAAACTCTAACAAAGGAAAAAAAAGCAATTTTTGAATTTACAAATAAGTGATATAATACTGAGGATTATGAATATATATATTCCTTTTTTTATAAATTGATTATCATCCAGAAAAATATCTTTCACATATCTATCATACCTCAGTCTGTCTTAATGATGATAATTAATATTTAATAAGATCATTCTATTTATTTGCAAAAGAAAAGGGCATTAACTTTTTAAAAGTTATTTTGCAGCACATTTATGGGCTGAGGAGTACATAGAAATTGTGTGATCTCATTATAGTTTTCAGAGAATGATGGACTTATTGTGAAGTTGCAAGTTTTTCTAGTCTGTGGCCTTCTGGCATCTATTTAATGGCACGCTTGAGCGTCTGACCAAACCAAGATCTTTTATAGCTGTTCCATGCATGCATTCTTCAGTGGTTACCTCAGTGATATTGAAAGAGATGGAAAGACAGAGAGAGATAAAGAGAGGGAGGAATATAATTTTTTTTCAAGGAAAGGAACAAAGCTACTCTCTAAAATGAAAATGACAAAAAAAATAATTGCATGATATGCAAAGTTTGGCCTTTCAACAAACATGTCCATGGCACTGATAAGAGAAATTGCATAAGAGCAACTGGTGTTTATTTAGATCATTCTACACTTGGAAGTTTTCAGGTTAATTTACTTGTATCTTCAGTTATTGTAAGATAGAAGAAATTAAGTTGCTTACTAAATTTATTAAGAATAATTACAAATTTATGTTACACGTTCTAAAACAAAATGTGTGCACCCCATCCTATTCTTAAATTACTACAGTTCTATACTGCCTTTCTCCCTTATATGCTTTAGTTCAGTTCAGGACATGCAATATTTTTCTAAATTCATAAAAACAACATAAAAGGAAAGTGTTTTTGACTATCTAAAATCATAAGATTGATTTGTATAGTAAATTTAGGTAAAAATTAAACAATTCCCTCAATTTAGTTTGTTAATACTCTGAATTCTCTAAGGCACAATTAAATTTAAGTTTAGACTTTCATAAGGATTTATAAGTTCCTTTTATAAGGATTACATTAGATCACTAACTTTATGTCCATAGAAATTATATTTCCAGTGTCCTAATTTAGTGGATTGTGTGATGCTTTGCACCCTCTGACACTTCTTAACTGTATTGTTTATCAACATAACTCTTTTCATGGAACAAAATATTTTAAAGTTCTTTAGTTGGCTTTTTGTGATAATTGTGTTGGTTTTGTGTAGTGGAAATTAGATTATCTTAATAGGAACATGTTATTAAGATGATTATGTAATTTTCCAGAATTCAATGGTTAAAAGCTATTCACTACCAAAACATGTAGCTGAAAAACAAATGATGGAAAATCTAATATAATATTATCACACTTAAGGATCTTTAATTTAATAATAACTCTGTCTATTATTATTTGGTAAAAGAGAGAGAGAATAGTAGTAAATGTTTCATCTTGAGTAAGTAGTTTTGCTTTGAATGGTTAAACTCATATCTAAAATGAAACAATGATAAGAAAGACATTTATTTTACTAAACTTGATACTCCATCACTTAAATAATTTAAACTCATGACATATGAATAAATGATGTACACTGAAATTCCAATAACTGAGTTTTAAAAATTAATATATTGAATTTTAAAGCAATTATATAAATTAATATTGCAAAATGAGAATAGTTTATTATGAGCAATAGCTACTTTACATAATCTTTAAAGCAATTATTTCTTCAAATGTTTCTGTTCTTAACGACATTTGATCCTGATCTGGGTGATATCTGCATATGTGAGCAACATATGAGTCTTCATTTTAGGCAACTGGGAGGCACTGGATTAGTCTGGTCTGACTGGTTCCCTCTCTCCAGGAGTTTACAGGTCAATGCAGGAGAACAGTGTGCACATCATTCCTAGACCAGGGAGGATGACGTATCCTAAGCAACATGTATGTAGGGAGAGGCAACACTAAAGGATGAGTAAGGTTTAAACTTGTCTGTGGGGCACCTGGGTGGCCCAGTGGCGTTCTGGGATAGAGCCCCACATCAGGCTCCTCCGCTATGAGCCTGCCTCTTCCTCTCCCACTCCCCCTGCTTGTGTTCCCTCTCTCGCTGGCTGTCTCTATCTCTGTCAAATAAATAAATAAAATATTTTTTAAAAAAAGGTTTAAACTTGTCTAGATGCCATATAAAATCATAATACTCAAGTTTCTAACAGAAAACAAGTTGCGAAGATAAAAGACAGAAAATTTCTAGATCTAATAAGATCTGAGTACTTTTCAAATGTCCTTTTGAATCTGTTAGGACTCTCCTCCTTCCTTATAACTATTTTCCTATATAATCCTTTATTATATTTGTTTTTTTTATTTCCTTCTAACGTCTGCTTTTAGAGCCACATTATAAAAATTTTTCTTAGAATGTTTTCATCTCTCTTGGATTACTCTTTTGGATATTTTTGTCCAGAAATTACAAATAAAATTTTCTTTATTGAGGTTTATTTTAATATAACTTTCTTATTATCTGAGAGTAGAGTAAGATCAATGATAAAGAGTAATTTATTGGCCCCCCAGTCTGTCCTAAACACTTTTTTAGATTCTTCACAATATCTAGAACTAACTCCCACAAAAAAGGGCAGACAGATGAATTTTTAACATCATGCAGCAGATGAGATCAGTGAGGTTCAAGAAGTTTATGTACTTTCCTAAATGTTTGAGCCAAACCGGTCTCCCTAAGACCAAAGTCCATGCAGGCCTCCAATAGAACCAGAAGAATTACGCTTAGAGACTATGGACTTTATTTCCTGGCCCTTCCAAGGTATGTCTATTTGATGGCATTTTAAAGCTGAAGGTACTTAACAGTATAAATTGAATAAGTGGAGGAAGAAATGAATCTAATTTTACATATTACTATATGAACATCAGAAGATCAATCTGCCAGAATATTGCTTCTAAAGATAAACAATGAGCTAAATTATTTGAATAAACACTTGCTCTGGAGAGATCAGAATACTGAAATTGATTACCTAGCAGGCAATCGTTCTTTGTATTTTTTTTTCTTTTCCAAAGCATTTTGTCTTGTAATATACGTCCTTCAAGAAACAATGTGTTTAATATTTAGTCTTTTTAATATTTTAACTCTGAGCTATTGTTCACTCAGGCAGAAATTTGGATATTGAAGTCATGCAGCTAAATCCTATTAGAATGGTAAAGAATCTACTTAAAATTTCAGAATGTCGAACCTGACCATTTGCAGTGAATTGCAATGAAGCAGAAAATGCACTTTAGAGTTTGCTGTATTAGAGATAATGGAACTACTTCGCTCAAGAATAAAGAGATAATTTAAATATAATTTTTGTTTCATATATAATCTCATTATATTTTTTTAAAGTGACTTATGTAATGCTTATCTCTGAAGTTTTAATGTGACTATGACATTTCATTAGTTTCAAATGCCTTTCCCCAGATTTATTATTACATAGTACCCACTCCCCAACCCCCGTTTCTGTAGAACTGCATTTCCTTCTTGTTTTTGTTTTTCTGACTTGTGCCTGGAAGACAGTTCTTGACCTCTCACTGATCTGTCAGTGCTATGCTGCGACAGCTGTCACATATATACAGGTCTCTTTTGAATGCTTTGTTTGTACATTATCTTTTTACTTAACCATTTTCTATATATTTGATGCCACTATATCTGATTACTCTATTAGTCATGTGAATTAGATTAGTTCTTTTACACATAATTATAAGGGAGAAGTGAAGGAAAAGATAAGACAACTAATGAGAGATTTGAAGAATAGATTTGGAGAATAATTGGTTGTGGATTTACAAGATAAAAATTAGGAATTTTCTCACAGCTGGGTTGATGGGATTTTTGTGCACTAATTGTAGCTTCATTTAGCTCTGCCATGCATCCAGTGTTAAAGATAGCATAAAAGTTTACATATGCTTTTGAAGAATTTATAAACAATAATAAAAATATAATACGATATGGTAAAGGACTTGTTTTTATTTTATACATAAGAGACCTGAAAAGAGTCCAAAATGTATTTTAAGACATTTTCTGAAAAGGCCATTTGAAGTTTGCCTCACAGTTTTTATGCCATCTAGTCAATCGATTATGGAGCTTCCCTTAGGATAAATTAAATGGGCAAGCCACAGTTAACCTCTGCATCTTCAGCTAACTATCACCTACGTCCTCATGAGGTAAACTAAGCTCCATTTATTCAAATGTAGTTATAATGTATGTTTCTCTCTTTTAATCATGTGGACCGAAACTATGTACTCCACTCAACCTGTATCTACATTAACACGATTTACTCTAGCAGTCTTTACAAATACCATTCTACTCTCTTCATCAACATGATTTATGACTCTACTATTCTGGGAAATTCTCTTCCAGGTAGATGAAAGTTGCTCATTTTATTGCTCATCTCAGGATCCTCCCCAAACTCTAAGTAAACTTCAAAAGGCTCAACTTTTCCATAAATAGTATTCACATGATTAACTCTGAGATTGTTCAGATCTCACTGAGTTGCCAAAGTATTACTGTTGGAAAGCCAGGCCCACAGAGAACCACTCAAGCTCTCTTTGTCACTATGGCCCAAGAT
The DNA here is from genome assembly GCF_002007445.2 of Ailuropoda melanoleuca. NCBI lineage: Eukaryota > Metazoa > Chordata > Mammalia > Carnivora > Ursidae > Ailuropoda > Ailuropoda melanoleuca. Next base: position 117,681,745 of record NC_048224.1, read on the forward strand.
CTTTAATGAAAAACAACACTTTCCTTGGTAAGTCCATGGGCATCTGGCTTGAGTGTCTTTGAGAACATTATGAGTATAGTTAATTTTGTTGGGTCCATGTTTTTATGTGTATATGTATGTATTGTAGTTCCTCAAATACTAAGTTAATTTTGTGTTCTTGAGTTTAAAAAGAAAAAAAGAAAAAGAAAAAATCCCTTATATTAAAAAAAAATGTTGAGGTAAAAAAGAAACCCTCTATTAAAAAAAATCCTTTGATTATCAGATCAGATGTAAAAAACACTTTGTGTTAAGGACACTATTATTTGTTTCTCTCTGTCCTTGTCTTTTTTATTTTAAGTCTATACAGAGAAAGCACATTGGGGATAAGTAAGAAATAGGCTCCAACAAGCCCACTCTTCAAAACTGGTGACTGAAAAATTCAAAGGTTTCTTATACCAGCATTCCTTAGTCAAACTTTACCTAAGTTTACTTAACAAAATTTATAAACACTTTTCTTGTTTTGTTTTGTCTGTGAATATCAGAATCTGAGACAGATCTCTTTAACAATACTTTCTTTCTGAAAGAAAGTGAAAATTGGGTGAACAGTTGAAACTGGCCCAGCCATAAGGCCAAGTGTCTCAAGACATGAGGTCATAAGCAACTCTTTTAGCAACTGTTTGTTTAAATGTGTCTGATCCAGTCTAAATTTTAGTCTGCACCCCTTCCAGAACCAACTACTAGTTCAAATACTAGTTCATAAATGTATTTATAATATAACCCATATTTGTATACTTACCTTTTAGATGTTTTAATTTTACCATAGATAATTTAAAATTACAATAGTCAATTTGGGAAACTTGATAGATACAAACTTTATTGCTTGAGGGGTGACTTAGACTTTTGGGAGCAAAATTTTCAAATATTAAGTACAAGTGTTTATTTCATTTGATGGTCTGCATTATTTGAAGAAAAACTGTAAAATATTTTTATTAGATTCAGAGAGTTATAAAATGGTCACCACAAAATAAGTCTAGAATATTTTTATTACCACCCAGAAAAACCCCACATATAGTAGCTGACCCTGCTCTTCTCCCCCGCAAAAAACCTGACTCCTCTGGTCCTTAGGAAAGCACTAATCTACTTTCTATCTCAATAGAGTTGCCTATTTTGGATAGTTCATAAAAGTGAAATCATACAATGTGCAGTCTCTTGTTACTAGAGAGAATCTCAAGCAGACTCCCTGCTGAGCATGGAGCCCGATTGGGGGGCTCTGTGTCATGACGCTGAGACATGACCTGAGCTGAATCAAGAGCCAGTTGGGCCAACCAGGTGCCCCTTATTTTATCTTGTTCAAGTAAACTTTACCCCCAACATGGGGCTTGAACTCAGGACCCCAAGATCAAGAGTCACATGCTCTACCGACTGAGCCAGCCAGGCATCTCATAAGAAACCCATTTTAGAATCCATATTTCTTCCTTATAGTTTTGTACTCAAACCTATGACTACATATTTTACTATTGCAGATTTGTTCTCTGTAGTGTCCCTTTGGACCAAAATAACCATATTCATTTGCCCTTTCCTGGAGAAATAATCAATTTATACAGGCTTTTATGGCCCAGGTAGTCTATTGAGATTCCCACTTATTTTCACAGTTTTCAACTGTAGCTTCAAGACCTTAAATTTCCATACAATTCTCCTCTTATTCAGGAGGTAGATAATCTTTGTTATATTCTAATGATGAAGTGAGGTCTAAGATAATTCCATCTATCTACTTAATGTTTTATCTCTTATGCAGCATGTAGTTTCCAAAAGAAAATTATAATTTTGTCTAAGTAAAGTGGATTACCTAGGATGACATTTATCCTAGGAAGTTAAACCCTTACTCGGAAAAGCCATAAGCTTTTTAAAACTTCCTGAGCTTGTAAATAAGAGACAATTAAGAGGATCCATGTATCTTTATAACTGTTGCTGGCAGTGAATCCCAAATAATCTTAAATTAACACACCACTGAATGAATAAACCATGCTTTCAGCTGGTCCATCTCTTTTGAGAGAACACCAATAGAGATAGCTCTTTAAGGGTTAAAATCAGCTTTCTGTTTATTTTCCTCTATCCTCACCATGAACATTATGTAATAACATCAGAAATACATCCACTTGATCCCAGATTTGACCTTATCCTTTCTGCCTACCAAATTTATGTACAACAGTTGGTTATATTTGTCACTCTCAGTACCCTGACCTCACTTTCTCTTCTTTTCATTGTCCTCTATGATAAAAATCCAAACATGGGTGAACACACCATTCTGTTTTTCCCTGCTTGCATTTAAACAGCTGGATTCTGTTGGAGTAAATGATGATGTTTGACAAACAGGTACTACCATTACTTTATCATCAATAACACCAAAATGGCAAAAGGGAAATCTATACTAATGGTCTTCATGAATTTTTACTTTCATGCTCCACGAGAGAATCATGAATAACCATAAAATCCCTCATACATCTTTAAGTTGATGACTAAAATTTTCCTACATTTATAAATTATAAAGATGTAATGTCTGGCATATTGTATATTAAATGATGCATTAAATAAAATTTTATTAAAACTTTAGTGCAGCAGATTTATCTTGTTCAGTGTTCAGAAAATGTCTACCATAGAAACTAATTGGCAAGGCCAGTTTCTGTAATAAAACCAATTAACAAAATCAGACTTCCTTTCCGTCAGAAAACAACTTACTTCATTTTTCAATTCAAATAGAAATGTTAATATGTGCTTGAATGACAGACACATTAACTTCTGAGTTCTGATTATAATATAGCTATCTACTAGCTAAAGCATGGTGTCTTGCCATGATTTTGTCATTTTTATGAAATCAATTGCTATCCCTTTCCATATTTCTCCCTTAGCTCTAATGGGAATCTTATTTAGAAGCAAATTGCTTCTTTGTGTCCTAGAAGGGTCCAGAAATGCATCAGGTTCAGTTAGAAAATGGGTGTGTGGTTTTCCTGTTTATGTTTGTTCTACGTTGTTTTTTTGTAGAAAGAGAAAGGTCACTGTGAATGAGGAATTGGGAAAGCTGAACTGAAAAAGCCAACACTTCAAGGAGATCTCCTTTAGGACAGAGTATTGAGATTCTGGAAATTGATTCCCTTAAAATTATCTCTGCTAAACTATTGCCTTAAAAATCTTGGACTTACCTTGATATCTACGCTTTAAGATGACAGCACTCCTACTACATTCCTTTGTTTTTTTTTTTTTTTTGGATCCATCAACAATGATTGTTTTTGAGCTTCTACTATCCTCAAACTCTATCACCAATGGTGACTTTTTTCTATGTAGAATTCATGTTAATTTATTTTTGATATACATTTTAAAAATATAACTTATTAAGTTCAATGAAGTATTTTTTGTATAGGAATTATTGTCTTTTTAAATTATCTTTAAGTATCTCTTCTCTTACCATAAATTATTACATAATTCAATATGCAAAATAAATATTTACTTCTATATTTTTAAAGTTTGAAGAGTTACATATCTTCCTTCCTTTATTAAAAAATGTATTTTCTGGGGCACCTGGGTGGCACAGAGGTTAAGCGTCTGCCTTCGGCTCAGGGCGTGATCCTGGCGTTATGGGATCAAGCCCCGGGTCGGGCTCCCTGCTCTGCTGGGAGCCTGCTTCTTCCTCTCCCACTCCCCCTGCTTGTGTTCCCTCTCTCACTGGCTGTCTCTATCTCTGTTGAATAAATAAATAAAATCTTTAAAAAAAATTCAAAAAAATAAAAAATGTATTTCCATTCCATTTTACACTTTTTGAAGTGCCTAGGAGAATAAACCCTCCTCCCCCTTTCAGGAAGTTATGTCAATAAATCCTGGCTTTACATTGTTTTACAATGAAAAAAGATTGAGATAACCAGATATTAAGTGAGATATTAGACCACATTTTGAGTGTAGGTGAAACTAAATCCATAGATCAGGCTGCTTCTCCACCTAGTACAGCACATTTAAGATTTTCATTATATATCAAAAGAGGAATTTTCATAGTACATCTTCCAAAGTTAATTAATACCATTAGAAGATGGGTGGAATTTATTGGACAGAACTGAAGTTTTATGACCTACTGAATTGAATTGATGGATTAGAAAACCCCAAGACTATTAAAACATAAAATATTTAGTAGAACAGATAAAAAGAAATTCTGAGAAAAGTTTATATAAGCAAAAGAACAAATTTAATACTCTACTGATCAATTATAGGTTTACCAAAAACTAAGAAAATAAAGATTTTAGTAAAGTCAAGTTAGTAATCATCTTAATTACTTAAAGGGAAATATTTAATAAAATGTATATGTGCATTTTTATGCTAACATGCAAAATTCTTAATGGGGAGTGGGTTAAGATATAATCAGCTGAGTGTGATAGCGACCCAAAATAAGAGTGGTTTAAAAATAGAAGATAATTCATCTGCCACATAAAATTTTGAGATAGTAAGGCAGTCAGCTTCATAAAGTCATCTGGCATCCAGTTCCCTCTCTATTGTAACTTTACAATCTCTATGGAATGTCTCTCATTCACACAGTAGAAGATGGCTGACCACCTGGTGTTTATAGCAGCCAGTGGGAAGCAAAAAGGGGAAATAAAGGGCAGACTTCTACCTACTAAAGAAACAACCAGGAAATTACACACATTAATCCCACTTATATCTCTTGCCAGAATATAGTCACACCTTGCTGCAAAACAAACAAAAAGATCTGAGGCATATGGTCTTGTTTTCTGGATAGGTTATGTGCCCAGTATAAATTCGGTGTGGTGGAAAAAAGGGGAAACGGATTTTTAGGTACAACTACCAGATTCTACTATTTGAAGTATCTGATAAATTGACAAATCTACCAAATCAGAAAAATCACTGTATGTTGAATATTTTTAAGTATTTTCTCATATGTTTATGTATGTATACACACACGTGTGTGTGTGTGTGTGTGTATAAAAGATTTTATTTAGTTAGTTGAGAGAGAAGGAGCACACACAAATGGGGGAAAGGGACAGAAGGAGAGGGAGAGAAAAAATATCTAGTAGACTCCATGCTGAGCGCACAGCCAGATGCGAGACTCAACACAGGTCTCCATGGGGCTCCATCTCTTGGCCTGAGATATGACCTGAACCAAAATCAAGAGTCAGACGCTCAACCGACCAAGCCAACCAGGCATCCCAATGTACTTCTATATTTCTAAGAGATCAGTCTCCTTTACTAAAAGTTTTCTGAACATATATTCCAAATACTCAGAAGCAGGAATGTTTAGATTTATTGAAAAATTCTTATGGATGTCTTTTTCATTCTCTTTAACTATAGATAAAATTCTATATAATAGTATAAGGCCTCTAATGTATGCCAGAAAAGAAATAACAAGGACATTTTAATAGAATTTCTTTATTGATATCAAAGGATTATATAAATTATATAAATGCTCATAAAACATTGAGAAAAAATTTAGAGTTTGGACTTGCAACATCACATAAGAAATCTGAAAAATTAAATTAGTGTATTATTATTTTCTTTTTATTGAATAAATTGTTATAAGTATATATATATATATATATTAAAGATTTTATTTATTTATGCGACAGAGATAGAGACAGCCAGCGAGAGAGGGAACACAAGCAGGGGGAGTGGGAGAGGAAGAAGCAGGCCCATAGTGGAGGAGCCTGATATGGGGCTCGATCCCACAACGCCGGGATCACGCCCCGAGCCGAAGGCAGATGCCTAACCGCTGTGCCACCCAGGCACCCCAAGTTATAAGTATATTTGTACTCAAATGTTTTCTCTTAATAAATTGTGGTATATGGTGTCAGAATATGCACTGTTTTTTCACTATTATGTATCTATTGAATGCCTACAATGTGCCAAGTATATTGAGATATATGAATAGGGAAATTATTGTTACTTTCGTAGACTGTATTCTGTTGAGGGGACCTTCAATGTAATTATACATTAATCATGTTAATAAACACATAACCGCAATTTAGATTTGCATTATTAAGATAAGGAAATAATTCATATAAATGCATAAAATATACCTTAATTAGAATGAGGATCAGAGCATTTCTTGAAAGGCTATTCTTTGGAAGTGATTTTTTAATCCTAGATTGGAAAGACAGATGAGTAGGAATAATTAATTTAAAGGGTCATTGATAAGTCAATCAGAGAAAGACAATTATATGATTTCACTCATATGTGGAATTTAAGAAACAAAACAGGAGCATGGAGGAAGGGAGGGAAAAATAAAACGACATAATCAGAGAGGGAGACAAACCATAAGAGACTCTTAACCATAGGAAACAAGCGGAGGGTTGCTGGAGGGAAGGAGGGTGGGGGGATGGGGTAACAGGACGATGTGCATTAAAGAGAGCACGTGATAATGAGCAGTAGGTGTTATATACAACTGATGAATCACTGAACTCTACCTCTGAAACTAATGATAGGCTATAATACACTATATGCTAATTAACTGAATGTGCATTTGAAAAAGGAGCTTTGAGAAGAATTCAATGGAAAGAAGGAGGAGCATATTCATCTCCTCAAGTTGGGAGACGATATGAGAGATTTGAGAAACCAAAAGACCTACCAAGGTCACCTGGGTGGCTCAGTCATTAAGCATGTGCCTTCCGCCCAGGGCATGATCCTAGGGTCCTGGGATGGAGCTCCACATCGGGCTCCCTGCTCCACTGGGAGTCTGCTTCTTTCTCTCCCACTCCCCCTGCTTGTGTTCCCTCTCTCGCTGGCTGTGTCTCTCTCTGTCAAATAAAAATAAAATCTTAAAAAAAAAAATTCCAAGGGCAATCCTACGATCCTGCCAACTATACCAATTATTTAAAAAAAAAAAAAAAGACCTACCAAATTGAGAATTAATGGAGGATGTCATGTGAGATGAAGATAAGGTGGTTGGTTAACAGAAACAAGATCACTCTGGGCTCTGAAGCCATGTCAGTTAGTTTTGTTTTTAAGAAAAATATGATTTAATCTGCAAGGCAGCACACATGGGGGTTAAAGTCATAGATTCTAGAATCCCAGCTCTGCTAACTTTCTATGATCTTCATACTTCCTTATGATACAGTTTTCTTTTCAGTAAACTGGGAATAAAATATTACCTACTTCACAGATTTTTGCAGGCATAATTTGAGTTACTATTCTAAAAATATTTAAACTCTCCCCAGACCATAATAAATGCTGTGTAAGCATTTGATAAATGTATGTTTTGAATAAGTAAAAAGAGAGAGCAAAATGGAAAACTATTAAATAAATAACTTAAATTTGCAGTCCAGACAAGAGGAATTGATAGCTCGGAACAGCTTTTTACCTGACTGTATAGAGACTCCTTCTCTTTTCCATGTGGTGAGGTCACCTAAGAGGATTTCCCTTTCCAGAGGGGATGACTCCCATTCACTTTGTCTCTATGCTCCACCCACAACTATGTGCTTGAGGTCATCTTTGGCTCTGCTTTACAACTGAATTGCACACAGTGTGGCCACCCTACCCAACCACAGAGAATGTTTTCTCTAGTAGTCTGATTGTAGTTTTCAACTGTCTGCAAGATTAAGTTTGTAAAGCAGAGAAAAAGCTGTATACAGAAGTATAATATTTAATTAGGTAGTGATATTGTGATTATCCTTTTAAATAATAATAGTTTGGTTGTTAAAAATTGTATGACAATATTTTCTGTACAGGTAATAAAGTCCTCCATATGATCCAAAATGCTAAAGTACTCAGAAGATGTTAATTTTGTTTGTTAAAATGTATTATATTTTTACACTCTTAATTTTGCTACTCTGATGTCAATTTGTTGTCCTATAAATGTAAAATACAGATAAAATAGTTTTTTTTTTCACCAGCTCAGCCTACTGAAAGATCAGGGGAAATCATACTGAATATGTTTTTGATGTTTTTTGAAGGTTAGGACAGTACAAATGATTAAAGATTCAGTCAACAGTATACATTTTTTGATGCTATCTTTTCAGGGAAAATTATCCCAAGTTGATTAATCTGATTCAACCTAATATTCTCCCACACTTGATTCTCATGTTGTGCAGGGAACATTTTCGGCTTAAATAAACACAGCTACCTATTCAGACATTGATCATGGCAGCATAACTTGTATTGGAATTTTAAGTTATCTAAAGAATAGCTCCTAAACTGTTATGGAAAGAGAAGAGGTGTGGCTTTTTTGTTTGTTATATCTATTACTATGAGGTATATTTTATCTTTCACAAATTTGATTTTCTTAAAACAACCATAGGGAAATGACAGTTGATTTTTATCAAGACTTGAAAGTCATTGCGCATTCTGAAGTAAATGCATAAAAAAGTCATAAAGAATTTTCAAACAATAATTCAAAGAGACTTCATTATAAAGAAGACACTTTTTCCTCCCTTACAAGTAACAACAATTTCTTACAAAATTGAAAATAGATTATAAATTGGTAAAAGAGTAGGATGTTACTTTCTTCATTGGGACCTGATTGACACTGAGTTTTTAAAAATGAGTAATTACTTTGAAGCCAAGAGGTAGCATGTCTTGGCATCCTTCCAAGTCCCGGATGCCCTACTAGGATAAAAGTCAAATGTTTTAGATCCTCCCCAAAACAGTCACAACTACTTTTGTGTTCACACATTGTTAATTTGTTTAATATAGAGATTTATAATATTCAAGATAGTTTAAAGTCATGAGAAAACTGTTATCTCATTTAAGAAAAAATATAAATTCAATAATTTTAGTAACATTTAAAGTAAAACTGTTTTTCTAGAAATACACATTTTATTCATACCTGTGTTTATCCATGACATTATCAGGCTACTTTTTATTTCACACAAAAAGACACTGAAACAATGGTTTTATTTTGTTTTCAATGCAAATTAGTCAGCAGTTTACCATCTACTCTTTTTTTTTAATGGTCTATGCCATGAGAACAAAAAAAAATTATATTAGCTGAGTTCCAGATGATTTAGGACACATTGCCTATTTTAGATAACAAATTATTGAATATATACTTAGCCTTTTGGAATCTTGTCTGACCATTTTTACTTGGAAATGCTGACTTTAGAGTATTTGAAAATAATTCCGTTTATTTNATAATTCCATTTATTTTATTTTAGTATGTATTTATAATATAAAAAATTTCCATTTTGAGGATAAGTTGATTTTTTTCCCTGAGAAAATGGGGGTGTGGAAGTCTTCAGAACTAGCTTCATTGAAACATTGATTTTTAACAAATAAAAAAATTAAGCTAATTGTATCTGGGTTAATTAGTGAGGATGAGCAACTTCTAGAACCTAAATTTGTCAGATTTGACTACAGTTATCTGTGGTAAAAAAGTATTCATGAATGAAAGAAATCTCAAAAGGAATTTTATTTGACTAAAATTTAGGAAGTATTTCAGGAACAACTATTATATTGATAAATCAAAAGTAGGTTGATATTCACTATTTTTTCCCAAGATGACAGGGTTATATTTCCAGTACCAATCCCAGCATTCTTCCAGTGCTGCCTTATCAGCGCAGATGTTCCTTTCTCTTTCAGTTCTCAAACTGTCCTCACTGGTCTAGTTATGAGTGGCTCTCTTTGTACTACCTGTGGCTGATCAACATCTCTTTATCAAGAGTGAAGTTGCTTAGTTTTTCCAACTTCTGCCAAAACAGCATCTGGAAAATTCAGAGCAGTTTGGAAAATATACAAATGTGGGCAAAAAGGCAATCCAGGGGCGCCTGGGTGGCACAGCGGTTAAGCATCTGCCTTTGGCTCAGGGCGTGATCCCGGCGTTATGGGATCAAGCCCACCATCAGGCTCCTCCGCTATGAGCCTGCTTCTTCCTCTCCCACTCCCCCTGCTTGTGTTCCCTCCCTCGCTGGCTGTCTCTATCTCTGTCGAATAAATAAATAAAATCTTAAAAAAAAAGGCAATCTAAAAATGTTAAAGGAAATTTGAAATAACCCATATCAAAAAGAAATAGTGTCTTATGGAATGATATATTTTTAAAACCTACCTTAATACACAGCACTTTGGAAATCTAAGTATTATTCTGTAGCCTTCTTGGGAAATAAACTGAAATTATGGTTAATATGATCATAATAAATATACACATAGCAGAAAAGTTAACAGAAAAGTTAATTTTAAAATAACACATTCTGCACAAGGGTATATGTATAACTGATGCATTTCAGGAGACTAAAACATAAACGTAATTCAAAATAAATGTTAACATATCCATAATATAATGTAATAATATGACTCCTATTAAAATGATAATGTATCAGTACCTATTGACCCTGAAACTTTGACAGAAGTGTCTAATTTCATAGGCGTGTTTATAAAAGGATCCCATGAATGAGAATGTGTATCACGAAAGACACAAATCATACTAATGCTTAGGTTTAAGTATGGAATTTAGAATGATTGTTAATTTGTATGTTCAAAATATCTAAAGCAACCATGAATTAATTACTTTTTCAACTTTTATAAGTACTAAGATATACCAGGGAGAATATAGAAACATAAGAAATCTCTCACTCAAACTCATGTCCTCTTCAAATATAATTTGATTTCTCTCTTTTCCTCTCAAAATTAAGCATTGGTTCCTCAAATAAAAAATTATTTCTACATCCATCATTCCTAGTAAAATTATTCTTACTAATGTTGAACATTATCTTCCTGGGCCTGTCTGCACTAAATATTTCATAAACTTTTTGTTTTTGCATTATTCAATTTTCACTATCCCATTATTCCCTTCTTCCCAGTTTTGTTTGTGTGGAATCATTTTCCCTGTTTTTTCTTCTCGTTTAGTGTCTTCCAGGTTTCTCCCTTAACCATCCTTTTGATCCCTCCCTGTAACCTTTTTTTTAACTAATTTTATTTGTATATTCTCTTTGGGTGATTTTACATAAGTGGATGACATGGAGTATCAACTCCATTTAATTATTGGTTCTCTCTATCTCAAATTTAAAAGAAATATATCCACTGGCCTCCTACAACTACTCCCCTCCTTGAAGTCCATAGGTACACAGGCTGATAAGAAAGCCTAGCCAGGTCCTGCATCCTTTGGCACTGGTGGAAGGTTCAAAACACAAAAGCCCCCACCCTTCTCAGAAAACTCTCATGCTCAGCCCCGCCACTTCATCATAATAAAACCCCTGAGGCCGTCTCCTTTATGTGCTTTCTCAGGACATTTTGGATCTGCTTGAGAGACTTGCCTTCCTCTCCCCCAGATACTTCAGTTACACATATAATAAAGTTTTTTCATACCCTCTTGGTGTATATGTAATATCAACAGTCCCAACATCTGAGCAACATTTTGGGTGTGTGGGAGATCCATATACTGGCCAGAGTGTTCACATCAGTATAATAACAGGATGATGTACATATTAGAGGAGTTAAAATATGTGAAACACTTAGGACAGTTTCTGGCCCGTAGTAAATATTCACTATGTTAGGTTTTAGTAAACATCATACATCACTCCTCCCAGTGTTGACATCTGAAATATTATGTTAAGGTACACATGGTTATCACCCAAAGGTGTAAGCATTTTAAAAATTATTTTTTTGAACCTAGTGGCAGCAAGTAACCCCTGAGACAATATCAAGATATATGGTGGTGACTGCAGTAGCAGCTATAATTTCATTCATTTCATGTAATGTCTTAGCATCCTTTGAGAAGTGTTAACATGGATCATGCATTTATGCATACTTGTGCCTCATTCTGAAATCATACTTCTTGCTTCCAGTTTGCCATATTTGTGATACTGGGTCTGATCATCAGATATAGTCTAGGAACAGGGCAATTATCAGTTTAGGATTAAGAAACTTAAAATATAGAGCTCCTATTTCTACCTACCATGAGCATTTCCCTTCCCCCACATTCTTCATTGCCAGTGCTAAGCAGAGCTCTAAGAGTAGAGATACTCACTTTGACATGGTGCTGACAAATCAGGCTGAACCCTTTGGAAATCAGACTCAATTTGCTGTTTTCTTTTTGTTGTTGTTGCTCTTCTTCTTTTCTATTTTCTTTTTCCTTTATTAGCTAGATGAAGCTGATCATTTAGATTGGTTGCTCAAAATTCCTTCAGACTTCCATCCAACATGCTAGGAGTCTATGATTTGCATTCTACAAAGAGTTTCACTAGTTTGTGATGTGAGTTTGTAGCTGAGTCATCAGTTCCGCTAATGTGAATCAGGTCACAGAGAACATGATTCTGGGTTGAGCAGCTATAGTGGCATTTTCTAATCTCAACAGAGGGATTTACATTCTGCAGCTTCTTTCGCAAAGCAGGTTCCTCTGACTCTTAGACCCATTCTGCTGTGTGACAATGGAAGAATTTTCTATATATTCAATTTAGGGTCTGTCCCCTCATCTAAATCTCTCAATATTAGATTAACTATTTAAAACATAATAAAGCTTATTTGCTCTTTACAATTAGCTAGAGTATGTTCTCTAATCAGTACCAAACCAGACCTGATTGAATAATTGTACAGAGCTGTTAAAAGCAACAGATGCTCAAGAGAATAAAAATTTGGAATTGTTTTTCTGAGCTGGGTGATTCTGAAAAGAACAAGAATTTTGTTAACATTGGTAGATATCTATTGCTAGCCATTACTGTGTACTGATGTGTTAGGTACTTAGGTACTTACATTATCAACTGTGGTCACCTGAAATAAAGAGTCTAATAAAACCAACACTTTGGTAAATTGTGTGGCTTCTACAACAAACCATTTCCTCCAAAAAGGAAGGAATATGAGGTCTGTAGAGAGATCTAGTGATATATAACATCCACAGGAGCTTAAAGGAAGAAAATTACAAACTCATGATTTTAAATTTTCAGCTCAAGGATGGACACTTAATCAGGAAGTACCTATGACTTCTTTTGATCATTTATCCATAAGGCTCACATGACAAAAAAAAATCAGATACTGAAGCTATTCCTTCAGATTGCTGAATTTAAGACTTAGATTGAATTTGCAGCTTGACTATATTATATGAGTATCAAAGTATTAATTGGGAAATCATGTTACATTGAGGAATAGAATGGGGTTGTCAGGGTAAAGTAGGAAGACTCAAAATGATCCAAACCCAAAAATGCCTCTGAGCCTTTTTTTGCCAGTAGAAGCAGATCTGTTTCTCTTGCCCGATGCACCATTTCTTGTCTTATTTGAAACCCCGAATGATATCTCCACCCAAAAGAATTATCTTGTAAGATGAATTTAAGCTCTCTACCATAGCTCTAGCTCTACTGTCACAGTTAAAGTTCAGAGAAAGTGATGGAACAATAGTTTGGCAGAGACCAAATGGCAACACATAATTCTAAGAAGCAAAGTAGCCCTAAGTACCTTAATAGGCAGAAGAGCTAGTAGCAGCATAGAAAGGATGGAATATAAATGCATAAAATACCTTCTACAATATAGAGCAATAGAAGAGAAAATATAAAAAAAATTAGAAGATCAATCTAAGAGACTCAATTTCAGAGTAATATAATAATTCTAGTTAAATAGAAAAGAGAAAAAAAAAGAGGAAGGAGAGAAAATAAGATGATGGATGGTAACTTTGAAAAATTTAAGAAAAATCCTTTAATAATAATAATAATAATAAAATAGCTTTCAGTTTGAAAAGGCTCAAAAATTTCAAAGCACAAGGAATGGAATGTAACCCAAAGCAAAGCATATTACTTTAGAATAGTGTACTTGAAACAGATCCAAAAGCATCCTGAAGGAAAAAAAAAAAGTAATATAAGAATACCCTGAATCAAAATGGTTTCAAAACTTGCACAATAATACTGAAAGCAAGAAAAGAGTGGAGTGATGCCTTCAAAATCTGAGGGAAGAGTGACATCAGTAAGATAGCAGAGTAGGAAATTCTAGCCCCTCTTTCCCCTACAGAAATAGGGTGTTAACAATATGTGGAACAGAATATCCCTGAGAGAACTCCAGGGACCAGATGAAAACCTACAGTACCAAGACTATTATGAAACCAAGAAGGAATTCCAGCAAAAATGATAGGAAAATTATGGCATTTGACACAACTGTTAATGGCACAATGCAAAGCAGCTGCAGACAACCCCTCCCCATACCAGGGCTCCTCCCTTGGGAATGAAAGAATGCACCATGCATCCAATATTCTGGCTTGTCAGGGACTGCCCAAGGGACTGGCGTCTGTCTCATTTGCTTCTAGTCATTAATGGGATCAGAGCCTGAGTATGGAATACACAGAAGTGAGCAGCAGTCCTGCAGGCAGACACCAGGGGGAGGAAGAGATCAGAAAAGGTCTAAAAGGTCCTAGAACCTCCTGTCTGGCTGATAAATGAAGGCCTCCCCCGACATGAAGCCAGTATGCAAAGATTGGGAAAGGTGTTTTGCTTTGTTGTCTTTTGTTTTAATGCCCAAATCCCAGCAAAAAAATAAATGTGCAAGGCATAAGAAGAAACAGAAAACGGCCTAACCAAAGGAACAAAATAAAACTCTATAAACCCACATTTATATGCAACTGAAGATATTATTAGTTTAAAATAAAATGCTATAACTTTAAGATGTTTTATGTAATTTCAATGGAAACCACAGAGAAAATATCTTAGGATATATATAAAAGAAAATGAGGACAGTAATGAAAGCATGTCAATATTAAAAAAAAAGAAACGAAAAGTAGTAAGAGAGAAGCAAAAAGCTACAAGACATGCAGAAAATCATTAATAAAATAGCAATAATAAGTCTTTCCAAAACAGTAATTATTTTCAATATCACTAGAATACACTCTGCAATATAAAGATGTGGATTGGCTGGATATACAAAAGCAAACAAAACAACAGCAATAAACCAGGATCCAATTAAGTCCTGTCTACAAGGGACTCACTTATTTATTATTACAGAAAGATGTTTTTATGACCATTTTCATGACTTCAGATTTAAGGGCGCACATAAGCTGAAAGGGATAGGATGCAAAAAGATATTTAAAATGTTAACAAAACAGAATAGTGGTAGCTATACTAATATTAGTTGTAGTAGACCTTAAGTCAAAAACTGGTCAAGAGACAAGAAGGACATTATATAATGATAAAAGTGTCAATTAAGCAAGAAGATATAACAATTATAAATATTCATGTACCAATTTTCAGTGTTCCTACATATACAAAGCAACATTTTGCAGAATTGAACAGAGAAATAAGCAGCAATATAATAATAGTAGGAATCTGTAATACTTTGCTTTTAATAGTGGAAAGAAAAATGAAGAGATCAAGAAGAAAACAAGGGGCATGAATAACACTATAGACAAATTGTACCTGACAGACATATAGAGAACTTTCAGCCCCAAACAGCATAATATGCATTCTTCTCAAGTGCCCATGGACCATTTTTCATGATGTATCATGATAGACCACAAAAGAAGTCTTAATAAATTTCGTGTAATTGAAATTATACAATCTACCTTTTGTGATCACAATGGAATTAAATCAATCATGAGGAAAACTGAAAAATCCATACATAGAAATTAAACACATATTTTTAAACAACTACAGGGTGAAATAGAAATCACAAAGGCAATTAAAAAATACTTTGAAACGAATGAAAATGAAACACCATATACTAAAATTTATTAGATAAAGTGAAATAGTGCTAAAAGGAAAGTTTATAGTTGCAAATAAATATAATAATAATTAAAAAATCTGAAACCAACAGCCTAATTTCACATCTTCAGAATTAGAAAGGAAAAACAAACTAAACTCAAAGTTAGCAGGAAAGAAATAATGGTAAGAGCAGAGTTAAATAAAATTGAGAATAGGAAAACAATAGAAAAGAATCAGTAAAATTAAGAGTTAGGTTTTGAAAAGTTCAACAAAATTGACAAACTAGATTAACAAAGAAAAGGAGAGAAGATTCAAATAACAAAAATCAGAAATAAAAGTGGAAACATTACAACCAATGTCACAGAAATGAAAAAAATTATAAGAGAATATTATGAATAATTGTATGCCAGGAATGCCTGGTTGCCTCAGTCAGTTGAACGTCTGCCTTCAGTTAGGGTCACGGTCCCAGGGTCCTGGGATTGTGTTCACGGAAACATATAGCTGCCGTCATACTCAGTGGTGAAAAACTAAAAGTTTTTCTCTAAGATTAGAAACAAAACAAGGATGTTTGCTTTCTCTACTTTTATTCAACATAATATTGGAAGGTCTAGCCAGAGTAGTTAGGCAATGCAAAGAAATAGTAAACATCCAAGTTGGAAAGAATGGAGTAAAATTATCTCTGTTCATAAGGGATATAATCCTATATGTAGAAACCCCTAAAGACTCCACAAAAAATCCTGTTAGAACTAATAGATTCCACAGTGTAGCCAGATAAAAAATCAATGTGTAAAACTCAGTTGCATTTCTATACATAAAGAATAATTTGAAAATAAAATTAAGAAGAGAATTCCATCTATAATAACATCAAAAATAATGAAATACTTAGGAATAAACCTAACCAAGAAGGTGAAAGACTTGTACACTGAAAACCAAAAAATATTCTTGAAAAAAAAGGGCAACACAAGTAAATGGAAAAGGAACATATATATTCAGGGATTGAAAGATTTATCATTGTTAAGATGTCCATAATACCTAAAGCAATCTACATATTCAACATGGCCCTATCAAAATATCAATGGCTTCTTTTTTTTTGGAAAAATGTAAAAATTCATCTTAAAATTCATATAATATCTCAAGGGACCCTGAAGAGCCAAAACAATCTTCTGTTTTAAAATTTCTTTTTTAAATGTTGGGAAACTAACAGCTTATAATTTCAAAATATATTACAAAGCTACAATCATCCAAACAATATTTGCTGGCATAAAGACAGGTCAATGGAAAAGAATAGAATTTCCAGACATATACCCTTGCGTATATGGTCAAATGATCTTTGGTGCCATCATCACTCAACAAGGAAAGGATAGTCTTGTCAACAAATGGTATCGGGAAAACTGAATATACCCATACAAAAGACGGAAGGTAGATGCTTATCTTGTCCCACACATAAAAATTAACACAAGATGGATTAAGGACCTAACATAAGACCTAAAATTATAAAACGAGAAGAAAACATAGGGAAAAGCTTCATGATTGGACATGGGAATGATTTGTTGTATACGACACCAAAAGCACAGGCAACAAAGCCAAAAATAAACAAATAAGGTTATATCAAATTTAAGCATTTATGTACATCAAAGGACACAATCAACGGACTGAAACTGCAACCTACAGAATTGGAGAAAATATTATCAATCATGTATCTACTAAGAGGCTTACATCTAGAATGTTTATTAAAAAAAAAAACAAATCCTATAACCCAATTAAAAAAATGAGCAAAGGACTTAAATAGATATTTTTTCCAAAGATTATATACAAATAGCAAGTATATGCAAAGATGCTTAACTTCACTAATCATCAAAGAAATGCAAATCAAAACCACAGTAGGATAGTATGTTATGCCCATTAGGATGGGTACAATGAAAAAAGCAAAAACAAGAAGAAAATAATAAACATTGCCAAAGCTGTGGAGAAATTGGATCTTTTGCTCACTGTTTATGGAATTGTAAAATGTTGCCAACACTATGGAAAACAGTGTGGAATTCCCCCCCCCCAAAAATAAAACTGCCATATGATCCAATAATACCACTTCTGGGTTTTATCCAAAAAACTGAAAGAAGAGTTTTGAAGGGATATTTGCACACTCATTTTCATAGCAGCATTAGTCATGGCAGCCAAGAGGCAGAAGCAATCCAAATGCCCATTGAAGGATGAATGGGAAAACAAAAAGTGGTATTTATATACATAAAGTGGAATATTATTCAACCTTAACAAGAAAGGAAATTTTGTCACATGCTACCACATAGATGAATCTTGTAGACACTATGCTAAGTAAAATAAGACAGTCAGAAAAAAACAGATACTGCAGAATTCCACTTATCTGAGGTATCCAAAGTGTCAAATACATAGAAACGGAAAGTAGAAAGTGGTTGTCAACAACCAGGAGAAAAAAGAAAAAGGGAGTTGTTCATTTTGATTTGGACATTTTGATGGACATGTTCAGAATAGTTTAGACTACATCTTAATATAGCTGAAAAACTAGTTATAAATAGAAAAAATAAATCATTTTTCTCATCAACACAAATGAAGATCTTTAAAAATATTTATTTAAATAGAGTACCAAAAAAAGTGAGAACTAAAGTAGACACCCTGAACCACCAATCTATGTTGCACCACAATTTTCTGGGCCTTGGCCAAAAAAGATCAGAACACAATATGTCTATCCTTTTATGAACTCAGTGGTGAAAATGTTTTGTGTGGGGGTGTTTTGTTTTTTTTTTTTTTCATTCATATTAGGACCATCCCATATGCTAACTCCATAAACATCAACAAATATTAAGATTGGTAATGTTTGCCTATTTCCTTTTTAAATATTCCATCTACAGATGTTTGTTGTGGTGGTTATTGTCAGTAGGACTTTTAAAATAAATATATTTAGGCCTATATCCAAACGTAGAGCAAAGTGATGGCAAGTTGAGGATTGCGTAAGGGAGAGAGAAAGAGATTGAAGGGAAGAGAGAGGGAGATAGAAAATCCTGATGGGCACTAAAGGCAGGAATTTCATTTAGAGTTGTTATTTTCAGTTTGTTGAGGGATTTGCCACAAAAATATAGCTGATACTAAATTCAGCTGCTTGTGAGACATCTTATATATTAGCTGCATAAAGGCTATTTTGAGACCCAATTCTCTTAGATTTTTTCCCTTTCACAACTTTCTTGAGCTTATTTTAACAAGATGGATGGCATATTGTGATCTCTTTCCAATCCCTAAGCTTCAGCAGGAAGCTGGCTTGCAGCTGGAATTTGTAATGTGGTGATGCATCCCAGGACTTTCTTCAGCTACATGTGGCACTTCAAAGACTGTTCAAAGGGACCAATAGAGAGAATCCTGGGACAGCGTCAGAGTGGCAAAGAGATCAACATGTGAGGTGCTGTCTTTGAAGAACCACATGCAGCAGTGAACGTCAGAGCTTTGGTACATGTGGTATATTTTACTTGAATAGCCAACTTAATGTACAAAGAGGAACCTGGGAAGAATTAAAGCTCCAATGAGCCTGCTTCACTTATATGGAAAATAACATTCTTTGTTATTTAAACATATACAGAAGAAGTCATTATGACATTTAAATTTAGGAAGTACAGCAAAGAAAAAGAAGGAACAAAAGGGAAATAAATTCCAGAAAAATAGCTTTGGGCATATAGTGCTTACTTACTTATTTTTTTTTAGATTAAGATAAAATAGTGCCTATAATTTCAAGAGTAATTTATTATTATTTACATAAACACAAAATATCATAGTGTTTATTCTCTGTAGGCCCTACATTATGTCCTGGTAATTAATGGGGGAAAAATGCATTAACCCTTTCAGGTCACTAATCAGCATCCCATCCCTAAGTCTAAATGTTTATGTATTCACACCTCATTGCCTGATCCATGGTAATTATTCTATAACACCATAACAACCAGTAACAACAGAACACCATAATAACCAATACCCTCTAGATGAGATGCTGTCAAACAAGAGGCTTGGCTTTGAGACAGTAAAACAAACCACTGAATGACTGAATATGCTAATTTCTCCCAGTAGCTTTGTTTAGATGAAATATAGTTTAAAGCCTTAGGAGGAATATTAGCTCAATCAGTGTGTGAGTTCTTAAAATGTGAACTTTATTTAAGAATATATTATACAGCAAACATTTGTAATATATGGCAGAAATTCAATTTAAAAATCTTCATTTGTGTTGACTAGAAAAATGATTTTTTTCTATTCATAACTAGTTTTTCAGCTACATTAAAACATAGTCTAAACTACTCTAAATATGACTGTTAACAAATCAAAATGAAATCACATTGAGAAAATAAGCCATATTAGTCAGCAATCCAAGGACTAAATATTAAATTGTGATAAGTGGGAATGAGCACTAGCTGAAGTGCCAAAACATAATTTCTGTCACTGGTCTTTGGATACATATTTAAAATTTTCAGAAAGCTCTATTCATCTAGATAAAAATAAAATACTTACAAAAATATGATTGTAAAGCTGCATAATAACTTGACAGTCATAATGTCACAGATGAAATGCCAAAAAAGAGGGGAAAGTATCAAAACTAAAGATGTTCCTGGGCTCTCAGAACCTTAAAAGCTTTGGGTATCATTGGAGAAAGGCCTGTGGCAGCAATTAACATTTGGTACATTGCTTATCTTCAGCCTCGAATCCTTGTAATTGTTGACCTCATCCAAAACCTTAATTTATTTTTTTCAGTTTTTAAAGATATGAAATATATGACATAGGCATATTACTAACTTAATATATATTGCATTTGAGCCCTTATACCTCTCCCAATTGAACTGTATTCTCTGTTCTTTAATCTAATTATTTTATTTTTTACATCCTCTATTTCTTTTTCTATATTTTAATTATTTAATAAAATTGTATATATTTAGGTTACATTATTCTCAATATAAATATGTTATATGTAGTGAATATGCAATAACACGTGTAGGGAATACAAATACATAGAGTGAGATGATTAGTACAATCGAGCTAATTAGCATAGCCATCTCCTCACATTTAATAGTGAGAGCACCTGAAATCTACTTTCTCAGCAAATTTCCCAGTATTCAATACAATATTATTTAAAGCCATAAGGCTGTATATTAGATCTTTAGATTTTTTTCATGCTACATGAATTCAACTTCATACCCTTTAACCAACATCTCCCCATCTTCCCCACCTTCTCACCTCTACTAACCACTGTTCTACTCTCTGTTTCTACATTTTTAGACTCCACATATAAGTGAAATCATGTAGTTTTTTTTCTTTCTTTCTGACTTATTTCATTTAGCATAAGGTCCTCCAGGTTAATCCAGATTGTTGTAAATGACAGAATAATAATAACAATCTTCTACTTAAGCCTTCAGAGTGTGTGTACATGTACAGGTATACACACACACACATGCATTTGATTAATTTTAGAAAATATATGTGAATATAAAATAGCCCTAAATATGGTATTTTTCAGGGAAAAAAGTTCTAATTTAACTGAACTGAAATGTCCATTCAGATGGAATTAATGAGAGTATATACACCAAAGAAAATGAAACAAAGTCTTTTCTACTTACTCTACATTCCAGAGAGAAAGACATATCAATATCATCAGTATATTACGACATTTATAAATTCTCAGTTTTCTCCACAATGCTTTCTTTGTTTAGTTTTTGGAAGAATAATTGGCATACAATGTCTTATTAGTTTCAAGTGTACATCAGAGCAATTTTACTTATGCATGATGCCCATGATAAATGCAGTTACCATTCATCACCATGCAAAGTTATTAGAATATTATTGACTATATTCCCTATGTTGTACATTACATCCCCATCACATATTTTAAACTAGAAGATTGTACCTCATTTCCTATCACCTATTTCACCCACACCCCTCCTCATACTGGAATCAATAGTTTGTTTCCTGTATCTGTGAGTCTGTTTCTGTTTCATTTTGTTTGTTCCTTTGTTTTGTTTTTTCAAGTGAGATAAGAAAAAGACAAATACCATATGATTTCACTTAGAATCCACATTTTAGTGAAATCAAATGGTATTTTTCCTTCTCTGACTTATTTTACTTAGCGTAATACCCTCTAGGTCCATCTGTGTTGTCATAAATGGTAAGATATCATTCTTTTTATGGCTGAGTAATATTCCATTTATATATATACACCACATTCTTCTTTATCCATTCATCTATTGATGGACACATAGGTTGTTTCCATATCTTAGCTATTGTAGATGATGCTACAATAAACATATGGGTGCATATATTTTTTCAGATTGGTGTTTTCACATAAATGCTTTATTACCTAATTTCCATGGTAGACTTGGCCCAAAGGATAATCCAAAGGTGGAATAACCTGAAAGGAAAATAATTGGAGGGCATGTTATTATTTTATAAAATAATAAAAATATAAACTAATAACGCTTAAGAAGCAATAGGTAATATACTTAGGATCTTGAAATTTGGGATAATAGAGATATCCTCAAAATATACATTACTTTTGTAGGAATACATTATCCAAGAGTTTTTATTAAAATGTACATTAATTCACAGTATGAATGACCCTGACTTTGGCTCAGGTCATGATCCCAGGGTCCTGAGATTAAGCCCCAAATCTGGCTCCCTGCTCAGCAGGGAGTCCACTTCTCCCTCTCCCTCTGCCTTCTGTTCCCCCTGCTTGTGCCGTCTCTATCAAATAAATAAATAAAATCTTTAAAAAATAGTAAAGTAAAGAAAATACAGTATATGTCTTCTGTATGAACTGTGTATGGAAATATATAGAATCCGTATATAAAATAGTATTTCAGGAAAATAAAGTTACATAATAAATATCAAAAAGTAACTAGGAAATAAGCTCTTTTTAAAAGTTTTACTTTTTAATTATGGAAGGAGTTATTTTTTAGATTTATTTATAGTACTTATTTGCATTGAATCCCTAAATGAAACTATTAAATCAAGTGAAATTCTACACGTATACACTGTGTGTGTGTATGTGTGTATGTGATCTTCCCATTTCTAGCCTTTGTGTGTGTGTGTGAGTGTGTGAAGAAAAATACTGTGGTTACATTCATGCTGCAAACAATCAACTGATGAGCCACAATTCCCTGGGGCAATAGTCTGAAATATTTTACCCAATTCTTGTATATAAACCAAGTACTTCAGATAGACCTGTATCTACAAAATGGCCAATTTTGCTTACTACATTGTTTACAAGATGCTTTCTTATTTTAACATTCCTCTGTAGAGTTTCCCAAACATTTTCCATGGATGTATCCCAAACAGTAAAGGAAAGAGAAAAGTTAAGAACGATTCCATATGGTCTAACTCATCTTTCTCCAGTGAAAAGTCAAAACATACCTAAATCTTCATAAGTTATTCTTTGAATTTATGCAAATTGTACACTCCATACCATATCTTTCTTTAATATTCAGTATCTTTTCTCAAAATCTTTGAGCAAACTTGATATTCTGAAAAGCTATGTCACAATGTTTAATATAATCCCAGTGTGATATTACTTACCTTCAGCAATATTTACAAGTGTCTCTGTAAGCAAATCTGATGAAAGATATTTTAGTGAAAATCTGAAATGCTGATAGATTTTGTAATCATTGTTTAAAAGAATGATTAATTACCCTAGAAAGTAAAATTAAAAATATTGCACATTAGTGTTAACAATTCTTTGTTTTTTTCAAATAAAATAAAGCACATATCTTTATATACTGTGGTCCTAATGTTTGTGTCTCCCCAGAAATCATGTTGAAATCCTACTCTGAAGTGATAGAATCAAGAGATGGGGCCTTTTGAAAGTGATAAGATTGTGAAGGCAGGGCCCACATGATTGGAATTAATGCCCTTAGAAAACAGGCCCCACAAACCTCCCTAGCCCTTTCCACATTGTGGAGACAAAACAACAATAAGCAGTCTGCAACCTAGAAAGGGGTTTTCACTGGAATCTGACCATCCTGGCATCTATCTTGAACTCCCAGCTTCCAGAATTGTGAGATATAAATTTCTATTGTTTATAAACCACCCAAGCGTCTAGTATTTTGTTATAGCAACCTGAAAGGACTAAGACAAACAGGTAGCTGCTTCTGTGTTATAGTTAATTTTGTCATTTGTTAAATTACAATTTTTTTGAGGCAGCTTAAAATAGTACACATATTTTATGTACACACTTTTGTTAATCATCAGCTTTAATGTAGACTGTTTACATGCACTCCAATACCAAATGATGCAAATTGTATAGATAGAGGAATGATCTGGGGACAAGGGAGCACTGGTCACAATGAGTGCTAAAATGAGCAGAGAACATCACTCTCTGTATAGCTGTTACATGAACTCATCTTTCAACAGATTGGATTTTCACCCTGCCAAATTTGCTTGGCATTGAAAATACCCATTTTTTAAAAGCACTAAATAAATCACTGAGAATTTTCTCCAATTAAACAAAAATAAGCAAAATGAAAAAGCCAAAGAACCTGAAATACCTTTTTTTTAATCTTCATTTCATTCAGCCACAATTACTTAGGGTGTAAATTGCTTCCCAATGTACTTTGTCATTGCAAGGACACACTATCATGCCTTCCAGCAATAATATATAAAATGCCACTATTAGGACCTGAAAATGTTGAGAACCATGCAAATTAACACATTCCAACATACCCAAGCTTAAAGAAACCATCTGCAGAGAAGCAGGAAACAATACATGGATAGAGATTTTGGTATTCATTGCATCCCTCTCAGTCACACACAGACACAACCAAACACAGATACACATACATACATATACTCACACATATACCCATTTCTTAGCACTGATTCTTACTGATAGTAAGGTTATAAACACATATTTAGTGAGAAATAAATAAACCTATACAGTTCCACATTCATATACTCCGACACTATTGATAACAAAAGTAAGCACAATGCAGTTGAGGACTTGAGGAGGAATGTAAGGAAAGCACGCTGACTAATGTACATGATCATATCTGTAGATTTAAAAGAGCATTCTGGCTTTAGAAGGTAAAATTGATTGCAAGAGCTTACGAGTAAAGTAATGGGTCATCAAGATGCTTGTATAGTAGTTAACAAAAGCAAGAGGAGGGGCAGTGAGAATGGAGAAAATAAACTTATTGGAGACCATTTTTGAAACAGTAGCAGGTGACTTTTCTCTCCATTTGTCATGGGCTTCTGACACAGACCAAATCTCGGGTAATAGAGCAGGGCATTTTGTAGAATGCTCAATTGAATGTGGTGGACACAGATAATTAAATACATAGATTTGTAAACTACAGTCCTTGAGATCTCATGAGACCCATGGGATATTAAATAAAGCAAAAATCTTTATTTTCACTGAAATAAATAAATAATAAATAAAAAAAGTTTCACTGAAATAAATAAATAATTTTCACTGACTTCTAACTGAAATTCAGCATTTCATTCATTATGTGTGTCAGAAACTAACCACATTACTTTTTGGGCTGCACCTATGAATT
The DNA here is from genome assembly GCF_002007445.2 of Ailuropoda melanoleuca. Lineage (NCBI taxonomy): Eukaryota > Metazoa > Chordata > Mammalia > Carnivora > Ursidae > Ailuropoda > Ailuropoda melanoleuca. The sequence continues at coordinate 117,706,859 of NC_048224.1, forward strand.
TATCAGCGGTATAAATTATACATATTTTTCTATAACACTGCAGTTGTTATAGCTTTATTTAATATCGTTTAAACTCTTCTAATGCTTCTACACCTCAGAATTATAGTATTGTAACAGATATGCCATTAGACCTTGTTTTTTGGTGTGTGTGTAATAAAGGACATACACTGCTATACCATAAATTTTTTTAATATTCAATAACCGCATTATAATATAAATGATTTCCTTTGTAATCTTAGATATTTTATGTATTAGAACAAAGTATCCATAATTTTCCACTGGGCAATGAGATGTTGTAAAATCCTATTTACAATAGAACAGCTATGTATATTATTAGCCTTGTCAGCAGAGGCTAACCATGACAATAGGAAAGACCCTTTTGTATATTAAATAGTTCAACAAATGCTGATGATGATGATTGTTTTTTTTTCTCCTATCTTCACAATTTTGCTTCATGGTATAGAATACCTAGCAGCAAAAAATAGCTAAATTGCCTTGTCAGAATCTGAGGTATGACCCTGGATTGAAAAAAAGCCCAACAAAAGAATTTAGGTAGACAGAAGAACTATAGGGGATGAGTAGAATATCTACAAAGTTTTCTTACTGAAGGAAGAGGAAAACTTTGGTGGAACAGTTCAAGATTCAAGATTCAACACTCTGATAGTGGCAGGAGATGCAAGGGAATGTTGCCAAGGATAAAATTAAAAATCTAATTGCCAGAATACCCCTTGATAACAATAGATTTCAATGTATCACTGAAACCTATAGTGAAATTTTCTTTATATATTTTTCTAGATTTCTCTCGTTTGGGCACACACTATATATCCAAGAGAAGAATTACTCTTCTGTTATTACCTTTCTAGTGGAAGAAGTTGTGGAGTCATAATCTTTGATACAGTGTCTGTGTATACGTGAATGACAGAATTGAGTCAAGGAATGTTCTGTACTATGGCATCAAAGCTGTTGCCAGAATTGTTCCTAGTTCCAGTAGAGGATGTATGTAGGTAGACTCTATCATTTAAACCCTAAGCCTCTAAATTTGTTTAGGAAAATGTTTAGGAAAGGACATTTCACAGATAATTGGGGATATCTTATCAGTGAAAAATGATCAAGCATATTTATGGCAGGGAAGGAGATGTAAAATGTATTTGATTCTAAAAAAAAATTCTGATATCACAAATAACAAAAGAAAAAAGTCATGAGTGAGGCATGAGAATATCACCACTTTTCCTTTAGAACTCTTGACATCCCTTAGTCCATAGGCAAAGACTAACTATAAAAATAGATTACCTTCTGTTCAGGCAATTAGAAATTGTATTTCTGGGACTTTAGGAGACACAATAATACTGATAGTTACCTGGAGTTAGTTGCCTTAAGCCTTTGAGTCAACTGGAAGGCCCCAATCAAGGTGCTGAAATAGAGAAATCAGGTGCCCTGCTTATTCTTTCTAGTGTCAGCTTTCATTTAACCCTGTGTGAGAGAAGTCTAAAACCCGTTTAAGGTTAAAAAAAAATGCCTTCTAATGATAAAGAGATATTATCTTTCTCTTTGCCCATCAAGAAATAAAAATAAGGGGGAGTTGCCAAGATCCATGGGTTTGTCTTTTTTCTTCTGGCTTTTCATTTGATGAAATGTGTTTCTTTCTTTTTGCTCTTAAAGGACTTCTCTGAAAAATGATTCTGTCATCTACTAGAAAGAACAGTGATAATGTCTATAATGAATTCTAGTGACATTATTAGCAAATGGCATAGCAAAATTAATTGAAACAGCTGCATTAACAAAGGGGTAGAGGGGACTCCAGTGAACCCAGTTAGGCTTCACCAGCTATACTACTGGCAGTTTGACCGGTGGCCACCATGACTTGCCCTGAAGGTGTATCCTAGAATCAACTGGTCAAATTACTCTAGTCCTAGATTTTGTCACAGTTCTTCAGGGCATTATGTAGCTAAAAGGGGCTACACAGATGTTGAGATAAATCATCAAACTTGGAAAGAAAAAGACAAGATAAAATGGAGATTGGAGTTTTCAAATGAAAAGCTTTCATCTAGGATTTTATTTAGTGTCGTTGGAGGACAGTTGGCTTCTTGCCATAAAGACCTTAACAGTAGTATATTGACGGAACTGTCAAGAAATGTTACTAGAATGTTTGTTTATAAAAGGAAATAAACAGTTGATTTAAAAATAAATAATGATGCCTCACTACCCCAGAGTTTCTATATGACTATAATCTGTTTTACCCACACAGGAAATAATTGCTAAATAACAAAACATGGACAAATCCTAATAGAGAAAAGCTTTCAAAAGCATGTGATTGTGTGCTTAAGAGAGAAAAATAAAATTATTATGTTGGAGGTAAGAAGATGATAAATTATTAGAACACGAAGCAGTGAAACTTTGGAATTGTGTTTTTTAATTGGCAATTGTCATGATTATTGATTATTGGATATTTTTCCTTTCCCTTTGATCTTTTCTTTCCCCCAATAACTAAGGATACAACATATAATATATATAAATTCTTTATCATATTAAAAACAGTTTTAGGGGCGCCTGGGTGACTCAGTCGTTAAGAGTCTGCCCTCAGCTCAGGGCATGATCCTGGCATTCTGGGATCAAGCCCCACATCAGGCTCATCCGCTGGAAGCCTGCTTCTTCCTATCCCACTCCCCCTGCTTGTGTTCCCTCTCTCGCTGGCTGTCTCTATCTCTGTCAAGTAAATAAATAAAATCTTTAAAAAAAACCAGTTTTAAATTCCATTGAAATTCACAAAAGGTAGTTATTATTATTGGTGTTTTAAAAATGAAGAAACTGAAGCTATTACTCTTTCTAGGTACCGCAATTAGTTAATGGAACCTAACTTTTAATCCAGGTCAGTGTATTTGAGGATTCATTTATTTTTCCTTGAAAAGGAAAAAAAGGTGCCAGTTTAATCATCCACTCACTCATTTATGCATCTAACAAATATTTACTGAGCCCCTAGTATAAGCCAGACATAGTTCTAGTCACTTGGGGGACATGTTAATAAACAAAATGATTGAAGATGGCTGCTTTGCAGTTTATGTTCTAATAAGAGAGACATAAAATAAATAATGAACATAATACCTAAGTGACATGTTTAGCAAAATAGAGTGTCAACAGTAGAGAAGGGATGAAAAAAGGAAAGAGAATAAGGGATAGAGCATTATGGAGATAGCAGAGCAGAAACTGTGGGTGTTGCGGGTTTTATGGCACCTTCTATAACCTAAGAAACAACATAAATGAGTCCCAGTGACTTCCATTCTGATAGTAGTAATAAGGTTTTGTGTATTGGAAAGTAGAAGGGGTTGTTTTCTGGGACTCTTTCTTCTCATTTGGTGATGAAAGCAGAAGATCTAGTAAAGTCTCATCCCAGTGCATAAGCCTTCTCTTGAACCTGTGATGGTACAAGCCCTAGACTTGGGATGTTTTATGCTCAGAGCAATGTTCAGAGTCATTTTTGTCTCTATTTGGGAAAAAAGCGACCTTAAATTGAGTATTTGTTCTTCATTTTGGCCGCTATTAGATTAGAGGAATTTTGTTGAAGCAATATGTTATACCAAGAGTAAAGGTCTCACATTCCCCTGAGGTCTACTTGTTCTTTTGTGAAAGAAGTGAAAAGTGCCTAGCGCTGATGAGTCATGATAAAACTTCAGAGTGTCCAGAATATGTTTCCTTATCTACTATGATGTGTGGAAGTAGATGGAATACCTTAACTAAACTATAATCTTGATAACCTAAGCTTGACCTAGTCAGTTTTCTGTCTTATAGAACCTAGGAGATTATGGCTCTTTTTGTTTCCTGGAAAACATTCTTAGCCCCTAAAGTCATGCAGTATTGTATTAGTTTCCTATGGGTGCTGTAACAAGTTATCATGAAGTTTGTAGTTTAAACAATAGAATTTCATTTATGCACATATCTCGAGGCCAGATATCTAAAAGCCATGCTTTTTCTGGGGCCTCTAGGGAAGAATCAGTTTCTTGCCTCTGTTAGCTTCTGGTTGCTGTTCTGGAATTCTCAGGTCTCTAGCCTCCTCAGCCAATCTCTGGCTCAGTCTTCACACTAGCTTCTCCTTTGAGTGTGTCTGTGTGAAATCTCCCTTTGCCTCTTTTTTATAAGCATGTTTGTTATGGCATTTAGGAGTTCACCTGAATAATCTAGGGTAAGCTATTTCTCTCAAGATCCTTAACCTAATCAAACCCTGTAGCATGTTAGATAACATTCACAGGTTCTAGGGATTTGACATGGATATCTTTTAGGAACTATTTTTCTACCTACCAATTAACCCTTACTGAATGAAATTTAGGAGATTTTATCGAAAGCATGGGCACTACGCTGCCAAGAGAGAAAAAAGCATTATTTTGAAAAACCTGATTTATCAAACTCCACTGCAGCCCCGGTTTACTCCCTATAACTTATCTCTGTTCCAGTTTCATCCTGGCATAGCACAAAGCAGGAGATATTGAGGGACAGTTCAGCAAAGAAGCTACCACTCTCCTGTTGCCATTTGTATTGAGACTTTCAGTCTGCTATCTTTTCTTTAACACCCTTTTGAAATATTTATACACACACATGTGTAGGTGTCTTTGTATCAGACCATAAACCATTAAGAATATTGCAAATAACCAATTGTTTTTCTTTTTGTAACTTATTGACTCATTTATTTATTCATTCATTCATGAATCACTAATCATTTTCTGATTTTTTCCAGATGGTATATCTTGAGAAAGACATTTGAATATTCACTTCTATCTATTTTGCACCATTCTGTCATTATTTTGACAATCTCAAGAGAGTTTTTTAGTCCATATTCATTCATTAGCATGCAAATAAAATTGTGGTAACAATAACATAGTGATATAATCAGGGAATGAAAAGAATGTCTGTTTGCAGTATGTAATTCTGTCCAATATGTGATCTCAGTTCACTTACCATTTTACTGTTTCTAATTAAATTATTCAGTTTATTTTCTATTTTATTTAGTTTTAAGTTTTAATTTTTTTACTTTTATTCTAATATAGATAACATATAGTATTAGTTTCTAGTATATAAAATAGTTTCTGGTATATAGTTTCTGGTATATAGATTCAGCAAATCTAACCATCACTCAGTGCTCATCATGCTTAAAGTGTGCTTTTAATCCTCCTAACTTACTTCACCCACAACCACCCCCCCACCTTCCCTCTGGTAGCCATCAGTTTGTTGTCTATAATTAAGAGTCTGTTTCTTGGTTTGCCTCCCCCTCTCCTTTTCCCCCGTTTACTCATTTGTTTTGTTTCTTAAATTTCACATATGAGTGAAATCATATAGTATTTGTCTTTTTCTGACTTATTTCGTGTAGCATTATACCCTCTAGCTCTGTTCATGTTGCAAATGGCAAGATTTCATTATTTTTGATGGCTGAGTAATATTCCATTTTACATATGTGCCATATCTTCTTTATCCATTTCTCTGTCAATGGACACTTGAGCTGCTTCCATAATTTGGCTATTGTAAATAATTCTGCAATAAACATAGGGGTTCATATATCTTTCCAAATTAGTGTTTTAATATTTTGGGGGTAAATTCCTAGTAATGTAATTACTGGATCATTTGGTAATTCTATTTTAAAATTTTTGAAGAACTCCATACTGTTTTCTACAGTAGCTGTAAGAGTTTGCATTCTCACCAACGGTTTTCGTAAGGTTTCTCTATGTTCATTAGAGATATTGGCCTACAGTTCTCTTTTCTTTTCTTTTTCTTTTTTTCTTTTTCTTTTTTTTTTTTTTTGTAATTTCTTAATCTGGTATAGATAACAGATTCTTGACACTCAATGCCAAAGTGTAAAACTAATAAATGTTTTAAGCATTTATTGTTATATTTATCATATTATTTATTACTATAGAATAAAATTAATCTTTTTCACCTCTTTAAGCCTGATATAAATATTTGTGAATTCAATAAAATGAAGCCTGATATAATTATGTCCCATTATAGTATTTTAGCAGAAATATTCTTTTTTTAAGATTTTTATTTATTTATTTGAGACGGAGAGAGAGCACAAGCAGGGGAAGGGGCAGTGGGAGAGGAAGAAGCAGACTCCCCACTGACCAGGAAGCCCGATGTGGGGCTTAATCCTGGGACTCCTGGATCATGGCCTGAGCCGAAGGCAGGCACTTAACTGACTGAGCCACCAAGCACCCCTAGCAAAAATACTCTAATATATTTTGGGACATCTTATGTGCTAGACATTGTTCTTAGAAGTTTTGTATGTTACCTCACTAAATATTCAAAAGTTCTGTATGAGATATAAAGATGCTGGAGGGTGGGGAAGGTAGCAGTACCTTCAGTTCAGTTTGCCCAAATTTCTGTAGGATTTGAAGTCAAGCCCTTTGGTTCCTGAGTCTGCCCTGTTAACGATTGCTCTAGACTAAGGGCAATGTTACTGAGGCCAGTAAAATGAGATATGTTTATTTAACAGAAATATTTTAAGTTATTTATTTGGAAAGGGATGGATGCAGCAAGAGCATTATGTTCATTAGTCACTCAAGACTTCTTGCTCCTTAATCACAAACAGTGAATAAATCTTTCAGTTTTTCAGCCTTCTTAAATATTTCTGTTGGGTCTATTTCAAATTAATTTATAATGTTAATTATTATAACTTTACACTTACTATTTATTAAATTTTTACATTAATACTTTGCAGGACCCATCAACATCACATACTTTTAAAATTTGGAATGCAATGTATTAACTTTGAAAACCTATTTGAGTTTTAATATTATAGAATATTAATATTTTTAAATATATAGTATGTATTCACATGCAAATTTGTGATTGAGAAATAATCATATGATATTTGTAATTCTATGGGAAAGGGAAGAAAATTAATCTTTAGTGGGTTCCTATTTTATGCCAGGTACTTCTCACTACAAGGCATTTTATTATTGATTTATTTGATCTTCACCATAATACTCCCCCAACTTGCAGAGGGAAAGAAGGAGATTATTTTTTTAAATATTATATATTTACATACAATTATAGGCAATAGAAATAGATAAGAAGCATTTAAGACACAGTAAAATTGATTAATTAAATTGTATTAGTGAACATATAAACACACATTCTGGTTGAGAGTAAATAACAGTTAAGTGATTTACCTAAGTTACCTGCACTATGAATAGTAAAACTAATAAATGATCTAGTCAGGCTCTCATCTGAATTTCAATATGTAATAAAAATTTCTTTTTATTAAATATGTGAATACAAACCACTGTTGATAATAAATCGAGCTATATTGATAGAAATTCTTTTTTTTTTAAGATTTTATTTATTTATTTGACAGAGATAGAGACAGCCAGCGAGAGAGAGAACACAAGCAGGGGGAGTGGGAGGGGAAGAAGCAGGCTCACATCAGAGGAGCCTGACNTATAAATCGAGCTATATTGATAGAAATTCTTTTTTTTTTTAAGATTTTATTATTTATTTGATGGAGATAGAGACAGCCAGCGAGAGAGGGAACACAAGCAGGGGGAGTGGGAGGGGAAGAAGCAGGCTCATAGCAGAGGAGCCTGACGTGGGGCTCGATCCCATAATGCCGGGATCACGCCCTGAGCCAAAGGCAGACGCTTAACCACTGTACCACCCAGGCACCCCAAGAAATTCTTTTTCTTAAATTCTGTTTTCAACTAGATACATTTTTTATTACCCTGGATTTTATCTTTAATAGTTCCTTAAGTTGCATGTATTTAAGTTTTAATTAATTCAGAGAAGATTTAAATGAGCCTTATCTAAGAAATGGTATTTGTATGATTTATATAGCAAGCCTGGCAATTGTATTAGCCAGGGTTCTCTAGAGAAGCAGAAGAGAATCAGTAGAATAAATACATATGTATATATTTATTTAAATGTATTTAAGCATACATGTATAAATGTGTGTTTGTGTGTGTGTATGGAGGGAGGGAGAGGGAAGGAGGGAAAGAAAGAGAGAGACAGACAGAGAGAAACAGAGAGAGAGACAGACAGAGAGACAGAGAGATAGAGACAAAAAGAGAGAGAGAATCTTGTAAGGGCTGGCAGATCCAAAATCTGTAGCAGTCTGGCAAGCTGGACACTCTTGGTCAGAAGGTAATGTTGCAGAATTTCTTCTTCTTCAAGAAAACCTCAGTTTTGCTCTTAGGCCATTTAAGTGATTGGATACATACAGCACACATTATCCAAGCAATCTGCTTCGCTTGAAGTCAACTGATTATAGATGAGAACCATACCTAAAAATACCTCATAGCAACATCGAGGTTAGTGTTTGATTGAATAAATACAGCCTTACCAGTTGACACATACAGGTAACCATGACATCCACTTGTCTAAAATATAGGGAATAAATTTAGTCACTGAAAATTAAAACTTTTGTGCTTTCTTCTAGCGTGGTGTCTCCCATCACACTTTTCTACACACTGAAAAAAAAACCGTATAATATTTGTATCAATTAGTATCAGTCTTCTTTTTGTATTTCATGCTATACTTTTCTGACTTTTAATATTATTTTCTTTTCTTCCCTACTTGAAAAGCAATGTCTTGCAAAGCAAGCAGCAGTAATCCTTTTGTATTTCTATGGAAAATACAGCAAGCAGCAGTAATCCTTTTGTATTTCTATGGAAAAAAATGACAAGGATTTGACAATTTTCAAAGCAGGATATTCTACCTTGTTCTTGAACCTTTATTATTCTCTCCTTAGATTAAATATAATTGGGATTTTGTTGCTTTAAACATGATTTTCTCTGTCTAATAAAATCCAGGACTTACCTGCTGTCTTTGTTCAGCAAGCTTCAAACATGCAAAGATATGAGATGCGATCAGGTACCATAGTGACTAATTTTAACAATGAACAGTAGGAGGGTTAAATATAGCGTTAGCATGCCATTATATATAATCAGTAACAGTGGGTACAGTAAGAGCATGGAAAATAGCTGGAGGATAGGTTTATTATAAGCATCATGACTTGAACAAAGTGGAGGAAAGAATGTAATGTTTTGACTAATGGAGTCTCTTTTTAAAATGCACTTGGAGAGAAAAAAGCTAAATTAGTCTCAATCTTGTCTGCATCTTTAGTTATGCGTGCACATAGCTTCAGGGCTTGCTGCAATAGAATACAAAAGAAGAGACAACTTTCTAAATGTTATGAATGAACTTGTTTATTTGTAAGACAAATAAGCTACTAATGTTTGAACATTATGTCTTTGAAGTAGCCACGTATGAATAATATTCACAACCAAGTAACAATCATTCCCAGATTGTATTCATCTAAATTACTTTGAGTTGTCTTTTCATTTGCTACATAAGGATTGGTTTATCCTTAAATACTTCTTGCAAAAATAATTGACCAGCATTTCTGAGATATTTAAGCATTGCTACTAAGTTTGACTGATGATTTTTTTTTCTCTCAAATAAAGAAATGACAAAAGTTAGATAAGCCCCAAAGTTAGGGTAAAATGACTAAAGGAAAACTCCTATTTCTCTCACCACTACTGCTATTCCTATAGACAGTTCTGATGCCCAACTCACGTGCCCTTTCCTCTGCTCATCCCATCAAAACTCAGTAAAGGCAATGGAGAAACAGGTTCATTTTCAGGTCACCGCCCAGGTCTACGGAACAAGGTTGGTTATTCTCTTCGAATGGAACTTTAGAGCTAAAATTATGCTTTGGGGAATTTAGACTTTCTGACTTAGTAGTCTTGCTTAAAAATCTTTTAGCCAGGGGTGCCTGGGTGGCTCAGTCCTTAAGCGTCTGCCTTCAGCACAGGGCGTAAGTGATCCCAGGGTCCTGGGATCAAGACCTGCATTGGGCTTCCTGCTCCACTGGGAACCTGTTTCTTCCTCTCCCACCCCCCTGCTTGTGTTCCCTCTCTCACTGGCTGTCTCTTTCTGTCAAATAAATAAATAAAATCTTTAAAAAAATCTTTTAGCTATGTGACCTTGGGAAGATTAAACACCCTCTGCCTCAATGTCATCATCTATAAAATGGGGGAACTTACAAACACTATCCGCATGATGTTTTTCTGAGTATTATGTTCTTGCCTTGAAATTGTTCCATTCTAAATTCCATTAGGATATGAAATATGTTTTTTTTCTTTTAAGCAATCCTAAATTCCTAGGAGAGTTGGTAAACCTTAAATCATTTGGTAGGTCCAGTAGAATAAATGACCTATTTAAGGTTAGCTCTTTACAGATTAGTGGATTAGGGAATTTTTATTATTTTATTTTGTTTATTATTTTATTTTATTCTATTTTTATTTTTTATTATGTTCAATTAGCCAGCATACAGTACATCATTAGTTTTTGATGTAGTGTTCAATGATTCATTAGTTGCATATAACACCCAGTGTTCATCACCACATGTGCCCTCTTTAATGCCTATCACCCAGTTACACCATGCCCCCAAAGCCCTCCTTTCTGTAACTCTCAGTTTGGTTCCTGGAGTCCAAAGTCTTTTGTGGTTTGTCTCCCTCTCTGATTTCTTCTTGTTCAGTTTTCCCTCCATTCCGTGGTCCTCCGTGCTAGTCCTTATGTTTCACATATGAGTGAAACTATATGATAATTGTCTTTCTCTGCTTGACTTATTTCACTTAGCGTAATCCCCTCCAGTTCCATCCATGTCGATGCAAATGGTGGTTATTCATCCTTTCTGATGGCTGAGTAATATTCCACTGTATATATGAACCACATCTTTATCCATTCGTCTGTTGAAGGGCATCTCAGCTCCTTCCACAGCTTGGCTATCATGGACATTGCTGCTATGGACATCAGGGTGCATGTGCTCCTTCTTTTCACTACATCTGTGTCTTTGGGGTAAATACCTAGTACTGTAATTGCTGGGTCACAGGGTAGCTCTATTTTTAACATCTTGAGGAACCTCCAAACTCTTTTCCAGACTGGCTATACTAGCTTGCATTCCCACCAACAGTGTAAGAGGGTTCCCTTTTCTCCACATCCTCTCCAACACTTGTTGTTTCCTGTCTTGTTAATTTTTGCCATTCTAACTGATGTTAAAGTTGCATCTCATTGTGGTTTTGATTTGGGTTTCCCTGATGGCTAGTAATGTGGAGCATTTTTTCCATGTTTCTGTTAACCATTTGTATGTCAGGCCATTTTTAATTAGAGTCCTATCAGATGCTTTCTCCTTGAGTGATGATGGCTCTCCTTCTTCACCATGTATTGGAGATAATATCAGATATTTTCTGACACCTATTATGTGGCAAGCTCTAGTCTTAGAACTTAGTTTACTCTCATAATAACCATGTGAGATGTCATTATTATCCTTATTTTATGATGAGCAAGCTAATACTGATATACTACTTGCCTGAAGTCATAAAGCTACAAAATGAAAGTAACAATATTTATCCAAACCAATCAGGGTTTGCAACATACTATCTTCACATCTATTCTAAGAAGACCCTGTGGCAGAATCCTTTGGTTGTTTACCTCAGTACACATTTCCCTTTATTCAGTAATGAAACTTTTGATTTTTTTTTTAATTTGGGCTAATGGTCACCTAAAATAAAAAAGCACTCCCACTTCCGTGTTACATATTGTATGACCATGTGACTAGTTCTGCCCAGTTAGACAAAAGCAAATGTGTCATCTCATACTTCACAAATCCCTTTACAGAGAAGTATTAAAATCTTAACTTCCCCTGATTTTCATTCTGGAACATGAATGCAATGGCTGGAGCTTCAGTACTCATCTTGGCCCATGATGTGAGAGCCACTTCTTAGGAATGTCAAAATAGAAAAGATTAAAGGAATAAATTATATGGCATTGAGTGTCATTCTTTGATGGTCTATGTGAAGATTTCTTGTTATGATATAATTAAAACATTATAAATTACTAATAATTTTATTTATCCATTATATCAACCTAATGAAATCCTGATTGACAGAATATCTTACATTTGTCTGAATGAAATTAAATCTGATTAATCACATGTGAATTATGTGCTATTCTTTGCTTGGCCCATGCACTGTTTTTAAAATAGAACATTTCACATAATTTTTCGTATTTTAGGCTTTTCTTGGAAAATTATACCTGGTAACACTGAGATAGGCATGCATTCCATTGCTCATCCCTGTGCCCAGCTCCTAGCGTCTTTCACTCACTCGCCTTATTCTTATGCATTGACTGTGTCCACTGAACATAGTTGAGTAGGGATACTTTGTTCATTGTAATTTACTTTAATTCAGTATTTTGGATTAGTACTTAAAAATAGCACTACCTAAAAAACAATCTCAGCCTCATTATTGATTGTAAAATGTTGGAATGAGGTGGGTTCATTCTAAAACAGATAAAATATCACTTGAGAGTAGAAAGCCATGAATAAAAATTACAGATATAAGATGTTTCTCTTTTGCCAAAAGTAAATAATTAGTCCTAGGTACTATGCCTATATTTTGCTAATTAACAGACGAGTAGGAGTTTTGACTAACATAGGTTTTCTTCATGCATAAAATACATAAAAAGACCGGTGGCATAAGACATGTCCTACTACATTGTTATCCTGCTATAGAAAGACATTTTTTTAATCAAGAAAATAGAATAAAAATTGCTTTTATAAAGTATACTTATAAGCAGTATGATACCCTAGTTCTGAAAAGGGCAACATGTAGCAGTGACTCCTAAAATAATATTAAATATAATGAACTGCCTCAGGACACATGCGTAGTTGTATCAGTTCTCATGTGTTCCGAGATAGTCTTTAAGAAACATGTCAATTACTTCTATCTTGTCACTAAACTGTTCTTTATGGTAGTTGTTACTTATTTGACATTGGAGCCCCAAGTCTGTGCAAAACATTTCCATACATGATTTCAACTAATAGGAAAAAGACTTCTGTTGAGTTTTTAAGATACGAAAAGTGCTTTCAGAACCATTATTGTCTTTAGTTATTGTAAAAATAACACATGATTGGAAGTGTGTTTATATCACATGGTAAAGAAAAATCCCCTTGAATATATTTCATTTGCAGCTGGCCTTGATTTCCTCATCTACATGCTAGACCAAAACTTATTTTAAATGCCATTATCATATAGTTTCCTACTTAAAGTACTTCAACGTAATTGCCTCTCAAGGATGAACAACTTTTAGTAACTTCTGTTTTTGAGTTAATTTGGGGAAATTTTTCTTATTTAAATACATATTAAAGCTAGAAAACTTCCCCTCCCTTTATAGTCTGGCAGACTCTCCTGCAACCAATTAATAAGGCACTTAAAAAAAAACTAAGGCAGTTTTTCATAAAGACTACATTAGTCTTCAATACAGTTAATCTCGATCTCAGAGGTTAAGATAAAAAGAAATAAAAAGAAATAAAGGACTTCATCCAACTTCTTTATTATAGTTCTAAGTTAAAAAAATATGTTGTCATAAAAGGAAACAAGGGAAATGACATCATACTAACAGAATATGTTGAATTCTCATGAATAAGAATTCAGGATTGAGATGTTAATAACCTATATAAGTAGAGATCTATTATTCTCAATTGAGGTGTGAAGTTTCTATATAGAACAAGCTTTATCTTTGAATGAGACAGAAAAATCCTAACACCAGCAATTTCGGAGAATAAACAAAGCCATTATCAGTGCTTGTCATGAGCAATAAGCGTTCAACTGTGATAAATCCTGCTCATCTGGGAGAAAAAAAAAACACAAGAAAATAAATTGAAAGAAACTGAAAATTAAAGGATAGTACTTATAAGAAAGAAGATAATACAAGAAAATACTGAAAATATATACAGTTGCTTTAGAGCAAGGGTCAACAAACTCATTGAAATAGAGCCACCTAGGATCAGACTATGTTGTTAGCTTTAAAAAATTAAAACAATATTTGAATTTTTTATTATTATGGCCAATTAGCCAGCATATAGTACATCTTTAGTTTTTGATGTTGTGTTCAACAGTTCTTTAGTTGCATATAGCACCCAGTGTTCATCACCACATGTGCCCTCCTTAATTCCCATCACCTGGTTACCCCATCCACCCACTCTTCCTCCCTTCTGTAACCCTAGTTTGTTTCTTGGAGTCCAGAGTCTCTCATGGTTTGTCTCCCTCTCTGATTCTTTCCAGTTTTCCCTCCGTTCCCCTGTGGTCCTCCATTCTATTCCTTATGTTCCACATATGTGTGAAACCATATGATAATTGTCTTTCTCTGCTTAACTTATCTCACTTAGCATAATCCCCTCCAGTTCCATCTATGTCAGTACAAATGGTGGGTAGTCATCCTTTCTGATAGCTGAATAATATTCCACTGTATATACGAACCACATCTTCTTTATTCATTCACAAACTGTGGAAGGAACTGAGATGTCCTTCAACATTTGAAATTTTTTAAATCAACAAATGTGGAAGATAAATGTGTCCAAACAGTATGAAATATAAATAAAATAAAATATATAATAAAATACTTAAAAACACTGATTAGTATATGTGGGGGAAAAAAAGAAATGTGTAATTTTTCTAAAACTGTAGAAACATTTTTTAAATGTTACACGTGTTTTTAAAATTTCATAATGAATATAATATAATTTCATAATGAATATAATGCAGTGATAGTCTTTTACAAAGCAGTCTTGAGGTTTATGGAATTGTGAGGTTTTTTTGTTACTGACATAGTAAACACTGTATTAGTTTTAGGTGTACAAAATAATTATTTGACATCTGTACATTGAGAAACATTTACTATAATAAGTTTAGTTAACATCCATCACCATGCATAATTACAATTTTTTGTGTGATGGTATCTTTTAAGATCTACTGTCTTATCTACTTTCAAATATACAATACAATATTGTAACTATAGTTACAATGTAATGCTGTACATTATATCACTAGGACTCATTTAACTTACACCTGGGACTTTGTACCTTTTGACCACCTTCACCCATTTTGCCTACCTCACATCTCCCACTTCTAGCAACCATCAGTCTACTTCCTGTTTCACTGAGTTCAGTATTTTTTTTTAATTTCAAGTTTTTATTGAAATTTTAGTTAACATATGTGGCTTCAGGTATAGGATTTAGTGATTCACTAATTGATTTAAGGAGTAGAATTCAGTGATTCATCACTACGTATAACACCCAGCACTCATTACAAGTGTCCTCCATAATACCCATCACCCACTTAGCCCATCCCCTGTCCACCTCACCTCCAGGAAACCTCAGATTGTCCTGTATAGTTAAGAGTCTCTTATGATTAGGGGCGCCTGAGTGGCACAGCGGTTAAGCGCCTGCCTTCGGCTCAGGGCGTGATCCCGGTGTTATGGGATCGAGCCCCACGTCAGGCTCCTCTGCTATGAGCCTGCTTCTTCCTCTCCCCCTCCCCCTGCTTGTGTTCCCTCTCTTGCTGGCTGTCTCTATCTCTGTCAAATAAATAAATAAAATCTTTAAAAAAAAAAGAGTCTCTTATGATTTGTTTCCCTCTTTTTTTTCCACTTCTNTGTTCCCTCTCTTGCTGGCTGTCTCTATCTCTGTCAAATAAATAAATAAAATCTTTAAAAAAAAAAAGAGTCTCTTATGATTTGTTTCCCTCTCTCTTTTTTTTCCACTTCCCCTATGTTCATCTGTTTTGTTTCTTAAATTCCACATATGAGTGAGATTATATGGTATTTGTCTTTCTCTGACTGACTTATTTTGCTTAGCATAATACACTCTAGCTCCACCCATGTCTTTGCAAATGGCAAAAATTTCATCCATTTTGATGGCTGAGTAATATTCCAATCTGAATATATATATATATATATATATATATATCTGAATAATACTGGNTTTCTCTGACTGACTTATTTTGCTTAGCATAATACACTCTAGCTCCACCCATGTCTTTGCAAATGGCAAAAATGTCATCCATTTTGATGGCTGAGTAATATTCCAATCTGAATATATATATATATATATATATATCTGAATAATACTGGCTGAGTAATATTCCTATATATATATTAATATATGTTTATACATATATATATATTAAAATCACCTCATTATCCATTCATCAGTTGATGGACATTTGGCTCTTTGCATAATTTGGCTATTGTTGATAATGCCACTATAGACATCGCTATGCATGTGCCCCTTCAATTCAGTATTTTTGTATCCCTTGGGTAAATACATAGTGCAATTGCTTTGTTATAGGGTAGTTCTATTTTTAACTTTCTGAAGAAACTCCGTACTGTTTTCCAGAGTGGCAAGTTCAGTATTTTTTAGATTCACATATAAGTGAGATCATACGCTATTTGTCTTTCTCTGTCTGACTTTTTCCACTTAGAACAATGCCCTGAATGTCTATTTATGTTGTTGCAAAAATCAGGATTTTCTTCTTTTTTATGGCTGAATAAATTTCCTTTGTATATAAATAGATTACATCTTATTTACCCATTCATCCATGGATGGACACTTAGGTTGTTTCTATGTCTTGACTATAGTAAATAATGCTGTAATGAACATGTTGTTGCACATATCTTTCCAAGATATGTTATTTCATTTCCTTCAGATAAATATGGGTATATTCTTTTAAGAAAACAAAAGTTATAACACTTCTGATATATAAACAAAAATTAGATGTAAAGATAAATAGGTCTAAACATATGAAAAGATAGATTGATAGGGAAAGATTCAAAAATTTAGAGAACTAGAGAGATGACAATTCTTTAAAAGATGTCTTTTCTATCTAGGGCATCACTATGATAAAAAATGACTTTATATCCATACACAAACTTACAGTGAGGTGAAAATGGTGAATTATCAAGCAATTGATTCATAGAATTTTTGTGTATGTATTATGTATATATTCAATCAACTAGTATTCTAGAGTTTAATATTTCCCATATAAGGGTGTTCATTACAGTTCCAATGTAAAATCAGCAAATAATTGATAATCAAGCTAAGATTAAACCCTTAGAAGGCGCCTGGGTGCCTCAGATGGTTAGGTGTCTACCTTCGGCTCAGATCATGATCCCAGGGTCCTGGGATTGAGTCCCACATCGGGCTCTCTACTCCTTGGGGAGCCTGCTCCTCCCTCTGTCTTTGCCTTTGCCTCTCTCTCTGTCTCTGTCTCTCATGAATAAATAAATAAAATCTTTAAAAAATATACTTAGAACTACTTTAAAATAGATTATTTCAAAAACATAGATTATTTCATTAGCAGTAATGAAGGATTTGCTCATTTGTAATTTCCAGACCAAACATTAAACATATTCAATTACTCAGATATTTCTGCAAGTCCATACTGTGAATTACTCAGACATTTCTGCAAGTTTTAATCAGTGTATTTCTTATTCAGATTAATTTAAAATTTAGGATTTAGCTGAAAAATTATATCTATCTTGATATCAGAATTTAATATTTAATGTTAAGTGAAAGTAATTTGAAATTACCAGACATGGTTACCATAGTCTTAAGAAAATGCTACTTCTTTTAAACACATGGAATATTCAAATTTGGTGAACAAAAAAACTAAATGCAATGAATCACTATGCTTAATTCAGTATATTTGTTTCTTCAAACATACTTTAAATTATTTTAAAAATAATATATTTGAAAATAGTCCCCATATCTCTACATAATTTCTATTATGAGAACAACTTTTCATGAAATTTCACCTTTGGAATTATTTATAGTTTTTCTGATGGATTATTTACAGTTTTTCTCTAGTCCAAATATTTATCTTTTCCTGTATGCGGAAGTGAAAGGAATTTTATCGATTACATGATCATGTTCTCTCAATTTACAGATAAGAAATGAAGTAAATGAAGATTATGTGATTTTTTTTCTCTGAGAAAATACTTGCATCAAGTTAATTTAATATCCAGTGATTTTTTTGCTTGCATACTGATTTTCTTTTTAAAATAGTCAGTGCCTTATATATTAGATACATACATTATTAATATTAGATAATATTAATATTAGATAAAATATAGGTAAACACCTATATTTTTAAATACCACAGGCCCGTAATAGTATTGCTTGGCTTTCTGATTGCAATGGATTTTTTCGAACAGGAACTCCTGTTCACAGATGTATTCACACATCTTGTTCATTTTGTAGTCATTTAGTTAATTAAAATTTGTATTCTTACCATTGTACTTACATCTGGTAACTGTTATTGAACATCTGTAAAATATTAAATAGTCTTAAATAATTTGGTGTGTTTTATAAATAACTATGATCATAAGTTTACAGAGCACTTAAAAAATTTAGTAAAGATTGCTACTGATTGTACATAAACTATAGGGGACACTTGGGAGAAATCTAAATTATTCTCAGTTTAGCTCTTTTTCTCTACAGTATTTTGTTAAATACTAACAGCGGTAACCCTTTGAGGTAGATAGGATTAACTCAATTTCCAATTTAAAACCGAGACTCAGGTGCACCTGGGTGGCTTACTCAGTTAAGCATCCGCCTTCAGCTCAGGTCATGATCCTGGGGTCCTGGGATGCAGCCCTGTGTGTGGCTCCCTGTTCCATGGTGATCCTGCTTCTCAGTCTCCCTCTGTCCCTCCCTCTGCTCTTGCTCTCTCTGGGCTCTCTTTCTCGAATAAATAAAATCTTTAAAACAATAACAACAACAAAAAAGACTCAAAAAGTGAAGTCATGTCTTAAGTCACAGAATATATCTAGTATCAGAAACTGAGATCTTCCATCTACATTTCTTTCCTTCACCTTCCTTACACAGTGATACCTGTTGAACAACTTTCATGATCTCATGTCTTAAAGAACTTGCACTTAGGCCACAAAATATTTTTTACAAGAAACAGAGTGTAAATTCAAATGAATGCATTTTTTACACTGTCCAAAAAGTACTTCTTAGCTTTTTCAAATGTGGGAAACTTATCATGGCATGGAAAAGATATATCTTTTGTTAGAGGAAATATAAACTTGCAAAAATATATTTGTATTCAGCTACATGAAAACTGATTTATGTTTTATGAATTCAACAAAAGCATTTGTACTAAAAGAGAGTTATAAAATAGTCAGTCTGTCATTCAACATATATGAGTGTTTATACAGTGATACAAAATGAGAATATGGTAGTGAACACATCCAAGTCGCTGTCCTTTATTGAAACACATACACAAACACACAAATTCACAAAATAAATTCACCTAGTAGAGTGTGGTGTGAACTTCACCTGGGTAATAGTCATTACTATAATTACATATTTTTACATATGCATTCTTTTTTTTTTAGGTTAAAGAAATGTCAGGTCAGATTAAGATAAAGCATTGTTTTATACAGTTGTATTCACCACCAGAGCCAAAGGCAGTCACCCAACCGGCTAAGCCACCCAGGTGCCCCTCAGTTAGTAGTTGTAAAAGTTTTTCGTGGAACTACAAATTAAAATAGTATGAGAGACCATGGCACACCTATTAGAATGGCTAAAATAGGGAACTCTCATTCATTGCTGGTAGGAATACAAAAAAAAAAAAAAAAAAAGCCAGTCTGTAAGATAGTTTGGCAGTTTTTTTATGTAACTAATCATTACATTATATTATGATCCAGCAATTGTTTCTCTAAGTAGACTCAACTGATTTGAAAACTTTTTATACACATACACACAATAAAAACTTCACATGAATTAAAAAAAAGATTTTATTTATTTGAGAGCGAGAGAGGGAGCACGAGTGGGAGATGGGGAGAGGGAGAAGCAGACTCCCTACTGAGGAGGGAGCCTGATGTGGGGCTCAATCCCAGCACCCCGGGAGTGTGACCTGAGCCAAAGGCAGACACTTAACCAACTGAGCCACTCAGGCACCCCTGCGCATGAATTTTTATAGCAGCTTTACATTTTGCTATTCAATTATGAATGTTCATAACTGCAAGATATGGAAGGTCTGAGATAAATGGATAAACTAACCAAAATATATCCATGCAATGGGATATTACTCAGGTAATAGAAGTGAGCTATCAAATAATACAAAGATATCGATAAATGTTAAATCAGTATTGCTAAGTGAAAGAATCCATGTGAAAAGCTACATAATGAATCATCCCAAGTATATAATTTTGGGGAGAATACAAAGTAAAGGACTATAAAACAGTCAGAGATTGTGAGGAGTTAGGGGATTATAAAGTAGTGTGACACATAGGATTGTGTTAAAAGTAGTGAAACTATTCTGTATGATACTGTAACCATGGAAACATGACTATATATTTGACAAAACCTATAGAATATTACAGCGTAATGAATAAGTTTCAATGCATGTCATTTATTTACAAAGTTTAAAGAACTGGAGATCCGAGTATTGAATGCAAAATATGACAAAACAATGAAACTGTATTCTGAATGTATTAAATAACCTCACTGAGAAGGGTGCGAGGAAATATGCTTACCTACGTGACTTCTGAAATGAGCAGAATTTGTAACACTAACTGGAAAAGACACTGTTAAAAGCACTCTATTCTAGTTGGTAAAGCTGTTTCCCCTGTAGGATGTTGGGTTAACAATTCTGGTGGTGCTATACCAGAATTTTATGGTATTGGAATTGAACATTTAAGTAATGAATGGTGGATGGTGGAAACCATGTTTCTCACTGAAAAAGTGGGAGGTTACAGACAAGAAAATCAATAAGGCTAGAATAATCCATGTGATAATAGATTAGCACTGGAGATATCAATATGAACTAATGTTTAATGTAATATAGATATAGATAGTAACATGTAGAAGTATATTTTCCATCTATAATAGTGGATTTGTCTATTTCTCTTTGCAGTTACTACAGTTTTTTCTTCATGCATTTTGATTCTCTTATTTAGGATTCTTAGGTCTTGGAGAATTGGATCCTTTATCATTATGTAATGCTTCACTACATGATACATCTTTCTGTGTCTTTCAATTTTAACCTATTTGTGTCTTTATATATAAAGTAAGTTCCTTATAGACAGTATAGAATTGCATTCCTGTGTTTTATCCACCTTGACAACATTTGTTTTATAACTGCTACATTCGGATCATTCATGTCAAAGTTGTTCATTGATATACTGTAGTTGTGGATTAATATTTACCGTGTTTGTAACTGTTTCATGTTCATTACATTTGTTCTTTGTTTTTTTGTGTGTTCATCTTGTCTGTCTTCTCTTCTTTTAATTGAGCATTTTATATGATTCTATTTTAGGTCCAGTCTGCTAATGAGCCAATAACAAAGCTACTTTATTTCCTTTGTAGTGTTGTTTATGTCTAGCACTTTATATTGATTCTTTCTTAAGGATCATCTTTTTTGCTTACACTACCCATTTGTTCTCGCATATCATCTACTTTCTTATATTCAGGCACTTAACGTATTATTTTAAATTCCTTTTCTAGTAAGTCCAACATCTGCGTAATATCTGAGTCTGTTCTGACACATGCTGTCTCTTCAAACCTTGTTTACACTTGAATTTGGAGCTTCCTTGGATCACCACCCTGAGAACCTAGTGGGGTTCTGGGAATAAAATTTTTAAAAAGTGTAGGAGTCTCCTTTATGCTGTGGCCCCCTATAATTTCTCACTCTCAGATTAGTCCACAATGAACATCCAACATTTCAATAATATTACCACTTACATGTTACTACCAATTTATGTTTTCAGCTGTTTCTGCTCCAAGTAAGCAGAGTGTGGCTTTAACTCTCTGGAATTCTGTCTCCAGCAATTGAGATTTGCCTGCAAACTCAGTTCTCTGATGTGCACAAGAAAGGCCATCCGTTTTTAGATCAGCTTTTTCTTGTTGTAGGGATGGAAATGGTGACTTCCAAGCTCTCTTCAGGGTAGGACTGAAAGCAGAAGTCATATAGCCTATTTTCATGCATTTTTAAATAAAATTTTTGAAAATAAAAAATATTAAAAATACACTGGATCAAATTATGTTTGGATATTATCACATTATTCCAGCATGGTTATCAAAAAAGGAAAATAGTCTCCTTTTTTGGAGAGGCGAGTATTCTCCTTTTTTGATAATACATATGATATATAAATGGCAAAAGACTTGAAAAATTGAACTCCTGGAATTGTGACAACAGGAGAAACATGACTATAAAACAGAAATTTCATCTCAGACAGTGAATGAAAACTGTGTAAAGAAGCAAATGTTATTTTAGTACTTTAAAGAATAGCTATTTTAAAGCCACAAATACATGTTTCTTTCCAGCTAGCCATCCATGGATATGTATTCTTTTCACAATAAGTCATTTAATCAATGTTTTGATAGAGTACTTTCCGGTGGTTTTTATTTTAACTTCAGCAATACCAACTGTATATTTTGTAAAAAAAAAAAAAACTACATGATTCTTTGAGTGTACATCATGTAAGTTTTTAGATTAGAAAATTACGTGTCACAAAATGATTAAATAAATCAAAAATTATCTCTTGACTTAGCATATATATTGAGAAACCCATCAAGCAACATAGACCTTTAAAGTATATTCTGTTTCCTGAGTCCTGGGCCCAAAAATGAGTCTATTTATCTCCTTTCCTAGGATATTATGTATTATACATATTAAGAATATTGGAGTCTATATTATGATATATACTATATATGTAATATATATAATCTCCAATTTTCCTTCTATATTATGCAATATGATGTTTCCTGTTAGAGGTGTTAGCTTGCAATAGGTGCTAACATCCTGTGCAGTACATTATACAAGAATTCATGTATTTCTTGGGAAAAATAAATTTATATAGCATCATGATTTTCCAACCTGGTAAATATTTGGCAAATGACATTGGTGTGATGTATTTATTGATACCAATATTTATATATATTATATCACATATATAACATCCACAGTGGTAACATTTATAGAAGATGAATTGACCTGTCAGCTAATAAAGTTAGTTTCCCTGGATAACTGTAGATACGGAGAAGCAAGCTGTAAAAGTTTTCTTTTGAGCTGTAACAGGATGTGAGAGTAGTTTAGATGACATAACACTGAATATTTTGCTCATTTCACTGACATACTGAAACCTCATGTAAAACTGGTCTTCAGATGACCACTAGAATCACTTTGAAATTATTAATTCCTACCATATAAAGAGATAAATGCAAAGAATGGAGACTCCAAACTTATGCCAAATATGTACTTGTTTATTTTCACTGTTCTGTATTACTATCATTAGCAAGCTTGTATATGCACTAAACTTGGATGATTATATTTTACAAACAAAAAAGCTATGTTTTTCAGGCTAAAGTACTTAGGGAAAGATATAATAGCTACCTTAAAACCAAAGTCAACATGAATACAGCCTACTTAGTGGTCATATTTAAGTATAAAATGATAAAAATACCCAGTGGGTTTTAACATCCCAGTCATATGCAATTTTCTTAGATGATCAGATGAGACCGTTTCTCAGAAGACTACTTATCTGAACTGATGGTGGATATTGCTAGAAAAAATATTGTACTTAAAACTATCCTATTTGTGGAGAAATCTAGCTTCTTCACACATTTTAAATTTTTCTGGATGACATTTTCCCAAATACCTTAGGAAGTTTAGTGAAAAATTGACATTGATTTGTACACTAATAAAATTACGTGTTTTAAAGTCCCTTTGTTTTTTAAATAAAAGTATAATGTCATGATGGCCATTTTAATCTAAATGACATGTTTTCATGTTCTTCTCTATCAAAAACCTACCCAAGTCAGGTAATACACTTTGAATTAAGCTGGCTGGTAATAACTGATAAAAATAAATATTTAGAATTAATTGATTAAGGGGCACATGGGTGACTTAGTCAGTTAAGTGTCCAACTCTTCATTTAAGCTTGGAGTCATAAGATTGAGCCCTGCTTCAGGCTCCACACAGGCTTAGGATTCTCTCTTCCCCTCTTCTCAGCCCCTTTCAACTACCCACCCATCCCTCACCACTGCCACTGATTGCATGCATGCTCTCTCTCTCTAAAAAATAATAATGATTGATTGACTAAAAGAGAGAGCAAAGTGTGTAAAGTGATTTTAATTGTCTTTTTTTCTTTGCAAATATGTATTTAAAATATTTTCAAACACCAATATACAATCCTCAGTCACACATACTAATATATAGGTTTTTTAGTATCTCTGGATTTTAACTTTCATTTAATTACAGGAATATTTCAAATTAGGCATAGCTCCTCTTTAAGAAAATGCTTTCTGACTGACACCTTCAGATATCATGATCATCATTAATGGTTCCTGTAGTAATACCACCACTCCCTCTCCTAAACCCATTGGTTAGGTACTCCTTATTAGTCTCACTCATATGTTTGCCACTTTAGGAAACAGTTGAATGATTACAAATTGTTTGGTATGGGGCAAAGAAGAGTTGTATAACTTGTTTAAATAGAGTCTAGTGTAGTGGTGTGATAATGTCTATACATTTCTACAGTAAATGAAGGTAGACCTACTGAGAATTTAAAAACTGAAATGCCATGGACTTAGAAGCACGGATCACACAACATACTCCTCATAGTTTACAGCCTACTAAAGTAGTGAGCTAGAAGGCAGAGGACCAACAGCACATTCCAGTATTACAATATAAAAGATCACGTAGTCTGAATTTCTGATCAGATTTCCTAGACCACATTTTTATCCAAGTTAAAACAGGGTAGGGACAATCTTTTTAGCTACTTTCAACTTTAAAAAACTGTCACTTGAGAATTTACATTTTCATTTCAAATTACAAATAAAAGGGGTAAATGAAGTTGACTTAGATTTAAAACATGCTTAATTTCTGTGACATTATAAACCTGTTTTTACAGCATAAATTAATAATTGGAAAACAAATTTGAAATTTACTGCATCCTTAAACACAGTTTTAAAATAGATTAAAAGAAAAATTGAATAGCATATTCAGATGCTAGCATTGATATAGAAAAGATTTTATGGAATTTGATTTAAGTAAGAAGTAATGTATGGATTTTCAATATATACTTGTCAAAGTGTAATATAAGGAAAGAGAAACAATAACGAGGCCCTAATTGAATGGCTGTAAAATATATTGTTGTTTTTTTTTTTACTACAAACTGACAAGATTACCTATAAACTTTGTAATGACTAAAAATTAGACAAATAAATATAGTTTTTTCCTTTACAGTTTACATAGTTACTGTAATTGATTACTATGTACTATACATATATTATTTCATTTAATCCTCTAAATCTATCATCACATATATGTAGTTGAGTAATGTCACACAACTTGTAAGTTTATGAATTACTTAGAGAACTGCATATGCTGCGCACGTGCATACACACACACACACAGACAACTAAAAAATACAAGGACTTAAGCAAGGTAAAAAAAGTGTTTATCTCTCCCAGAACAGTTCAAAGGTAATTGGTTACCAGAGGTAGAACCAATGTGCTGTTATCATATATGGTTTCTGTTTCTGGAACCAAAGTAGCTATTTCTCTTCCTTGACATTGGGAAAAAGGAAAGGCTGGGTAGTGCTCACACTTCCATTTTCAGGCTGTGCACCAGAAGAGGCTCACATTATTGCTTGTTGCATCTCACTGGGCAGAATTTAGTCACACCATGAAACAATCAGCTGGGAAGGATAATATCAAATAAGTAGTACGTGTATCCAGCTAAAACTTGTCTGTATTAAATTTAAATAAGAGGAGCTTGGATACTGGTGAACACCTACCTGACTTGTAAAAGTAGAAGCTGAGAAAAAATTCAGATCTGTGTAATTCAAAATGCTACTTATTTAACCCCTATCCTATACTAATTTCACTTACTTCTTTGCACTATCACAGCTGATTCAATTGGTCCTTATATCATTTGTCATATATTACTTAATATTAATTTTCTGTGGGCTATTTTTCTCTCCTCTAATGTTCAGTTTTTGAGTACAAGTTTAGCATTTTATATATATTTCATATTTCCTGAACCCGTGGAAGATAGGTGTTTAAATAAACTGTGTTGAGAGAATGAATACTTCTTTTGCTGCAGTAATCACATTGTTCAGTTCTTGTTGTTATTGTTCCCTGGTAATTTGAGCCTGTTAGAAAAATAGACATTTGTGCTTACAACACTTTTGGACTTGCATTGCACATTCTATCATGTAAAAAACATTCTGGTGAATTTTCATACAATTTGTATGTAAGTGATTTTTAAAAATAATTGTTTGAAGAATTGTTAGTTATTATGCAAATTGCATTATTGTTTATTCCATTTCCTGCCTAATATTTTATTAGAAATTAATTTGCTATTTCAGAAATTAGTGAAATGATTTTTGTGGAGTTATACATCTATCTGATGGTAAATTACTTTCTTTTGTTTCCTGTTTCCTTTAGTTTCTGCAGTTTCCAATGAATAAAATATTTTTCTAGATGGTTTTTTTTCTGGCTGAATTATTTTTTGATGCTCTGTAGCCATGGTTCCTAACACTGGCTACATATCAGTTCCACTTGGAAACTTTTTGTTACTTGTTTATTTAAAAAGACTTCTGTTTAGCACCCCTGAGGATTGAGATTTCATATTTTGAGGATAAAAAATGAGCAACAAGGTTTTTAAGCAGCCTCAAGGTTGAATTTTATTTAGAACCAGGCTTAAAAATAACTTATTAAATATGAGGCAGGATGGGATGGTGGTTACTAACTTACGTTCTAAAATCAGAAACAGGGAAGAAAGTTTCAACTCATTAATTTTGGTTATAGAGGCAATCATCTAACCTGAGAGAATGTACAGAAGTCCTTACTGCAACACTAGATGTGTAACAAGGAAACAATAAATGCTATCTGCATTATTATTATTACTTATTAGAAATATTTAAGAGTTTTCATGGTGTACTACTCTTTCTCTAATCCATCCCATTTGTTACTATCTCCCTCACTTTTAAAAATTCTAATTAATTTTTATCCAATCTCAATTTTTGTTATTAAAATGATATCCAGGGACCCCTGGCTGGCTCAGTTAAGTGTCTGCCTTCGGCTCAGGTCATGATCCCAGGGTCCTGGGATCGAGTCCCATATCAGGCTCCTTGCTCAGTGGGGAGCCTGCTTCTCCCCCTGCCTGCTGTTTCCCCTGCTTGTTCTCTCTCTGTCTCTGACAAATAAAAAAAATAAAATCTTTAAAAAATTAAATAATATCCAACTGTGAAGAAAATGGTAAATTTATAGAATCTTTAATTTAGTCATTTATTCAAAATTATTCATTTTATGTATTAGGCACTCCATCTTGGCATTGGGCTTATATCCAAGAGTAAAACAGGAAATAAATGTTGGCCCTCATGTAAATTACATGTAACGGGGTGGTGAATGAAACCAATCCAAATAAATAAGTTTTGGTGATAGAGTTATGCAGAAAAGTGAGACAGGATATCAGTGACAACCAATTATAATTTGCATAGTCCCAGAAGACCTCACTATGAAGATGGCAGTTGAACAAAGCCTGACGAAGTCACCTGAGGGAGACTATATAGATATGAAATATATAGATATCTAGTGAGACATACAGATATTTGGGGAATAGTATTTGCAGTGAGGAAAACAGCTTTCACAAAGGCCCTTAGGCAAAAAGATGGCTGGTATTAGAGAAAAAGCAAAAAGGCTAATCTGAAGCCTAATGCATGATGGGGAAAGTTAGAAGAGGTAAGGTCAAAATTAAGCCAGGAATAGCTTTTGTAGATGATCATAACAACTTTGAATTTTAATCTCTGAAAAATTTTAGATAGAGGATTTCCATAGTAGGGTCAAATAGACTTCTCTCTTGTGAATACACTGAAAAATGGCAAGGGTGGAAACAGGGAGACCTCTGAGGAGACTACCACAACAATGCAGGTGAGAACAAATTGTAGCTTTGACCAAGGTGATAGTAAAGGAAGTGAAGAGAATTTGTCCATTCATAAAACATTCTAAAGGTAGATCACATGTTTTGTTGATGAATTGGGTGCTCAAATGTACAGTGAGAGAGAGAGAAGTCAAAAGTATCTGGAGAATTAAAGCTTTATTCTTAAGATAGGAAATTATTGATTCTCAGCTGAGAAGCATTTAGCATAATTAAATATGTGTTGCTATAGCATTGGAAAACATTCAATCTGTTCATTCAAACTGATGGATGAAATGCGTAACAAAAATAGTTTATGTGCTACCATGTGTTCATTAGCTTGTCATTAGATTTTGAAATTTATAAACTGAAAAAGGCATTAGATTTTCACTAAAGAAGAATCAGCACTCTTTGTCTAGGTAGTCTCAATTTCCATGACATTAAATGTCATCTATATTCACCCAAATACATATTGGTAGCTTTCTCCAACTTCCAAACTGGGAAATCATCCCTGATTCATGTATTTTTTCATACAAATATATAGGCTATCCATAAGTCATGTAAGTCTTACCTTCAAAATATCTCTTCCATATTGATTGCCATCTTCTTGACCCAGCATTCTATTGTATCTAATGCTTTACAGTGTAACTGTTTCCTTTGCAGTCTCCCTGGAGTCATTCCTCCTCCATTGCTATGGAGTGATGTTTTGAAAAATGTAAATAAAATCATGTCCCTTATTAAAACTTGTATAACTTTCTGTCCACATGAATTAAATCCAAAAACTTCATCAGAAGCCTCAAAGCACAACACAACTTGCCTTCCTCTCCAAACAAAAAATGACCCTACCATCCTTCTTTCTTACTTCTGAAATAGTTCAGTCTTTTTCTCGGTTTTCTATGTTGACATACAAATTCCTTTCTGCGTTAGTGAGTTTTTGCATGATTTTGCTTATGTCGAGGCTTTTCTGCAATGTCTTTTAAGTAGGAATATTTTGTTTTTTTTTTTTATCTTTAGGACAAAATTAAAAGTTTACTTCTTCAGAGGCACTTGTAATGACCAAATGATCTAAATAATAACCCTCTACTCCTCTTTTTAGGTTTCTAGTCCAAAGGCTTCTAGCACTCCTGAGCTAACAAGGGAGGATACTAGACTGTCAACACTAACTTCTATGAGACAGTCACAATTATTAGGGTACTGACCTAATGCTGAGGTGGAGTTATGCTGAGAATGTGGCATGTTAGTTATTATAAAAATTATATTGAAGAAAAGCTAAACTGATATTCTGCCTGATTTGGTTCTTCCTTTTTTGAAATACTAATATTTAGATATGTGAACAAATGCATTATTACTTTTAAAATGCTAGCAGATTTCCTGATTATTAAGGTAACTACTTCTGTATCTTTGGGGTAAATACAGATGTAATGAAAAAAGGAGCACATGCACCCCAGTGCNATATTTAGATATGTGAACAAATGCATTATTACTTTTAAAATGCTAGCAGATTTCCTGATTATTAAAAGGTAAAAACTACTTCTGTATCTTTGGGGTAAATACAGATGTAATGAAAAAAGGAGCACATGCACCCCAGTGTCCACAGCAGCAATGTCCACAATAGCCAAACTGTGGAAGGAGCTGAGATGCCCTTCAACAAATGAATGGATAAAGAAGATGTGGTTCATATATACAATGGAGTATTACTCAGCCATCAGAAAGGATGAAAACCCACCATTTGCATCAATGTGGATGGAACCAGAGGGGATTCTGCTAAGTGAAATAAGTCAAGCAGAGAAAAATAATTATCATATGGTTTCACTCATATGTGAAACATAAGGACCAGCACGGAGGACCACAGGGGAAGGGAGGGAAAACTGAACAGAAAGTAATCAGAGAGGAAGACAAACTACAAAAGACTCTGGACTCTGGGAAATAAACTGAGGGTTACAGAAGGGAGGGGTTTGGGGGGGATGGGGTAACTGCATGGTGGGTATTAAGGAGGACATGTGTTGTGATGAGCACTGGGTATTATTTACAACTAATGATTCGAACACTACATCAAAAACTAACGTACTATATGCTGGCTAGCTGAACATAATAAAATGTANTAAAGCAGGTTATAAGTCACCAGTCCTGTGATCTTTATGAAATACACTGAGGAATTGCAGCCATCAAGTGCTCATTCACGGAATAAAGTGACAGGTGGGCATCCAGTACAGCTTTGTGATGCCTGTAAGCATGGCTTACAGACTCCCACATCTACATGGACAAGTTAACTGGGAGAAAACTTGAGTTCTTAAGATCAACAAAGATGAATTGCAGACAAATATTACTTAGCTAATTTTAGGAAGGGAAATTTAAAGTCTAGAATTATCAAAGGCCAATAGCTTCAAGAAAAAAATTATGTACTGGATTTCTATCATCTTAGGATACAATTGCATTTCTAATATTTGTGTGTTAGAACTATACCTTAAATGATGTAGGCTGTTCATCTACTTACCTAATTGTTGTGCAGCCCATATAAATATAATTAAGAAGTAAACAATGACAGTTTTTAAAAGGTAAAAGAAAAGAAGGATTCCAGGCTCCTTCAAGGGAAGGAGCTTTCGGTGGAGAGTTTTATACTGACAAATACTACNGGTAGCTTTCTCCAACTTCCAAACTGGGAAATCATCCCTGATTCATGTATTTTTTCATACAAATATATAGGCTATCCATAAGTCATGTAAGTCTTACCTTCAAAATATCTCTTCCATATTGATTGCCATCTTCTTGACCCAGCATTCTATTGTATCTAATGCTTTACAGTGTAACTGTTTCCTTTGCAGTCTCCCTGGAGTCATTCCTCCTCCATTGCTATGGAGTGATGTTTTGAAAAATGTAAATAAAATCATGTCCCTTATTAAAACTTGTATAACTTTCTGTCCACATGAATTAAATCCAAAAACTTCATCAGAAGCCTCAAAGCACAACACAACTTGCCTTCCTCTCCAAACAAAAAATGACCCTACCATCCTTCTTTCTTACTTCTGAAATAGTTCAGTCTTTTTCTCGGTTTTCTATGTTGACATACAAATTCCTTTCTGCGTTAGTGAGTTTTTGCATGATTTTGCTTATGTCGAGGCTTTTCTGCAATGTCTTTTAAGTAGGAATATTTTGTTTTTTTTTTTTATCTTTAGGACAAAATTAAAAGTTTACTTCTTCAGAGGCACTTGTAATGACCAAATGATCTAAATAATAACCCTCTACTCCTCTTTTTAGGTTTCTAGTCCAAAGGCTTCTAGCACTCCTGAGCTAACAAGGGAGGATACTAGACTGTCAACACTAACTTCTATGAGACAGTCACAATTATTAGGGTACTGACCTAATGCTGAGGTGGAGTTATGCTGAGAATGTGGCATGTTAGTTATTATAAAAATTATATTGAAGAAAAGCTAAACTGATATTCTGCCTGATTTGGTTCTTCCTTTTTTGAAATACTAATATTTAGATATGTGAACAAATGCATTATTACTTTTAAAATGCTAGCAGATTTCCTGATTATTAAAAGGTAACTACTTCTGTATCTTTGGGGTAAATACAGATGTAATGAAAAAAGGAGCACATGCACCCCAGTGCCCACAGCAGCAATGTCCACAATAGCCAAACTGTGGAAGGAGCTGAGATGCCCTTCAACAAATGAATGGATAAAGAAGATGTGGTTCATATATACAATGGAGTATTACTCAGCCATCAGAAAGGATGAAAACCCACCATTTGCATCAATGTGGATGGAACCAGAGGGGATTCTGCTAAGTGAAATAAGTCAAGCAGAGAAAAATAATTATCATATGGTTTCACTCATATGTGAAACATAAGGACCAGCACAGAGGACCACAGGGGAAGGGAGGGAATACTGAACAGAAAGTAATCAGAGAGGAAGACAAACTACAAAAGACTCTGGACTCTGGGAAATAAACTGAGGGTTACAGAAGGGAGGGGTTTGGGGGGGATGGGGTAACTGCATGGTGGGTATTAAGGAGGACATGTGCTGTGATGAGCACTGGGTATTATTTACAACTAATGATTCGAACACTACATCAAAAACTAACGTACTATATGCTGGCTAGCTGAACATAATAAAATGTACATAAATTTTTAAAAATGAATTGGAAAGTATTCCTTCCAAAAGGAAAGATAAAAAGTAATTTCATTTTTGAGGAAATTTTGTGCTTTTTGGGGGCTAAGCAAAACAATGTGAGAGAAGTAAAATTTCTTTAATGAATCTTTCTCCTATGAAAACTAAAATTTATTTTCTGGGTCAGAAAAAAATCCAGCCAATAGAAAGCTAAGAAAATACATGTTTTTCTCTCTTTTTAGGAGAAATGCCTGTCTGAGATTATGTTTGTTAAATGGAGGGTTTGGTTGTGAGAATGGGAAGACATCAACTGTTTTCCTTCTTGGTTTTCATAGGATTTGGGGCCAGGATTTTAGTTAAGAAACATATGGTTAAGGATAATATTGGCAGCAAAGGCTAGGGAAACAGAATGGTGAAGAAAATTTGAGAGAGGTAGTTGATTTACGTGACAGGAATCAGTCAGTATCATCTCTCACCAGGTTGTAATTCTATTATCACAAATTTCAGCAAAACTTTGAAAATGTTGCAATTTCATATAAGATGTGCCTTGGAGAATTAATGAATGTCTATGAATGCTGTGAAAGGCTTTAGGGAGAGATAAAGCAGGTTATAAGTCACCAGTCCTGTGATCTTTATGAAATACACTGAGGAATTGCAGCCATCAAGTGCTCATTCACGGAATAAAGTGACAGGTGGGCATCCAGTACAGCTTTGTGATGCCTGTAAGCATGGCTTACAGACTCCCACATCTACATGGACAAGTTAACTGGGAGAA
Source organism: Ailuropoda melanoleuca (assembly GCF_002007445.2). Lineage (NCBI taxonomy): Eukaryota > Metazoa > Chordata > Mammalia > Carnivora > Ursidae > Ailuropoda > Ailuropoda melanoleuca. Next base: position 117,739,494 of record NC_048224.1, read on the forward strand.
AACTTGAGTTCTTAAGATCAACAAAGATGAATTGCAGACAAATATTACTTAGCTAATTTTAGGAAGGGAAATTTAAAGTCTAGAATTATCAAAGGCCAATAGCTTCAAGAAAAAAATTATGTACTGGATTTCTATCATCTTAGGATACAATTGCATTTCTAATATTTGTGTGTTAGAACTATACCTTAAATGATGTAGGCTGTTCATCTACTTACCTAATTGTTGTGCAGCCCATATAAATATAATTAAGAAGTAAACAATGACAGTTTTTAAAAGGTAAAAGAAAAGAAGGATTCCAGGCTCCTTCAAGGGAAGGAGCTTTCGGTGGAGAGTTTTATACTGACAAATACTACGGATCTCTCTCTGTTCCTAGAAATAAATAGCTTAGGAGAGCCGAAGTTTCTGCCCTAGAAACTTTTATTTTCCTCTCATAAAGAGGATGTGTAGGATATTGGACATTATTCTCAATATGACTCCACTGGCTATGCACAGGGAGGTCATTAGCTCAGATTCTAGTATTAGATTGTATACCAAGTACTTTGTCAGAGTAACGAGGTTTAATTTTCTACACTGATATTTCAGTGGAAATGCGTGAGTCTATCATCAGATAATATTTTACATGGTAACTATAGATTCCCTCTGAGGAAAAAATATACTTAGATTAAAATCCTACAATCCCCCAAGTTTACTCAATGTAATGTTAATTCTGCATGCAACTAATATGATATTGTTCTCATAGAGAAAGTGTTTTCTAGTTGACTTTTTAGATTTTTATCATATAAGGCATAAATTGTCATGAAATAAAATAAAAGATTGGGGGCGCCTGGGTGGCACAGCGGTTAAGCGTCTGCCTTCGGCTCAGGGCGTGATCCCGGTGTTACGGGATCGAGCCCCACATCAGGCTCCTCCGCTATGAGCCTGCTTCTTCCTCTCCCACTCCCCCTGCTTGTGTTCCCTCTCTCGCTGGCTGTCTCTATCTCTGTTGAATAAATAAATAAAATCTTTAAAAAAATGAATAAAAGATTGATGTCACACAATCTGATACAGTCTATGGTACCTAGTTTCACAAAAGCCAATTAAATTAAGAAAAAATAATATAAATTTTGTACAACAATGAGAAAATATAAAAAAGAAATCAATGTAATTTTGATACACAATGGAATTTTTTATTTTAGGGTTTTGCTTTTTTTCTCCCATTACATTTATTGATTGATGTATGCATTTATATGTTATATAGGGTATAATATTTCATTTTGAGTTGGAAGCCTGTCTTCATATATTTTTACACATCACAGAATCTTATAAAAATTTGGGCTTCATCACCCTCAGATTCATTTTTGAAAATAATGTACTAGTAAATAAAATTATGCTATGTGTGTCATGTATCTAGATGAATGCCAAACAGCTGTTTATTTAATATTTACATTAAATTTTGGATTACAGCTGAAGTTTCAGTATTGCTCAATGGAGCTTAGATGAAAGTGTTATGTAGAAAGGTGTATTGAGCAATCCAAAATCTGAGGAACTGACATCATCAGATTTCCTTAATCTGCTGTCATCATCATTATCATCATAATTATTATCATTAATATTAATGTCTGAAGAAGTTTCAGGATACCTAAAGGAGGTACTAAATCCCATAGTGATTCCAAGATAGACACATGGAAATACAGGATATATATGCCTTTTGGAAATTTCTGCTAAAAATAATTTTACCCTTTTTCCCCCATGATGATATCCCTTTGTTCCAGCTACAATCTCTTAAGTGTCCATTTGCTGACACTTCCTTAAAATCTCTATTTCCTACCAATTCCATTTTTACCCTTGCAATTTACCAGATTCTCTTTCAGAGGTAAATTCTTTAAAGATTTAGAACTATGAAGCTTTCTTTTGAAATATTCTTGCTAATGGATATTGCCCAAGCAATTTGTGTAACACTACAAGCTCACTTGTGTAAGAGTGCATTTGCTTTTGTTTCAGTTCATTGTAGGACATACCCAGAATCAATATAAAGTGTGAAAAAATAGTACTTTAGGGAAAATAGCCCTGTTTAGGAATGTTTGTATATATGTTTATTGACAGAAGGATCCTTAAAAAATAGGTATCATGTTGTGCTTTTTTTTTTTTTAAGATTTATTTATTTGAGAAAATCTCAAGCAGACTCCATCCTGAGTGTAGAGCCTGATGGGGGGCTAGATCCCACGACCCTGTGATAATGACCTGAATCAAAATCAAGAGTCAGCCACTTAACTGACTGAGCCACGGAGGTGCCACTGTTTTGCTTTTAAAAGTTTAAAGGAAAGCTATGTCAAATGGAAGTTCTTACCAGGCAAAGAGTAGATCACACAAACATGAAGTCAAAGGAATATGCATTAAAATATAAGTTATTTATTACATTAATTATGAAAATTATATTTTAAATTATTGTGTTTAATTGAAAAATATTCATCTTCTAAAGGTTCAGTTTTATTTTGAAATTTGAATAGTGAAGTTAGTAGTCTTTAGTGTGTTATCCTTGAGACTGTGACAATCACATGTAACATACTTTGCTGCTTAATTAAGTAATTCAATTTTTTATATTATTTTTTGTTAAACTGATGGGCAAAGTACTTCTCTATATTTTTCTGTTCATTTCCTTATAAAATTTTTCTCCTATATGTGTAAAACAATTTAATATTCAAAAGTCCATTCAAAAACTGTGTAATGTAAATATATACTATATGGTGAAACATATCTCCAGATTATAAAAGTTGTATGGATAGGTTACCTAAATTAATCTGGTCTACAACTCTGTGAAGAATGTTTCCTCTTTATATTATAGATGGAATAATAAGTTATCCAGAAATGTTCAGGTAGAAATTTAGAGAATTTTAAGTGGAATCAGAAGATTTATCATCAACATTTTTCAACACATGAGAATTTACTCATCAATGTATTTTTCGAACCTCTTGTCAAATCCAGAAATGGCAAAATTAAAACCATCAAATCAATAAATAGTATTTAGTAAGATTTTATTGTACATATGAGAACTGCTGATGAACTGGGAGTTTTCTAATTTAAAACCGGTATGAAACACAGGGACATGAAGTTATGGAATGGCTTATAAAGTGAAAATGAGGAAGTTGTTTAACCTTTACAATGTTTGGCTATTACAATGGAGGTTTGTAGGTGGCATGTAATTGGTTAAATGAGATTATCTTACACCATTTTTAAGAAAGTGAAACTTAAGGGTTTTGTTTTGTTTTGTTTTAGATATTTATGAGAGAGAGAGAGCGCAAATGGGGAGAGGAGTAGAGGGAGAGGGAGGGGGAAAGAATCTCAAGCAGTCTCTATGCTGAGTTGCAGAGCCCGATGCAGAACTTGATCTCATGACTCCCTGAGATCATGACCTGAGCTGAAACCAAGAGTTGGAAGCTTAACCCACTAAGCTACCCAGGCACCCTGAAATTAAGTTTCTTTTATGATTATCAGAAGCATTTATAAGAAATAACCTACGTTTTGCTTACATTCTTGAAATAGGCCAGATTTAGTTTTGCTTACATGGCTAAAATGTTTTTTTTGTTTTTGGGCAGTTGGGTGGCTGAGTCAGTTAAGCATTCAACTCTTGGTTTTGGCTCAGGTCATGATCTCAGGGTCACGACATCAAGCCCCAAGTTGGACTCTGTGCTGGGCATGGGGCCTGCTTAAGATCCTTTCTCTCCCTCTTGCTCTCCCTCCTCCCCTCCCTAACCCCCTCTTGCCCCCTCAAATTAATTAATTAATTAAATGGTTTTGTCTGCTTAGGGAATTTTCAAGTCCAGTTTCCATTATATATTTAATTTTAACACACTGCTTGATAGAGTCTCTCTTAGTTTAACAGACTAATTAGGACATACAAAGTCCTTCACCCACGATTATTAAAACCAGGGAGATCAGTGAGTATAGAAGGGAATGTAAATACAGAACATCTATGTGGTGGGATTGGCTGAGAAAGAATAGTAAAGGATATGAATAGAGAGAAGGAGATAAAACATTTAAAAGAAGTAATTGTGGAGTTTTTGAAAGCTATCTAAGTCCTTCATCCACTCATCCTTAATGTGTCCTTGAATTCCATAAAATCACACTGTATATTAACCTTCCAACTACAAGATGAGTACATTCTGGGGATCTCATTTCAATACTGTGCTTATACTCAATAGTACTGTATTATGTACTTAAAATTTGCTACAAGAGTAGATCTTAAGTGTTCTCACCACATGCATACATAAATAGATAACTATGTAAGTGATAGATTGCTAACTAACTCAATTTCTGTGATCATTTCACAGTGTACTTCTAATTTGACATATTTTGCATTAAAAATAAGATAAAATATGTGGTTACTCGAAGTTGATTTCTGTAAGTTGCAACCCCAACAATCCAGAAAAGACAATCAGTTTATAAAGAAACAAAGAGAGAAGAATCATGAATTTCTAGTCAGTGAAGAGTCAAAGGGCAGTTAATTATGAAGTAATCTAAATGGCCTGAAAATAATGAACAACTTGCAATGTTATAACAGTTATAAAAACAGAAAAAGAGGTAGGAGGGCAAACAAATAGTCAGTGACTAGGGAATGGGGAAAAAAAAACAATAAAAATATAAACTTTATTAGAGTAAAAACTCACTGTCTTACCACTTACTTTACCATTCCCAGATGATCCCTTCGTAATAATCCCTGAATAAGCTTGACCTAAATATTAGTTAATCTTCATGAATTAATTAGTAACTTAATGCAATTAATTCTATCAAAATTTATAGAGTGCCACCAAAATATTGTGTCTAAGCTTCATGTTAGAAATGAAATGCTGAAAAAGAGATTAATTCATGTTTTTGTGGGGACTGTGTATTGATTAAATTATCATCAAAAACAACAATCTGCCATTGCAATGATGGCAAATGCTGATAAGAGAAATATTAGTACTAAGATTTTCTGAGTTAAGAATGTCAGGAAAGGGTTTCCTGCCATTAAAAGGAAAAAAAAAACACTTGTTTTCTAGGTGACATGGAATGGGAGAAGTATTCTATATAGTGTGCCAACGTGTGTAACTATTTGCAAGAGGGAGTATAATAACACATGAAAAGCCAACATAACTAGGAGAGATAGAGAAATGAGAATCATGGGGCAAGTAATGGCTAGGGAGATTAGTAGGAGTCAAACAAAACAGCAGCTTCTAACTTTCATAGCAAGAAAGTATTGAAAATTTTACAGAGACTGCAATGGATATGTTAGTGAAAACAGCAAATTAGTCCAGTTGAAAGACCTTGGTAGTGCAGACAAGATGTTTGATAGTGGAAATAGAGAAATCTGTGCAGCACAGAGATATATGGGAGATACAATTAATAGAAAACAATAGGGACAAATCTTCCATATAGACTATTTCCAAATTATAAGTGTAGGTAGTTTCATCTCCTACTAGGTGGAGATTAAACCATTCCTCCACACTATGAGCATGAGCCAGGCATAGTAATGCATTTCTAAAGAATAGAGTGTGGAAAGGGAAAATGGTCATTTTACAGTAGAGAAATTGGACAGACACCACCTTAACCCAGTAATCAAAGTAAGCATCATTAGTGGTAAATCATGTTGACATCATCCCTTGATATGATTAGAGGAGGAAACTGCACCTTTCCAGTACTTTTTTTTTTTTTCCCTAAAAGCATGTAGCTCCAGTTTAATCATGAGAAGACACCAAACAAATCACATTAAGGAACATTTCACAAATTTTCTGGCCAACACCCCTCAAAAATGTCAAGGTCATGAAAAACAAGAAAAACAAGAACAGAATGTCATTCGATTTCTTTGATTAAGCAAGGAAAAATTCTTAATCCGGTTTGCAATATATTGAGAACTACATATGAATTAAGTAATTGGATACCATAAGTGACTACAATTCCTTAGCTAAGAATGGGAAAATAGAAGTAGATTACTCAATTTAATGTTTGATATCCTATAAATGAGGTTATTTTTTAATACTACTGGGTGCAATATCTCTACAGGGATAATCAGTGGAGAGAAAAACTTTCAAAGGGAATTATGAGAATGGAAAATTTAGTTGCAGTTTAGGATCTGTTTGAAATTTCTGGCTTCAGAAGTATGGTGGGATCCATTTGCCATGCTCTTTTTGTAAACAATGCTTTGCTCTTGTGATGTGAGCACAAAAGAAATAGACACCTGTGCTCACCCATGCCCATGGTGGTATGCAGCCAAGTGAATATAAGAAATAGACTAGTCAGGGGCGCCTGGGTAGCGCAGTCGTTAAGCGTCTGCCTTCGGCTCAGGGCGTGATCCCGGCGTTCTGGGATTGAGTCCCACATTGGGCTCCTCCGCTCCGGAGCCTGCTTCTTCCTCTCCTACTCCCCCTGCTGTGTTCCCTCTCTCGCTGGCTGTCTCTCTGTCACATAAATAAATAAAATCTTAAAAAAAAAAAGAAATAGACTAGTCAAAAGAAATCAGAATTTTGGCTAATTTGTAATGAAAATTATATAACACAGAGCCTGAGGTAGTCATGGAAAACAGAGAAGGCAAAACAGAACAAAAAAGCTGGTTGGATTTGGCAATTAATTGGTCATTAGCTACTTACAAAAAATGGTTTAAATAACATGGTGTGTCTTGTGAGTTTTGTGAGTCTTGTGAGTTTTGTCTCGTGAGACAATAATTTTAGACAATGATCAATCATACCTTTTACACTGTAAGAAACCAGAGATGTTTCTTTAAAAGTAATGGCTTAAGGCTATAGCTAATTTAACAATTTTTATGTAACTGGCTATTCAGCAAAATGTTTACTGTTTTACTGCAGTTATTACTAAGCTGAAAACAGGAGGAAAACTCATATTTTAAAGATCACGAATAGATATATCCTAATAGGATGTAGTAAGTAACGGCAGAAAACCCTGCAACCACAACCATTACTTTTTTCTAACACTACCTTTAATACATGCAGAAGATAACATTTGGGTAATTGAGTGGGTAAACTTGTAGTTTTCAGAAAGAAAGTGTTCATGATGAAAGGTTCTTTTTTCCACTGGGAATTAAGGTTAATATTCCCCCAAACTTTGTGAAGAGGCTCCAAGAGGTTTAAAAACAGTTTGGAAGTACTTGCAAAAAGAGGAGATGATATATAATTCCCTGGTTGAACCCTGGTGAATCAAGTGATTTGCCAATCTGCATCATGTGCCTATTTTTGTACAAGATAATAAAGCAAAGGAAGATATCAAAGAGGAAGGAGAGAATTCATTAGAAAGGGCTATTTTACTTGGTAAAGATATGTTATTTTCCTGAAAGTCCAAGTGTACAGCAAGGAAGCAAGCTAGGTTTGAATACAGAAGATGTCATCTTCCCTAAGGAAACCACAAGAATTAGAGAATTGCCACAGAGGAGGTTATACCAGAGGACATCTTTANCAGACACCACCTTAACCCAGTAATCAAAGTAAGCATCATTAGTGGTAAATCATGTTGACATCATCCCTTGATATGATTAGAGGAGTAAACTGCACCTTTCCAGTACTTTTTTTTTTTCCCCTAAAAGCATGTAGCTCCAGTTTAATCATGAGAAGACACCAAACAAATCACATTAAGGAACATTTCACAAATTTTCTGGCCAACACCCCTCAAAAATGTCAAGGTCATGAAAAACAAGAAAAACAAGAACAGAATGTCATTCGATTTCTTTGATTAAGCAAGGAAAAATTCTTAATCCGGTTTGCAATATATTGAGAACTACATATGAATTAAGTAATTGGATACCATAAGTGACTACAATTCCTTAGCTAAGAATGGGAAAATAGAAGTAGATTACTCAATTTAATGTTTGATATCCTATAAATGAGGTTATTTTTTAATACTACTGGGTGCAATATCTCTACAGGGATAATCAGTGGAGAGAAAAACTTTCAAAGGGAATTATGAGAATGGAAAATTTAGTTGCAGTTTTTTGGATCTGTTTGAAATTTCTGGCTTCAGAAGTATGGTGGGATCCATTTGCCATGCTCTTTTTGTAAACAATGCTTTGCTCTTGTGATGTGAGCACAAAAGAAATAGACACCTGTGCTCACCCATGCCCATGGTGGTATGCAGCCAAGTGAATATAAGAAATAGACTAGTCAGGGGCGCCTGGGTAGCGCAGTCGTTAAGCGTCTGCCTTCGGCTCAGGGCGTGATCCCGGCGTTCTGGGATTGAGTCCCACATTGGGCTCCTCCGCTCCGGAGCCTGCTTCTTCCTCTCCTACTCCCCCTGCTGTGTTCCCTCTCTCGCTGGCTGTCTCTCTGTCACATAAATAAATAAAATCTTAAAAAAAAAAAGAAATAGACTAGTCAAAAGAAATCAGAATTTTGGCTAATTTGTAATGAAAATTATATAACACAGAGCCTGAGGTAGTCATGGAAAACAGAGAAGGCAAAACAAAACAAAAAAGCTGGTTGGATTTGGCAATTAATTGGTCATTAGCTACTTACAAAAAATGGTTTAAATAACATGGTGTGTCTTGTGAGTTTTGTGAGTCTTGTGAGTTTTGTCTCGTGAGACAATAATTTTAGACAATGATCAATCATACCTTTTACACTGTAAGAAACCAGAGATGTTTCTTTAAAAGTAATGGCTTAAGGCTATAGCTAATTTAACAATTTTTATGTAACTGGCTATTCAGCAAAATGTTTACTGTTTTACTGCAGTTATTACTAAGCTGAAAACAGGAGGAAAACTCATATTTTAAAGATCACGAATAGATATATCCTAATAGGATGTAGTAAGTAACGGCAGAAAACCCTGCAACCACAACCATTACTTTTTTCTAACACTACCTTTAATACATGCAGAAGATAACATTTGGGTAATTGAGTGGGTAAACTTGTAGTTTTCAGAAAGAAAGTGTTCATGATGAAAGGTTCTTTTTTCCACTGGGAATTAAGGTTAATATTCCCCCAAACTTTGTGAAGAGGCTCCAAGAGGTTTAAAAACAGTTTGGAAGTACTTGCAAAAAGAGGAGATGATATATAATTCCCTGGTTGAACCCTGGTGAATCAAGTGATTTGCCAATCTGCATCATGTGCCTATTTTTGTACAAGATAATAAAGCAAAGGAAGATATCAAAGAGGAAGGAGAGAATTCATTAGAAAGGGCTATTTTACTTGGTAAAGATATGTTATTTTCCTGAAAGTCCAAGTGTACAGCAAGGAAGCAAGCTAGGTTTGAATACAGAAGATGTCATCTTCCCTAAGGAAACCACAAGAATTAGAGAATTGCCACAGAGGAGGTTATACCAGAGGACATCTTTATACAGTGAAAGCCCTATTGCTGATGAAAGAACAGGAATTTGAGCATGGACAGTCAGGTAAGGCCACCTGTAAGTAGGGAATTTATCCCCACCCCTTTTCTTTCTCCCTTCTTTTGACCACTATGAATCGAAGATCCAAAAGAGAAAATATGACTAAGTGGAGGTGGACTGAATAAACAGACTGTATTATCACCCTATATCCAGTAATCAATACCGGAATTTTCTGCCCCTGGGATGGTAAGATAAATACATGTTTGAAGGTTAAATAAGATTAAATTTTATTATTTTATACTTATAAGTAGGTAGTAATAAATGAGATCTGCCAAGTATGCTGTAATGGGACTTAAAAAGCATAGCTGAGGACAGTGACAAAAATTTTATTTCACACTGATAGCTTACTGAATTTAGACTGTCTGATAAATCAGTTTCATTTGTAAAGCTTTAAAAAGTGGTATAAAGAGTCAAAATTTTAAAAGGGAACAAAATTTATAACATGGTACTGAAGAAGTAAGAATGATGACATAAAAAGAATAAGTATGAAAATATGATTTGGATAAAAGGATCATTTTTAATGGAAAAATAATTTAAAAATAAAAGGTTATGAAATTGTGAGAAAAATAGAAAAGTATCTGGGTTAGAACTTCTGTGCAGCTAATAAAGCCATCATGTTCCTAAGGTATGGAACTAATAATTACATTAATTATAAACCACCAACTATTGCATATTTTACTGGGGGAACACATTGGAAGATTCTAACATGCAAAGCCACTATCTCCTTCAGGGCCAGAGATATGTTGGGAAGTGGATTATTATTGCTTTCTTAGGTTTCTACAACAGTATAAAAAAAATCCTATCTCTATACCATACATCCACTTGTTATTCTGAATTGGGTGATAATGGGCACCGTCAGCCCATGGGACAGCTGTAGACTGTCATGCGTTATTTGCACTGATAGTATTAGTAAACCAGGAATTGCCTTTATAAATTCCTTCAGAATTTGACTTTTTCTTACAAAATTGAATTAATTAACTATAACCCTGCAACTAATATTATAAACTTTAAGTTTCAAGAGTTAACTCTCCATTATTTAGTGGCATAAACCATAGTTCTTTAGTTCATAGTTAGAAAATGCGTAAAGTATCTATAGCAGATCTGAGTAGATTACTACTTTCGGCATTTGACTTTAGAGGCATTTGACTTTAATTGCTCTTGAAAATACAAGAAATGTAATACTCTTTCCAAAGTTGCTTGTCTATAAAATTAATCTCTATTACATTACTTTATGAAGACCAATTATCCCTGTCTACCTTTCTGTGTCAAGAGATAATAATCTAGTGTGTCTGTCACCAACAGAGCACTAAAGACTCAAAACAGTTGTCAAACATTGTTTCCCCTCATTTGGTTAGGCACTGCTGAACAATCAACGTTAGATAATCATAGATCATTCCTCTTTTGTTTTTTAGCATTAAATTGTGTTAACATTCATGACTGGCATTCTTATAATTGTTAACCATGTTTTCATTTTTTCTTCCTATAACCAGAATCACATCACTGTATCACACATATTGAGTATATCACTTACCTTGTAGGTGGTGTCACTATCATTAATGCTTCATGTATGTGATTTCTACAGCCAAGCTCCTTGAAATTCCTGGGATGCTGCCCATCTGGCATTCCATATTTTTAGCCACACAATGTTGTAGAATCAGATCTTTCTTTCTCTCACAGTTCAGTGTCTATAGCAGACCTAAGCCTTTTTTAGGGGGATACCAGTTGTTTGAGTATATTTGGTAAAGATTTACATATGATTTTTTTAGAGTTAACACAGTGTTACATATTATTTTGTGTATTGAAATCATAATTTGTATCTATTTTAAATAGCTTTTGAACATTAACATTTTATATTAAATCTGGGGCTATTCTTCCCCAATTTTCTTATCTGTTCTACATTTCTTTGCAAAGAGGTAAATTTAAGACAACATGCTGACAATATGCTAGATTGTAATGGACACAGAACATGAGAAATTCTGTTTGAGTTTAATTTGTCACGTTTTCTCATATTATTACCATAACATACTATTTGGACACAATGAAAAAACAGGACATCTCCCAAAACTAAAATAAGGTGCAGCTGAAAGAAAAAAAAATCCTTGTATTAGCCAAATGTCTAATGTTATTCATAAATATCATAAAAGAACCTTAGATTTGATCTGTGTGAAGATTGTGAAGTGCCTAGTAAAACATTCTAAACAATCCAGTTCATATTATTTTACAGAAAGGGACTAAAAATACTAAAGATAAATAGAGTAAGAATTCTGAGCCCAACGATAGCACTAATTTGGGCAATTCCTAAATCTTAGGATGTACAGTCATAAAGAAACCATTTCTAATATTCAGATATTATTTATTTTTTAGTATAAAGCAAATGAGAAATTTCGACTCCAGTGCTAGACTCAGTGCAATTGAATATTGAACAAAGATACCATATGAAATAAAATTATTAAGTATAAAGAAAGAATATAAGGGAACACAGTAGTTAAGAAAAGGATGATATAAGAAGAATAAGTGGCGTAATTATGTAAAACTGGAAACATAGAAACTGAAGTTGAAATCTAGTTATCTTATATGATTACATTTTTTAAAGTTTTATTTATTTATTTATTATTTATTTATTTATTTATTTATTTTTTGAGCGAAAGAGAGAAAAAGCATGAGCGGAGGCAAGGCTAGTGGGAGAAGTAGAGAAACTCAGCAGGCTCCACACTCAACACAGAGCCCAACATGGGGCTCGATCTCACGACCCTGATATCATGACCTGAGCCAAAATCAAGGCTCAGACACTCAACCAACTGAGCCACCCAGGTGCCTTAAAAGTAATTTAAAATATGTTCTTACTATTTTTTTTAAAAATAACATACATTAGTATTTTTTTGCAACTTAGAGCTTATCTAAACAGGAAAATAATTTCTTTTCCAATGTCTAACTGTGAAAAAATATTTAGAAAGTATCTGTCAGGGCTCAGCAAGAAACAGATGGTGCATCAAACTGGATTTTCATGGAAGTTTAATAAAGGGACTAATTACAAAAAAGTGGTCAGAATTTAGGTATCCAAAGTGTTTAAGCACAGCTAAGAACTTCCTAAACATGAAGGGAAGGAAGTGATAACCTAGAAAGAGTAGTTGTATTGAGGGGGTCCCCTAAGACCTATGACAGAGGTAAATGTTACAATTATCCACAGGTGCCCTGCAATGGGAAGCTGGTTAATTAACATTCTGAACTACTTCTGCTTCTTCTTGGAATCTCATGCACATGCCTCCCATTGAGGAAAATCAGCTGGAAGTCCAAGGCTAAGGAAGCCTATTGACATAGTCCGTGTAGATCAATGTATCAGAGTGCAGGCCAGAGTGCAGGCAGAGAATGGATATGGTGAGATGCATCAAAGACTATCAAACAATGATAAAGAAATATTAACACCTCTACAATTTGTATGAAAGACAAAATCAGATCATCTTTCAAGCAAGAATAAGATGCAGCTGGAAAAGTTAATGTCTGTAAATATTATACAGTGATCAGAATGTTGAGCCTATATCTAAATTGCATAATAAAATTATCTTGGAAAGCACAGTAAATACTGTGGTCATCCTGTGGAGGTGGTATGGATCCTTTAACTCCCACCAAAATTTGGTTCAAATGCTAAGACTGATGACATCACACACACACACACACACACACACACACACACACACACACACACACCCCAAGAGGGGAGGAAGAAATTTATCACTCACATAATGAGTCTTTCTGGGGAAAGAAAGTAGGCTCTCACGCAGGTTACAAAAATGGTGTTTTGAAAGAGCGAGTAGCTGCTTTCGGGTTTTATGATGATTAGAACATGGGGCTGGGATGGATGTTTCCATGCACCTGGCCAGGGTTTGCATTGGTTTAAGCATCCTGCTGTCAAAGAGTACTCAGGCTTTCTTATCTTGCCCAGACTTTAGGCAGAGGGAAAGAGACAGTGGTGGGCATTTGAACTATCAGCAGTTAAAAAACAAAAACAGAGTCATACTCAGCTATAGTAAAGGATATAAAAAAGAAAATTCACAGGAAAAACATAAATAATTAAAATACAGAACAATCACCCTTCTCAGTAAAAAAAAAAATGCAAATATGTTTTAGAACACACAAGGTCTGTTCCTTCTCCCTGATTTATCTTTCACTTCTCATCAGCTAACTTAATATTAATTTTGTTTGCTCACCTTTCCTAAATCTTCTTACACTCAAACGTAAGCTACTTTAGGCAATGTTCTGTATCTGTTCACTAGCATTTGTATAACTTGCATCTATACAGTGTAGGACACACAACAGGAAATGTGGGTAGCTGATAAATGAAAAAGTGGCTATCTAGTTATCTCTCAAACTATTACATCATCTCTGGATTTGTGTATAAACAGCTTTAAAGGCATTTTCCCCCAATTTGTTAGCAGTAGGTAATATTAAAGAAGACATTTATTCTACATGTTTGGTGTTCATTTTTATTAAAATATTTACTTACGTTTTACCATTGTAATAAGAAAAGTCCTTTTTAAAATAAAAGTCTGCTTTTTCTGTCTGTTTTTTTTAATTAGAGGAGTTGATAAACTAAATGCTCAGTATTTATACACAAATTATAAAATTTTGCTAGTTGTTTTATTGCTAAAAACATAAATAAGCAGCATGCAGAGAAGTGAATAATTCTGTAGGCANGTGGTGGGCATTTGAACTATCAGCAGTTAAAAAACAAAAACAGAGTCATACTCAGCTATAGTAAAGGAAATAAAAAAGAAAATTCACAGGAAAAACATAAATAATTAAAATACAGAACAATCACCCTTCTCAGTAAAAAAAAAAATGCAAATATGTTTTAGAACACACAAGGTCTGTTCCTTCTCCCTGATTTATCTTTCACTTCTCATCAGCTAACTTAATATTAATTTTGGTTACTCACCTTTCCTAAATCTTCTTACACTCAAACGTAAGCTACTTTAGGCAATGTTCTGTATCTGTTCACTAGCATTTGTATAACTTGCATCTATACAGTGTAGGACACACAACAGGAAATGTGGGTAGCTGATAAATGAAAAAGTGGCTATTTAGTTATCTCTCAAACTATTACATCATCTCTGGATTTGTGTATAAACAGCTTTAAAGGCATTTTCCCCCAATTTGTTAGCAGTAGGTAATATTAAAGAAGACATTTATTCTACATGTTTGGTGTTCATTTTTATTAAAATATTTACTTACGTTTTACCATTGTAATACAAGAAAAGTCCTTTTTAAAATAAAAGTCTGCTTTTTCTGTCTGTTTTTTTTTTAAAGATTTTATTTATTTATTTGACAGAGATAGAGACAGCCAGTGAGAGAGGGAACACAAGCAGGGGGAGTGGGAGAGGAAGAAGCAGGCTCCCAGTAGAGGAGCCTGATGTGGGGCTCGATCCCATAACGCCGGGATCACGCCCTGAGCCGAAGGCAGACGCTTAACCGCTGTGCCACCCAGGCGCCCCTCTGTCTGCTTTTTTTAATTAGAGGAGTTGATAAACTAAATCCTCAGTATTTATACACAAATTATAAAAATTTGCTAGTTGTTTTATTGCTAAAAACATAAATAAGCAGCATGCAGAGAAGTGAATAATTCTGTAGGCAGGTTTATAAAGCTATCTGGACACATATTTTTATTCCTGAGCCCATTTAAATGTTGTCATGTTGTCAATTAGGAGCCATAGTTTACTGAGAAAAAGATGAGAAATATTATCTCCATAAACATACAAATGTGCATTAGTCAAGCACTAACTGCCTTAGTAGATAACAAAAGATTTCTGAAGTAATATAAAGATATACTAAGGTAACAGAAAATTAGTATGTCATCATAATTTTGTCTCTGAATAAAATTCTAAACATTAGATATGTTAAAATCAGATGCATTTCAGTGGGTTAATGAGAATCATTTCAATTGAACTGGTACTTTTAACCAAATATATATGAAAGCATTAAATAATATGTCTATGGAGACATGTTGTTTAAGCATTATTATTTTAAAAAGTTTGAAGAACTTTGCAGTTGCATGGTTTAATTAGCAAGTTCTTTAAATATTTTCAATTACATAAAATGTGAATATTTAATATGAGGTTACATTTTAAAAATAGTATCAATAGCATGAAATGCAATACAATGTGCAGTTGTATTATTATATAATTAAGAAAAATTACATTTTAAGTTAAAATATGTTGTATTTTTAGCCTTTATGCTAACTTGTGTGGGAGACTTTTATGCAGACTTTCTGTCAACATCATCAACTATTACTAGGAAGTCTAACACATTTTAAATCATATAGACTATGGTAATACGGCAACTTCTTTTTTCTAATTTTTTTGGTGTCAGCTACAAATATATCTAATAAATTTTAATGTGTTATTCTATATTTCTATTCGACATTGTGTAAAGTTAAATAACTTCAAATTTATGTAAGTTGCATAAATGCTTCCCACATTCCATAGGGCTTAACGTAACTGACAAAGAAGATAATGTGTAACGGTCAAAAGTAGTTTCAAACTCAGTGGTTTACTCTCACTATTTTACTTGATAAGGGACTGTTACATATTAGCATATTTAACTTTGTGCTTGTGCTTCTTTATAGATGATGTAATTACAGTATAATGCATTTTAAGTATAAATGTGTAATATCAATTGCATCATAACAAAGAGAGAAAGGAAGAAAATTTTTATAATGTTGGTTGATCTGTGTCCCATTCATTTCAATGGCTGACTCTTGATCAATGGAAAACATAAATATGATTCCTTAGCCAATATTAGCCCCTATAACATCTCTCCTAGAGCGGGCATCTTGACAAACTGAATGCAAGTCCAGATTTAAATTCTAACATTTGATTTTTTAATGCAACTTGGATTTAATATCAAGACATGCACTTCACCTGATGCAGAATCCAAGAAATAGAGGAAAAAATGGCTGCATTGACAATAGTGAAGAGAACACACACACACAAACACACACATATGCAGGCATACACTTGATAGTCAATTTAAGGAATTTTCAAACTACGTTTGATAAAATTTAATGCTTACTTTAATCATAGTTTAAAAGCCTAACTTCTATGCATTATATCAGTTGATGTGATCATATTTTCTAAGGGAAAAATGAGATTTTATGTTCTAAGTTAAAACTTTTTATTTGTAATCAGTTATGTCTTGAAAATCTAGTATACAATTGATATTATAATGTTTTCCAATACTTGTTAATGATGCTTGTTTTGAGATGAATAATAAAGATGAGACATCTATAAATTAAAATAGTGGTAGAACCCTATCACATTTTGGTTACAGGCTCAGAGATAAACATGAGATCAATATAAATTTTGCTTTCTTTTTTGATTCTGAAGTTTAGATATTTATTTAAAAAAAATAAAATTTTAATATTCTAAGTAATTATAAGAATGCATATTTTCTTTATTTTAAAATTTTAATTACTGAAGTATAGTTGACATACAATATTACTTTAGTTTTAATTGTACAACATAGTAATTCCACAATTCTATACCTTATGCAATGCTTACCCAGATAAGTGTAGTTACCATACAACATTATTTCAACATTATTGGCTATATTCCCCATGCTGTACTTTTCATCCCCATGACATTTATTTATAACCGGAAGAATGTACCTCTTAGTCCCCTTCACTTAATATGCTCTTCCCCACTCCTTTCCCCTCTGGCAACCACCACTTTATTCTCTGTATTTATCAGTCTGTTTCTGTTTTTATTTGTTTATCTTTTAGAGTCTGTGGAAGGATGCATATTTTCTATTGATTTTGCTTCTGATATTTTCTGTTTCAGTGAAGTGAATGCGTAGTGACAATTGCATTTTTTTTTAGAGATTATTTATGAGAGAGACAGAGTGCGAGCATGAGTGGGGGCAGGGGCAGAGGGAGAGAATCCTCAAGTGGACTCCATCCTGAGCCCAGAGCCTGACATGGGGCTTGATCCCACGACCCATTAGATCATGACCTGATCTGAAACCAAGAGTCGACACAACTGACTAAGCCACCCAAGTGCCCCCCTCATGACAATTTATGTATTTATTTTTCCTGTATATTTATTGACTTGCACAGATCTCAGACTTGGGAATTAAGAAAAAGAAAACCGGACTAGGCTTAAATGTTTGAGGGTTTTTTCCCCCTTAAAGTGACTATGCTTTTAAATGCCATTTAATAATTCAACTATGGCACACACTTTAGAGCAAAGCATTTCAAAATTGAATTTTAACTGTAACTATTTTTATTTGTATTTAACTATTTATTTGATTGGCATACTCTGCCACATACACGTAGATTTAACAACAGTACGGTTTCAGTGGAGATTCTTTGTATTAATATTGATACTCTATGATTAAATTTTCATTTTTCCAGTTAATGACTTCTGTTTTAAGATCTGAAAATGTTATGATGAATGTTATTAAGGACAGTGATGGAGATTGTCTACTATTTTTTAAAGTGATGAGTTCTATCAAGTCCCCACAGCCAACCAATTTCTATCACAGTTGCACTCTGGGGCTAGTGGAAGGGAGACTGTATAGGACTGAATTGTGTCCCCCCCAAAAGGTATATTGAAATTCTAATCACGAGTACTATGAATATGTCCTTATTTGTAAATAGGATCTTTAGGTTGTAATTAAGATGTAAGCTGAGAAGTTATATTGGAGCAGCATGGGCCTTTAATCCAAGAACACTGACATCTTTAGAGGAGCAAAAAAAAAAAAACAGAGGAGAAAATCATGTACAGACATGGACACATGGAGGAAAGAGGGCCATGTGAATACTGAGAGAGCAATTACAATTATGTGGCTGCAAACCAAGGAATGCCAAACACTACTGGCAACCAGTGGAAGTTAAGGGAGAGAGCATGGCCCTGCTGACATTTTGATTTGGGATTCTAGCCTCCAGAGCTGTGAGAGGATGAATTTTGGTTGTATTAAGCCCCCCAATTTATGGTAGTTTATTAAAGCAGCACTGGGAAACTAATACAAGAACCTAGTATCACCTAAATCAAAGTCAGTCCCTAAGGTCACATATCTTATACACTCAACATGGACTAAATGAACCAGTCTGCTGGTGTGCTATTGTGGTACAATAAAGCAGGTACAATAAAAATGGAGAGCAATGCCCCTGTCTTCTGAAGATGCTATTTGAGGAAAGTATAGTCTTGGACTCTTCTCCTTCAATTCTCCTTTTTCCTATCCCTTGTTTCCTGGATGCCTGTTTAAGTTCAGACAAATGAGCAGAAAATATGGCCAGGTACCATTTTTAAGAAGTTAAGGATGACTGAACTAACTTGCCCTTTACCGGCCTTCAGGAAGAAATCGTTGGTGGGTTTGGGTATACCTCCTACAGACTCTTTGCTTTCCTCTTTATGGAATTGCTTCCTGTGAACATGAAATATGTAAACATAAAGAGGAAATCTGTGGTTGAATTGCTCTGCCTGTTTTCTTAAGGAGGTGTCTTATACACATATGTGTTTATAATTCAGTAGTAGATAATTCAATGACCTAATCATGCAGTAAAACATTACTGATGGTCTATAAATCTGAGTAAAGATATGTTTGTCAAACTCAGGATAGTGTGGTTAATGGCTAGGAACCACAGGTGAGTTCCAGTCCAGTACTTAAAAGAGCATTCGGTGTTGCAGGCTAGAGGTAATTTAACATAACATCATTATGGCTGGTAGCTTGGCATTCATTTGAATTTGCCTATGTTTTCTTCTATCTGTAAGTCTTATAGATAACCCCCCCACGCACCCCTTGTACCAGCAGTTTGGGCAAAATAGTATGTCAGTCTCTGTGTGGATCATGGATGGCCACTCGGCCAGAGGTGATTAACTGTATTAGAAATAAATAATTTCTTAATTGAAAGTTCCATTCTGTACCATAATGAAATTCCTGAGAGCTTGCCTCACCTTCAATTTGGTTCAGATACATCCTATTGCAAAATAGTAATGTAAAGTTGAGGAGTCATGACTTTTTTTTTCCCCAGGAAGACTGTAAAATAATCTGTTTTCATGTGGGCTGGCAAATGGACCACACGTTTACACTTAACGGGAGAATTTTTCTAATCCACAGCTCTCTGTGCTTAAATATCAGTAGAGTTTCCAATAGAATCTTCTCATAAAAGGTTCAGATAAGATGTGATATTGGTCATGGATATTTTTAATTCTGTGGAGTCTTAAAAATGCATAATTTCTTATGTCAGGATTTATTTTATTGCTACCTTCACTGCTTTTATGCTTTACTTATATGAAGGTCAGCATTCAATTTTGGCTGTTTGTCTAATGACTTGGGATAGAGGCCAGAGTAAAATTCCAGATGCAGGATGTCCAATATCTATAAAGTCATTCAACATTGAGAATTCTTTATTGTAGTTCATAACTGCAGATCAAAATTTTTCATAACAGTCTGTGAAATGTCTCTGTGAGCTTCAGAATACATAGATCTCAAAATAGTCTTGGAGAGGCAAAGCCATTGATACTGTTCTCATTCTAGCCCCATTGAGTAATATTCAAAGTAATATGCAAAGCAAACAATTTTTTTCAGTGTAAACTCATGGCAAAATATCATTATCATAATGAAATATTTGCATGTTATCAATAGTTCACATTAAGCTACTATTTATTCAACCCACAGATGACTGTTTCCGGAATGTTCAGAGAATAAAAGCATACTGCATGTTTCTCCAAGGGAAGGCAAACCTAAGAGGTATAATAAGGTCACATTAGCAATATCCAAGGATGCATAAAAATCCAATACTAGGAATGATTTTTTTCCAGTGCTCTTATGATATCAGGCATTTTTTAAACATTATTTGCCTTTTTCATGTTTAAACCTCAATGGTCTACCTTACCTTAAGACTTTAAACACAACATGGCTCCACTGGGACTGGGTTATAAAATTTGAAGATAATATTGTGCAGCACTCTGGCCTATATAAAAATTTATGAAATGACCAATTCCCCTGTTCTACAGTCTAGATTCAATTTTCCGATTGGAAACATTTTAGAATATAAGCTGTTTAGGGCTGTGGATGTTTGGTTTACCTTTGTAATGGTCAGAAACATAGGTGCCAAAGAATTCATCCCAACCAGTCCATGTGATGAATACCCAGAATATCTCCATAAACCAGAAAGGCTGACAAAAGAACAAGATGTGCAATCCACACACAAAATATAAAATCACAGCCATGTAATTTCCCTGCATGAAGTTCAGGGATCCTTGGGCCTAACCTTGGGATCAAGGGATACAAGCCCAAATCTTATGTTTGCCTTAGTTTGTCTTGTTCACATAATTCTGCATTAAGGACAGGTAACAGCCTTGTATCAGTCTATTGACTGGTCTACATCTTTGTTCCACAAAAGCTTTAAAATTCATTCCAATTTTTTTTGGCAGCTCATCTGTTTGGTTGATGATCTGAGCTGTCCTCTATCTAAGTTGTTTATACTTACCTCTTTAATTCGGTCAGTTCCTAGGTTTCAGCCACAAAACATGTATTCTTGCTATTTGTTTTTCCATATTCCTAAAAGCCTGATATCCTTATGCAGGTTGATAGCAGTCTTACTATCTGAGCTTTTAATTTTAACATAGATCTACTTCTCCTTCATATTCCTTGCTTGTTTGGAGATTTGGTGTTTGACACACTCCTTATCTACAGCAACCCCATGCCTGTAGGCTTGGAACAGACATTTCTGAGGTCTCACTGGATCCCAACTAACCCAGCTCAGCCAACTTTATACACCTCTGTAGTACTCAGCTCTTGGATTCCTCCCTTCATACCTATGTCATGTTAGGAGTAATTCTGTGTCCAATGTTAGAAGTGATACAGGTGCTAGATAACACCTCAAAAGAGATGATAGTAGTGTTTGATAATGCTATGGTGGTAATCATATTGCAGTGTGTAAATGTATCAAATCAACATATTATACACCTTAAACTTGTGCAATATTATATGTCAATTATATCTCCATAGAAAAATGCAGAGTATTAGTTCATTATCCACTGGAGATATAGAGAGCTAGAAAGAGTGATTATCTCAAAAAAAAAAAAACAAAAACCAAAAAAAACAAAAAAACAAAACTGCACGTTCAGAAATTGTCTTGGATTTAACCAGCTGAAGTCACAGGGTAACAACGTAGACATCATCTAAGGGAAGAGGCACAACTGCAGGGAGTGATGAAATGATACTAACTTACCTAGGACATTTTTTTAAATACTTTAAATTTTATATTGAATATTATTTCTTAATTTTCTAATTTCTCATTTGACTTTTCCTTTTACCATGAGCTATTTATTTATTATTTTTTAAAAGATTTTATTTATTTATTCATTCGACAGAGATAGAGACAGCCAGTGAGAGAGGGAACACAAGCAGGGGGAGTGGGAGAGGAAGAAGCAGGCTCATAGTGGAAGAGCCTGATGTGGGGCTCGATCCCATAACGCCGGGATCACGCCCTGGGCCGAAGGCAGATGCTTAACAGCTGTGCCACCCAGGCGCCCCTACCATGAGCTATTTAGAAGTGTTTCTTATTTACTGACGAGAATTTCTCTGATTTAATGTGTAAATTAATTGCATTGTGATTAAAAAAATAGGTAGGTGTTTTATAATTGGATTGGGATTGCTTTATAATAAATTATGTGATCATTTTTATAAATGTTTTGGGCATGCTTCAAAAATTCTGTATAGTTTGTACTTTTATGAGATATCATTTTTTTATGTTTCTATTAAATCAAGCTTATTAATTGAATATATTAAATCTTACATGCCCTTGCTGATATTTTGTGTTAGATCTATTAAATAATAAAATGAGGGTATTAAATCATACATACATAAATATGGGAATATATCATACATCTATATAGATTAGATATATATGAGGCTATATTATTAGGTCTGTAAAATTCATATTTGTAGTATACACCTGCAGAATTAAACATTTTATTATTTCTACTGATCTTCTTTCTTCTAAAGCTTTATCTAATATTGAAAGCATTATGTTCATTTTATGTGCTTCATATTTTCCTGAAATATCTTAGGCCTTCACTTGTTTATTGTTTTGGTGTCTCTTTAAAATAGCTGTAATTCACAATTTAAAAAAATTCTGCATGATAATATTTTCTTCATATTGTATTACTAGTCCACTTATGTTTATTTAAATTACTGATATTTGGAGTTATCAACCATTTTATTTTTTGTTTCTTATTTGGCACTTGCTTTCTATTTATTTTTCCCCTTCCTTTTTTTTCCTTTTTTTTTTTTTTTTTTTGGATTGGTTGATTTTCCTTCCAATATTTTTTGTCTGATTTTTTTTAAGTGAATGAAAAACTACTTGTATCATTTTATTGGTTAGCCTAGGTATTTCTTTACGGATAATTAAATTAACAAAGTATATAATGTTATCACTCACTTTGCCCTTTTCCAAAAACAATCTGAAAACATTAGAACAGTTTTTTCATTTACCTCTTTTTAATCTTGATATTATTGTGGTTAGTTATTTTCATTCTATTGTATTTTGATCACAAACTAGTTCATTGGCATAATGTAAAGCAGCTCTTTTCCATACTTTGAGAAAAGTTAGAAAGTAAAGAAAGCCAAACTTTAGGTTTTCTAATTAACTCATTAATGCAAAATAAAGTTTCAAGACTCTCAATAAAACTGGAAGTCCCTTTTATCATTTTCACCCAACAAGAAGGCTTAATTGAAAATCAAGAGTGTAGAAAATGACACTGTTGTTTATAAGAGCAACAGTTTAAGTTATCGCATATTCTGGTGCTTTTCAAAATTGAATGTGCATAGGAGTCACTGCACGTCTTATTAACATGTACATTCTGAATCAATAGGTCTGATGTAGGCCATGCCATTCTGACTTCACAGAAAGGAGTAGGTGCTGCTGGTGCTCACAATGTATAGGTCACACTTTAACTGAAAGTGTGTGATCCATTTGAGCGCTGTGGTAAGAGCATATTTCATACAGAGGATGCAATGGAAACTACTGCTTCCTCCACTTAAAAATATTGACAAATTTTTATCTATTTTTCTTTAAATATGTAAGTAGAATTCAGTCTCATGATACTCTATTAAATCTAATAAACACAAACTTGTCCATTGTCTATCAACACTCCAGAAAGGATATGACGTGAGAATATTGACTATTTCTCATTCTCTCAATTACTCATTCAACATGTAAATGTCATTAGTAAACATGAAAAAAAAAAACCCTTCTGTTTCTGAGTATGCTTTTCACAATGAATAATCAACATCACATTAACTTAATTGCTTATCATAAAAATCAATTCATAAAAACTTATGCAAATATTTGTCAGGGTTTCTGTTACACTACTTATATTTTTTTGTAATGTTTTATGATCTCTACGGTAATTTTCAAGAAAATCTGTCACAATGAATGTGAGTAAAATGAGAATATAATGGATCACAATGATATGCCCTTAGTAACTTCTGAAATTAAAACACTTCAGAAATAATATTTATTTATATATTAGATATATAGTTGTAACTTTATATCTAATGTCTTTAAATTATAAATTAATCTCCTGGTTCTGGTTGTTTAGTTTTTCAAAGTAGGATTAAATGTGTCAGTTTAGGTACATATCAGTCATGAGATATTAACACTAGTTATTTTCCAAATTAAAAAAAAATAGCACTTTAGGTATCTTTTCGATGAATCTTTTTCATTTAGCTAGCAATTGTTATATTCTAAAATCATTAATTCAGAAGAAAGAGTTAAATTTTTGTGCAGGCTAAATTAAGTTCTGTTTTCTTTTGTTATGATATAATATCTTCATTATTTATACTGCTTTACTGGTTTCTATGCTCACAAAATCTATGTCCGCAAATTTCAAATGCATGCCTTCTTAATTTATTGAGCATTCTCAATATTTACCTCAACCTGAAGGACATATTTATTTAAATTTTATCCTAAACATGCCATTTAAGTTCCTTAATTATAAACTTTAATTTTTCAAGAAAGCATACCCTTTATATAAATTTTGCTAATGAAAAACCTTGTCCACAGAAAGGAAAGGGCAAGAAAAAACTTTAAATTAATATAAAATATTTGGTTTCAAGGAAAAATCAGGTTGATTTCACCATCATCATAATTAATCCCCGTCCCTACTGTCTGGTCTAAACTAGAAATAGGTTTAGCTGCACTGATGAAGATCACAGTCAACCATTCTAATTCATGAGATTGTCTACCCCTAAGTGATAAAGTTGAACGTGACTTCTTACCTGCTGTAAAAGAATGAAACATTAATTTAAGAAACTAAGGGGTGCCTGGGTGGCTCAGTTGATTAAGTGTCTGACTCCTGGTTTCAGTTCAGGTCATAGTCTCATGGGTTGTGGAATTGAGCCCCAGGTCAGGCTCTGTGATCAGCAGGAAGTCTGATTGAAGATTCCCTCCCTCTAGCCCTCCCCACACTGAGTGCCCTCCATCTCTCGCTCTCTCTCATAAATAAATAAATCTTAAAAAAAAAGAAACTAAATAGTGAACAACCCTTGGAATAGGAAGAGAGATTGTAATGAGGCAAGAATAACAACAGTCAATATTTTAGTATTACTGTGTGTTTTATGTACTTTCCATATATATTAGTGCCTTTATTCCTCACAGCATACTCCATATAAGGAAATGGAGGTACTGACTGTGTAACTTGCTTAGGGAAATGGTCAGTGAAGACATGAAACTCCCACTTGAGCAATACTATAAATTGAATTGTGCCCTGCCAAAAATATGTGTTGAAGTCCTAACCACGGTCCCTCAGAATATTGACCTTATTCGGAATTGGTCTTTGTGGATTTAACCAGTTTAAGATGAGGTAAATGGGGTGGTCCCTAATCCAATATTACTGGTGTACTTATAAAATGGGGAAATATGGACACACACACACAGAGGGAAAATGTTGTGAAGATACATAAGGAAAATCATGGAAAGACAGAAGACTGGAATGATGCTCTACAAGCAAAGGAATGCTTGAAACAACCAGAAACTAAGGGAAAAACACGGAACAATTTTTTCCCCTAGGATATTTAGAGGGAGGGTGGCTCTGTTGACACTTTTTCAGACAATACCTTTCTATTATTATGAGCCAACAGTTTGTGGTATTTTGTTATGGCAGCCCTAGGAAACTAACAGAGGCAATTTAGTATAAAAATCAATGTATCATCTCAAGGCTTTCATCCTTGCATACAATTTCACATTTCAAATTCAAATTTTAAAATCACGTAGTAACATTGTCAACTTGTAAGATATTTGGCCTTTCTAGAAGTTGACAAAAGAAAATGCATTAGACATTTTGTATATAGTCATATTTGTTAAAATATGAAAAACAGGAAAATTAGAAAACCAGGAAAAAATCACCACAGTAAAACTTGTGACTTTATTGGCTCCAAGATTAATGCCACTTAATATGCTAAATTTAAGATATTTAAAGTATGCTATTATTAAAAACAGGTTTAATCTGCTAATATAAATTTACAAAGGAAATACTGTACTATTTCCTGAGCATGCACCAAAAAAAGACCTTCTAAAAGTTGGCTGAAAAACTTATATAAATCATTAAAACAAATACTTTGAAACTTGCTATCTGATGCTACATTGTAATCTCTTATATTTAACTGCTGTTATCCTGTCAAATTAGAAATAAATTGTATGTAGTTTATCAATAATTAGTTTTTGCTTTGAAGTATAATCTATTACTTAACTATCATGTCTTTTTTCTAATGCATGTGGGTCAGCAGTAGACCTATGTATGATGGGCTTTCAAGACAGATGGCTTGAGATTGTCATTACACTGGAGTTAACCACTGAATACCCCATCGGTTTGTCTGATGTATTATGAATGGTAGCTAGAATCTTCCCTATACTGATTATATAATCTATGGCATCTGCCCATTTTCTGCTTCATTCTGCTTTGTCAAAAATAGTCATTTTATTTTCGAAAGTTTCGTTATCAGTGAGAAGCATGCTGAGCCTACAGTTCATGCATAATGATGGAATGTCTATCAGCCTTGGAAAGTGTGAACATACCATAAATTTGTGATACTAATTGCAGCAGTTTTACACAGTGGGATGGTATACTGCATATCAAAAAACTAATGTATAGAGATTGATACTTTAGGGTTGTTCTTTACTGAGAGGCATTTACTTTTACCAAGTAGAGCCATCTCAATTAGCTTTTGTGGTCAAAGACTTCTCACTGTTTTGTTTCAGACACTAGTCTTCAAAATGTAAGGCATCAGCATGACATGAAAAATTCTAAGGTCCTGTTGCTTTAAAATGGTTATGTTGTAAATGTAAACAATGAAAGAAATTAACAGACAACGTTTATCATGGTATCCATGACTAACTTAATTTAAATTTAAAAAATTAGGCATCAATATCTGAAGATCAAAGCAGGATTTTGGACAAGGCTGAGTTGACTAAAAATAAGAGAGAGGATTGAATTAATGTGAAGCAGAGTAAAGAGCTTAGCTGAATGTAAACCCACAAATCATCTTGATGGCTAGGCCAAGCAGAGAGAATAACAATGTGTGCAGAGAAGCTTTAAAGGTAATGGAAATTTGTAGAAGATTGAAGGTAACAAAAATAGATTGAAGGGATGTGACTAACAGAAAGCTATGGCCATCAATATTTGGAGCCCTTGGTGTGAAATTGCATAACAAATACCCATGAATTTGAAAAAAAAAATCAAAATAAGATATTCGTTATTGAGAGGGATTATACCGATATCTACTGAAAGCCAGCGTGTCACACATTATTCAAAGTGCTTGGGATACACTTGTGTCATGCTGCTGTTGTCATGCTGTGTTTCTTTCTTTCTTTCTTTTTTTAAGATTACTTATTATTTGAGAGACAGAGTGTGTGAGAGAGTCGGGGAGGGGCAGAGGGAGACAGAGAAACTTAAGCAGACTCCATGATGAGCGTGGAGCCTGATGCGAGCTCGATCTCACAACCCTGAGATCACAACCTGAACTGAAACCAAGAGTTAGCTGTTTAACTGACTATGCCCCTCAGGCAGTCCCCCTCTCCTGCCCCATGCTGCATTTCTAATAGAGGATAGAGATAGTCAATCATAAAAAAAAAAAAAAAGGTATCAGAATAATGGAGACAGAGTGCTGAAAGCAAAGAAACTTCTTAATGAAGGTGATGCTAGAAACCAAGAGATGATGGTGACTTGAACACTAAATGTAATGTGGTATCCTAGATAGGATCCTCGAACAGATAAAGGACATTAAAAAACTAAGGAAATTTGAATAAAGTATAGAGATTAGTTAATAATAATGTATCAGTATACATTTGTTAACTGCAAAAATGTGCCATTCTAATGTAGGATTTTAGTAATAGAGGAAATTTTACATGAGGTTGGAGGGTACATAAGAACTCTGCTCAATTCTTCTATACATTTAAAACTGTTCAAAAATTAAGGTTATTATCAATAAAAATAATATAAAATGAAAATTTAAAAATAATAGTAGTAGGGGCGCCTGGGTGGCACAGCGGTTAAGCGTCTGCCTTCGGCTCAGGGCGTGATCCCGGCGTTATGGGATCGAGCCCCACATCAGGCTCCTCTGCTATGAGCCTGCTTCTTCCTCTCCCACTCCCCCTACTGTGTTCCCTCTCTCGCTGGCTGTCTCTATCTCTGTCGAATAAATAAATAAAAAATCTTAAAAAAAAAATAATAGTAGTAAATATATGCTTAGTCTTGTTGTTGTAGTCCTTAATGTGCTCTTTTTTTTTTTTTTTTCAATTTAACTGCTTTGCTAATTGCGGTCTTTTTTTTTTTTTTTTTTTTGGTCTTTTGGCCTCTGGTTATCATTTTCTGTACATCACATTTTTTTAATTACTAAATCTCAGTGGTTTTTATAATATAACAACACCTGTCTACATTTACTTAGAACTTTTTTCCTATTGTTTATTTACCATCCCTCCTGCCCCCATCTATTGAGTCTGCTATTTTGATATTCCTACATGAGGCATACTTTCTTCTTGTTGTTATTTATTCTTCAGTGCTTTTTGTTTTAAGTAGTAATGTTCCATCTTCTCCCATCCAAGTACAAACAAGGCCTGACCCAGCTTAACTTTCAAGATCAGATGAGATCAAGAGCATTCAGGGTAGTATGACTCTAGACTATAATGTTCCATCTTCTATCTTCATCATTTCCCTCTATTTTAAGAGATTTAATTTATTTCATAATGAATATAAAAATTCTTAATACTTATTCATTTGTAGTTTACTTTTAGTCTACCCATTGAAAATTGTTATGGTGATAATCATATTTTAATTTTAGAAATATACTATTTTGTTTTCACCCAGTTAAATGCAAATTTAACTATCTCCTCTGCACTCTTACCAGAGCTATTGAATTAGATAAGGAAAAGCCCATGTTGTGCAGATTTTTATCAATTTGAATAGGTGACAACAGACTGAAATAAAAAGTCTACATCTTTTGAGGGCCTCGTCTTGAATGTAAAGGAGTCAAACTCTCCAAAACAGGATCCCTCTTAGAATCTGTTTGGTGGGAACATAGAAATGTAATTGTAGTTTTTCTACTTCCATATTCTATATTCTTTACTAGTTAATAATAAGGTTATTTAATAATCAACTCTACCACTCCACTATTCCATTCTCTTGAACTTGTGTTGGGTAATATTCACATGCTTCTGTTACAAAGCTCAACCAATTATATTATAATTCCTGTTTAATGTTGTTTTTTTCCCCTCTATGTTAAAAGCATTTTGAGTGAAATGAAATGTTTGTCAAAAATCCAGAAATAGCAAAATTAAAACCACCAAATCCATAAATAGTATTTAGTAAGAGTTTATTGTGTATGTAAGAATAGTTCATAAACTGGGAGCTTTCAAAAATAAAAATTGACATGAAGCTCAGAGGCAGAAGTTACAGAATGGCTTATAAAGTATAAATGAGGAAGTTATTTAACCTTTACAGTGATTGGTTAATGCAATGGGAGTTTTCTGACAGCAATGGATAAGTTAAAAGTGATTATCTCATACCATTTTTAGGAAGATGACTGAAGTTTCTTTTATGGTTATCAGAGGCATTTACCAGAAATAACTGAAGTTAAGTTTTGCTTATGTTCATGAAATAAGCTAGATTTAATTTTGCTTACTTGGCTTAAATGTTTTGTCTGCTCAGGGAATTCTGCTCAGTCTCCATTTTGTATTTAATTTAACATGTAAAGTCTTTCTAGAGTAGACTCTTTTTATTATTCTTTTTAATAACAATGTGATGGAAATTTCCAAATGCTGAAGAAGAACAAACTTAAGTGTTCCATAGACTTTTATTAAAATGTTATTAGTGTTGTTTCCAGTGCTTAGCCATTTAAGTGAGATTTTCAATCACCTGGATACTCCTACACAGAAGTATTGCTTATTATTTGGTAATATGATATCTGGCAAGAGAGAATTTGCCTGCTCCCAAAAAGCAGTTTGAAAATTATACATGACTGGTATCCTAGTAGAGAGAGTGTACTCGATGTTTTTCTATGCTCTGTAGGAAGTATTTGGAGACCATTATGGAATTTAGTCAAACTGTGTTTGCTTTATGTTAGCTAGAAAGGTATCAAAATTACTACTTGATTATATGTCAGCAATTCTGGGTCTGTTTTGGATGTTGCTGGAAGGTTTCCCTGTAAGAAGCAGGAATTGGGGGCACCTTGGTGGCTCAGTTTGTTAAGTATCCAACTCTTGATTCTGGCTCACGTCATGATCTTAGGGTTGTGAGGTCAGGCCCTGAGTTAGGCTCCCTGCTTTATGTGGAGCATGCCTGAGATTCTTTCTCTCCTGCCTCTGATCCTCCCCCTGCTTTCTCTGTCTCTCAAAAGTAAATAAATACATAAATAAAATCTTTAAAAAAAGAAGCAGGAATTGGAATCAACCCTCTTTTCCATATCTATTGCTAAACAGGTTTCAGATATAGGCATCAATACATATTTTGTTGATTGAATAAATAAATGTCTAAAAATTGATTATTTACAAGCTGGACAACAGCCATGGGTTACATAATTTTCTCTAACAAGGTAATTCATGATGTTTTACAGATGTTTTTTGCATGCATATTTAAGCTTATGATCATATTGAATAAAACAGACGTATATAGAATAAAACAGACATATATAGATAATAACAAACTCTTGCTAATTACAATGCAAAGCTACTAAATTTTATTAAGCATATTTGAAATTCAGTGTTATTTTAGCAATGATTAAATTATTGGCTCAAACTCTTAAATCATAAAATTTTTATTAAACAGTTCAAATTATGAGGCATCCTAATGTTCACAATTTTATTTTTTACAGTTTTGGAAATTTAAACTAGGGTATGAAATTGTAACAAATTTATAGCTCAAAATAGACTTTACGAAAATGTATTTTTTAAAAATAGAATTATACCATTATTTATCACAAACTTGAATCTTAAATATATATTCATATATATTTATATTTATGTTTATGTGATATGTATCTTCTTTGACTGCTGTAATTGGGTATTTCAGGGACCTGATTATGTTTTAAGGATAGCACTAAATGGGAATCCAGACTTGGGATACAGCTATTTGGGTATATATCCTCTCATTTAGTTTTTTACTTTGTGAAAGAAATTTGAGTCCTCAGGGACTAAATGTATTAACCTACATTATAGAAAACTATGTAAATATCAAAGGTTTTTTTTTCTTTTGTCATTATATAATTGAAACTTGTTTATATCTAATACTACAAAAGTAATACAAAATTAGGAAAATATTTTTCACAATATAAAACTGGTCTCTGATTTTCTAAATTTCAATTGCATACTAAATAAAGTATCTGCAACAGCTCTCTTTTTTAAAATTTATGTTTTAAATAACTTAAATTTAATGAGTTATAGCCAGTTTAAACAAAATATATATGGTTTTCTTCTTGGAGTAGGTTTTTATTATTTATTTATTTTATCCTTGGACTTTACCTGTATATTATCATTTGTTCTTAAACTTCCTTTTGCCATGTTTTCATTTAAAGCAATATTTGCGTCAGGAATACAGGTGATTTTCATTTATACAGAAGTTATCTGACTACCTAATTTATTAATGTGAGAGACAAAATGCATTAATTTGGTTGTTTAACTTTGTGATTGTTAGGGTCACAAAATATCAGAAGAGAGACTATTCAGTTTAGTAAACTTTAAATTGACATTTCAATACAAGCATAATATAATTTTTGATCAGTGCATTTCTTCTTTGATTATTCAAACAAAGCCATTTTTCACCTTTGCAGCTGCTATGAACAATAGCAACGTATTGATGCAACAGATTTCTTATAATGGAATTTGCATTTTCGCTCCAACGAGAAAGTAGTCTTTCATGCTTTTCTTCCTAGTAAACTACTGGCTATTTTGATAGCTTGGTGTTGCCTAATGACCAATGTCTGGGTAGGTAACATATTTTCTCATTCATAGATCTATTTCTCAGTCTTTTTTAGTTTAACAGCATAGACACTTCTTAAAATATTTCTGCATGTAACATTCGACTGTGATTAATTTTGTTATTAAAATCTTTTACTTATATTTAAGTGATTTTTGTTAATTTAAGATATTAAATATTCATACAGTTTTTAAATAATCATTTAATGTGATCTTAAATAGTAAATCTTTTTTATCTCCTTCCAGTGTTATTCCTTTCCTGCATTGGCTAATATCAATAGATTATTATAATGGTATATATTTTAAAAGGTAAATATAGGTAAATATCTATTAATTAATCTATTTTATATTTTAGTTAATTGATTAATATTGAAGTGTAGTTGACTTAAAATGTTATATAAGTTACAGATATACAATACAGTGGTTTGGTAATTCTATACATTACATAATTCACACTATGATAACTGGTGTATTTATTTTTAATATATTTAATATTTGGCTGAATTCAAAAAACTGCGTTGCTTTTTATATTTTTGTGGTGCACATCTAATTGGTTCAGATCTGTGAATGGTGTTTATCCCTTAGAAATGTTCAAAATGAAATTTCTTTACAGCACCTCCTTATACTCAAAACCCTCTTAGAATTGCTTTTGTGAAAATGCATTATGGTCTTATATAACTTTAGTGATTACATCACAAACAATTTAAGTAAGGGATACTCCTCAGAAGTAAATCTTTCTTTGTAGTTGATACAATAATAGCTAACACTTTTATAACCCTTACTATGTGCCAAACATTTCTAAGTGCTTTAAATATTTTAACATATTTAATCTTTTAACATATTTAATCATCTTAATGCCTATATGCATTAGTTACTGTTTGAAGTTGAGCAAACTGAAGGACAAAGAGCTTAAATAACTTGCACAGTATTACAGAGTTAAAGAGGTGACAACACAGGATTCTAACACAAATATTTTAGCTCTTCTTTCTTGAATTTTGCTCTTAGTTTTGAGACTGTCCTAACACTTTTTTTCCCTGTCTCATCATATTTTAATCCATTATCTCACCAGGATACAGAAAAGCAAAGAAATCTACCATACAGTTTTCTAATTTGAGATAAGGAAAGTGTGATTTTTTTGGTGCTAATAAGGAGGGAATTTAGAAATTCTGGAAGATGAGGTTAAGATTAGAGGTCTACATACTCAAGGACAAATGTTTTCCAAGAATTTTAAACTCTAGAGTAATAAAGGATTAAAAAAAAAAAACCATACCACGGAAGTGTCAAAGCTAGAAAGAATTTTACAGATAGTGATGAGTTTGGAAGCTAATATGGATTGGTATGTTTCAAGGAATGGAAAAAAATTAATTTCAGCAAACAAGTAAATGACTAGAATTATATACTTAAACACAATTTGAGGGAAATCAATCAATATCATATTTAAAGATAAATCCTATAAAGAGAATAATGTACTATGTGTGCATTAATGTTCATATTGAAATAATTGTCACTATATGTATATATATATAAATCATACACATACATACATGTGTATGTGTAATATGTAGCAAAAATTCGTCACTCAAAAATATGGTAAAAATTTAATGTAATCACAGTGAAAATTTTCATCCAGATAAATTCTTATAAAAATTCCTGCAATTAAGTATTTAAGTAGTTTGTTAATTCCTACATACTTCCAAATTTTAGCTAAAGTAGTATTCTACATTAAACTTAGTATAATATAGGATTACTTTTAGGATGAAGATATCCTAAGGAATTTGAACATAGTAAAAACAACTCAGTAGTTAATCCTTGATAAAATTATGTAATTCATATAAAATAATTTTTCTTTAAAATATCAGTATATCCATATATGATTAAAATCTTCAGAAGCAGTTTAAAATATTTCATTTTTTACATTATTAACTTAGGGGTTTTCACGTGTCTCCAGATATTTATCTTTTATGCATAATGTTGTGTTCAATGAGAAGGCAAAAACCACAACAGGTATTTTAGCTTTGGACATTTAGTATTAATAGTTCTTAACTTAATATTAAATTTCGAGTTAGGTAACTATAAAAGTAAAAAGATAAAATTAAGCTGCCCTTCAGGATTGAGGGAACCAAAGGGACAAGATGAAGATTATTAAAACGTTGAAGCTTGGAAGAGGGGCTATGAAGAACTAGAATTCAGATCTGGGAGGTGCTATATCTGTATTTAGAAAAGGGGTTCCCTGGTCCTGCAATCCAGACTCCCTAGATGTTCCTCATATGAAAAAGGCGGGGTCTATGTCCTCTTCCTCTGCATCATTATAAGACCAGTCACCAAGGGAATGCATCAGAAGTGATGCTGTGCAATTTCTGATGCTAGGTCTGAAAGTCTTACTTTCCCCGATCCAGTTGGAACACTTGTGGGGAAGTTATCTGCCATGTAAAAGGTCGTTCCAAGACTGCCATGGTGAAAAGGCCACTTGTAATCACTGTTGAACTTCTATTTGAGAGCCAACATCAACTGATAGCAATAGGAATGAGCCAGCCTGGATTATCGCCCAGAATTGCCATGGGATGATCGTATGACTGCAGCCTTAGCCAAGAGTTGACTGCAGTTGCTCAGGTGACCCCACACTGAGCTCAAAGAGAGTCCCTGACCTACTAATTCCTTATCTTAAAAAAAAAGCAATTCTTTGCCACTGTATTTTTTGGGTTTTTTTGTAATGCAGGAATAATAACTACGGCAGAACATAATTATAATAAGCATCCAAGAAGGTAGAAGTCCGTTTTTCCTCCCCTAACCTTGTAGTCTCCCTTTAGTGCCACTGTTGGCATTGTCTGGCTGGATGGTAGCTGGCAAAGCAGAAATATATTTTGCAATTTTAGGCTCTGCATCTCAAAATAGAGTGCAAAATAGCAGTTTCAGAGCTGAGAGACAATAACTTAATAAATGGTGCACAGTATTTATGTAAAGGATGAGAAACATTTCAGGCTAAAGCTAAAATTATAATGAAATTAGATAATATATACAATATTAATTTTGGAGGTGTTTGGAAATTATTCCAACATAGTAAAGTAGGATAAGGACTTGAGAAATGGCACATGGATTGATATTAAGTGGAAATAATCTGCTTAATAGAATCAGCATACATTGAGATCTAGCCATCTTTAGAATTAATATCCAAATCTGTTACTACTGCTGTGAATAATAATTAACTAATTATTATCTCATATTGTCATTAAAAGGACTAACACACATTTAGACTGCCTCTTTTTGCTCTTGATAATCAGGCCACATCAGCAATATAACTCCCTTAGTTAAAAGTAAAATATAGCAAAAATCAGAATCGGGACAGATTATTTCATATTTTCACTTTGCTATTTCTTTCTTAGACAATGGTTATTTTACTGTATTTGATCTTATGCATATTATTAAGTTTCATTACTGGAAATTAATTATTACTACTACTCATATTATTAGTAGTTCTTACTCATATTAGTAAGGAGTAGATTATATATCTAAAAATAATAATATTTATTTGAGTAAGAGTTTTTGCAATATTAAAATATCTTTTTGTAAAATCTCATCCACTTTTAAAAAAAAATGGTCTTTCATTATTTGTCTTATTACTTGTGAACCAGCTATCCCTAATTTCCCTATACAGAGCATTCTGAGTAACTACCTTATTTTTTTCTCACTAATTAAACTCCTTTTTGATTCTTTACCTTGACTATATATTTGAGATAGACAATATTTTCCATTTATGAACTTGGCATCCTATCTTAAGTGACATTTGCCACTTTCTTCTTTGGTTTATACTGCAACAGAACTTCCCTAATGCTAAAACATACTATTTAGTCCCTAAAATTTATTTCTTAAAAAACTCATTGGGAATGCTTCTGTAAAATTTCCTCTAGTACCATAAATTGAATACAAAAGAAAGACAATTGAAATAAAGATTTTAATATTCAATAGCAAAGAATTGTAAGAAATATGTGTTAGGAGTGTTATCACCACAAGCTGATTAGAAAACATAATGGGATTTGAATTCAAATTTTTTAAACACTCAGGAGTGTCTGTTAGTGTTATAAATTCATATCATCTGTAACTTCAAAAAGCACGGAATAAACATTCCAAGAAACCAATTCTTTCAAGAATTATTGAAGGAAGTCTATACGTTTCAGCTTCTTAACATGCCTTGGAACTTCTTTTTTTTTTTTTTTTTAAGATTTTATTTATTTACTTGACAGAGATAGAGACAGCCAGCGAGAGAGGGAACACAAGCAGGGGGAGTGGGAGAGGAAGAAGCAGGCTCATAGCACAGGAGCCTGATGTGGGGCTCAATCCCACAACGCCGGGATCACGCCCTGAGCCGAAGGCAGACGCCCAACCGCTGTGCCACCCAGGCGCCCCATGCCTTGGAACTTCTAAGGATGAGTAATGTGTTGAGTGTCCTTTTGTGCTATGGATTACATATTATTTTATTAATAATTCATACAAGTCCTGTTAATTAACTGTTATTACTCCAGTTTTAAGTTGAGAAAAATAAAATATTACTGAGTTTGCAAAGTTTCCTATTGTAACTCATTTAGCACAAAAGATTGGTCGATTCTAAGAATAGGGTACGTAGAGAATTAACCAAAGTAAATTACCCAGCATCTCGATTGATGATAAGCAACATAATGGTATTTGTATTTATTTATTTGTTTTATTTTTTGTTGGTTTGTTCAATCTGAGACCAAAAATAATAGATGCAAATAACAATAAATAACAAATATCAGGATAAAATGTATTCTGCTTACGAAAGGAAAATAAAAGGTTGGAATATGACTTTATTATTTGTAACAGAGTGAACAAAATAATTTCCTATATGGGAACAAAATTTCCTCATGACTAAGTTGTTAAAAAATTTTTAAAAAATTTCTCCCGTGGAGCTGCATTTGGGAAGCACAGTATGATACGGGGGGGGGGGGTATATACATACATCAGTTAATGATACAACATTAAATAATGTTGAGAAGGCAACAAGGTAGCCTACCACAATTTAATGAATGGATGCTGGCAAATGGAACAGCAAGAGTGGGCATCAATGTATGTGCAACAATCACCCCTGCTTCCAAGATTCAAGGGGGCAACATGCATTGCAAGTCTTTATTCATGCTGTGCTAGCATGTGTACATCCTGTAATTCCTTGTTTTGATTAATCCACTGGCAGTAGAAGATAACTGAGAAAGTGTTTCCATTCATATTTTTAAGGAAAATAGGAGCCATTCTCAAGAATTTGCCTCAGATAGAGCCAAAAATAAAAGTAATGGTGGTAGCTAATTACTCCTAGCTTTGCACTGATTTCAAGGGCTTATTAAATTTTATAGTGTCATTTGCTCCAGGTTTTGGTTGACAGTTGACTTTGATTATATATTTTCCACTTATGGAATGGAAATTAGTGTGGTGAATACTATAAATTTTCTGTGAACATATTTAAAAATTAAATTGGATTCTTTTCTATTAGCTGTATCACCTCTCACTGCAATATATTTGATATGATTCCCGAACAGACTAACATTTAGTATAGAATATTTCTTTGTGTGTCTAGGACCAAATATTTATTTGTAAATTATTGTTATGCACATCAAAATCTCAAAACTTTTACTTATTATGTGTCAACTAAATCTGTCTGCCCATTTCAGAACTACGTCATTAATTGCAATTATCAGTGATGATGTGATTTTGTCACAAAGACTCTTGAGAGGCTATCTGTTAAGTGAGATATGTGAGGGAGAGCTATGGAATGACCTCTAGGAAAAGAATTACTGGACTTGTGAGTGCTACCAGGAGACTAAAGCATATTCATTTCCACGTGCCAAGAATTCAGTTAAGATAAACACACAAAGTCCTATTATATATAGAACATCAGCATGTATTTTTAAATTACTCTTATTATTTTAGTTAATAAAAGCCATTGCAAGAATAAACATTAAATCTCAGGTATGTTTATTCATGCCACACCAGGTAATAGTTAATAAACAACAAACAACAGCTCTTAATTCTCCAGAAAAAGTACATCGTATTAACAAATGTTCCTGTTATTTAAACAGTTAAATATATTTCTTTGTTACACAAAGCCTTAAAAAGATTGAATTGAGGAATCACTTGCATTACATAATAATAGGAATATATTTGATATGATAATTTTATGTGCCATTATATCGTTTACATTTGCTTTAACTTTGAAGCAGATAGAAATATATACTGTGAAATAATGAAGACCTAAAAGACAGTAATATATTATCATGTTCAGTGGACTGTGATGGCATTTTTTGTTTAATTCACTTGGTCATAGCAGAATTGAATAGACAATTTCAGCCATTTAGAAACTTGCCATTCGCCTTATTGTAAAAATTGCCTAGAGAGTGAAAATGAGCAAATTATTGGGGCTTTTTGGTTATATAATATAGGTTTAAATTTTTCTCAAAAGGACAAAAATCAAAAAGGAAATATAATATCTATTTTATTGTAACATTTAGTTGTATGTGATTTATTTTTACTTTAGAAATGTATCTACAATTACATCATTTATCAGCAAATTAATTTTGAGTGTCACATATGCATAAATTGTTCTCATGGTTAGGGTATTGAGTCCAGAAGAAATATGGACTACACTCACAGTAAACTTATAATATATGGGTTTCTAAGAAATGCACATCTGAGTTTTTTATTTCAGTCTCCTTGACTCTCTACTAATGCATATATTTCAGTGTTCCAAGACCACTTTTGAAAGCATTCTCTTTTAATTTACTTCTAATTCACTATGCTGCCTCATTTTTTAAATGTCCAACCCATAGATGATGTTCAGCTTGTATGTACTGATCTACCTACAGCCTGTTTAGGGTCAGTGTCTGTCTTGATTGGGCAAGAATTTTGACTATTTCCTTGAATCCTATATAGTTAATAGAGTAAAGTGGTTGAAATGGTCATTTCGGATTATTCCATTAAAAACTCTTAATGATATTTGTACATTATAATAAACATAGAAAAATAATGTTCATGTAATCTTATTGATCATAATGAGAGAAAACATATTGCTCTATTAGAACCAGAATAATTTTATTTTTGAGATTTTATGATTCCAACTATATAACATTCTAGAAAAGGCATAATGATAGAGACAGTAAAAAGACCAGTGCTTTCCAGGGATTGGAGTATGGGGAGATGGATAAATTCATGGAGCACAAAGGATTTTTAGGACATTGAAACAACTCTTTATGCTACAATAAACCCAGAGAATATACAACACCAAGAACAATACCTAATATAAATTATGGACTCTGAGTGATAATAATGTGTCCATATAGGTTCATTAATTGTAACAAATGCACTAATCTGGTGGGAGATGTACCACTCTGGAGGAGGTACTGTATAATGGGAACAGTGGTTATCTATGAAATCTCTCCACTTTCTGATCAGTTTTGCTGTGAATTTAAAACCTCAAAAAATGTATTAAAACAAAGAGGACCCTATACATTTATTTCACACTGGGTCCCAAAAATCTATAGCTCAGGGCATCATATTAATAAAGCGTGACCCAGGACTACAGCGTCTCAAGTAGAGAACAGTCATTCTACATCAACGCAGGAGGATGGCTGTGTAACTGCAGGGTCCTTTCCCTAAAGTGAAGGAAAAAAATCTATTATTTGGTATGTTTGACTATATAGGGAATGCTGATTTCTGTCAGAAAATAAAATGCTGAATAAATGATAGCTATTTATTTTTAAAAAAGAAATAAAAAAGAGATACAAATGGTATTTCTTTTGTTGTACACCAAATGAAAGAAATATAACCATGATTCCTGACATTCTTGCTACAAAGGGTGGTTGGACGGTTAGTGGCACTGGCATCACTTGAGATATGTTTAGATATCCAGTATCTCAAGTCTCAGTAGAGATTTACTGAGTCAGAATCTTCAAAAGTGCACCAGGAAAATATTGTTAAAATGAAGACTGATTCAAATTTTAGGGATATACCCCAACTGAAAAGCTGCCAGGTGAAGCTGACACTGCTATCTGATCTTAGCACTAATCAACATTTCTCAGCTGTTAACCATATGTTATAGATAGGCACAGAAATATAAACAAGGGTTGACTTTACTCTGTGGCAAACAATACTGGTAGGTTAAATAGAGGGAAAAATGCATGAGTGGGTGTGGTGTAAGGGAGTTTATGTCTTATTTTGCACAGGAGAACATCAATCAATTATTTCTAAAATAGAAAAGTTGTTTATTCATATTAAGACCTATTATTGCATGAAATATTAACATAGCCATCTTGAAGACTTGACCAAATTTCAATACAGGAGTTCAAAAATTACCTCCTATTTACCATTATTTCAACCTATGAAAGTTACGCCATTGAAATCTATGAAAAAGAAAGATTTGCAAATTAATAAGAATACACGTTTGAAATACAGTTTGGTTGCATCTTCTAGATAAAAATATAAGTAGGGGCGCCTGGATGGCACAGCGGTTAAGCGCCTGCCTTTAGCTCAGGGTGTGATCCCGGCGTTATGGGATCGAGCCCCACGACAGGCTCCTCTGCTATAAGCCTGTTTCTTCCTCTCCCACTCCTTCTGCTTGTGTTCCCTCTCTCGCTGGCTGTCTCTATCTCTGTCAAATAAATAAATAAAATCTTTAAAAAATATATATAAGTAATGTAGGGCCACGTGGGTAGCACGGNATATATATATATATATATATATATGTAATGTAAACTGTGTTATGCTGTATAGTTTGGATTTTGGATTTTCTAGAAAAAAGAGCCAATTAAAAAGACAATTTGATTTTTGAAGCATATACATAAGAAAACAATTATTGGAACATTATGTCTGATTAAAACAAAGTGTGAATGCTGGAATCCAACTATACTAATAATAAAAGGACATACCCCAGTATTATAAGTAGTTTTGGTTAAAAGAGTATTAACTTTTAATTTGAATAAAATTAAATAATGTGTAGTTATGTTTAGTCATCAAAAATATATACATATACATTTTTAAAAATTTATTTTTGTTATTGCAAAGGGACAAAATATTAAAATAGTTTGAACAAAATAAGTTTCCTCCTTATTTTCAGTTCTCTGGCTTTTCCAGGGATATCCAAACATGTGTAACTTCTTTTGTTTGGCAAGAGAATAAGCAAAATTGTAGTATGTTTTAAGACAAAGTTTTGTGTTGGTACAAATCCAAATTTTTGTGAAGTTCCAGACATTTCAAATTAAGTATTCTTTAAACAATAATAATAACAGCAACAACAAAATAAAAACAAGAGCAACAAAAATCCACATGGTCCAGAATGGAGCAATAAAACATTTCCTTTCAGCTTTGTTTGCTTTATACATCCATTAGCAAAACTCTTACCACACAAGAAGCACAATGCTGTTTTTATCCCTTTGTGTCAAGCAATGAAAGTAAAACTGAAAGATACACAATTTTCAGTCTACATACTTTCTTTGACATTTTCTGCATTAAACTGAGATTAATGTAAACAAAGACAGATGTCCATAATCATAATGTCAAAATATGTTTTCATTAATTCTTCTCAAAGGGAAATTATGTTGCACATTATAGTGTGGGATGATGAAAAGTATACATTCCTTGAACATGTCCTGTAAAATCCCATGGGCTCCAACATTCTTTGAAATGAAGCATTATCTTTACAACATTACTTCTTATAAATAGTTTGACAGAGGAAGTTTTCCAAAATAAGTGATGAAACTTTTTTTTTTAAATAAAGTTTGGACCTAGTCACTGGCTCTGCAGATAATCTGCTAACAACTCAGGAACCCAAAGAACTCTGCATCAATACAAGTAGTTTACAATAAGACATTTGTGATGTATAGTTATTTCATATTCTCAATTAAATTGTAAAGACATTCAGATTTGTGACTCTTAAGTCACATGCTTCTATAAATAAGCTTCTAGTGAAAGACATACTTTGTAATTTTGTAGTTATTGATGTTACTGTAACTATTATTTTTCAGTAAACATGGGAAAATGAGACCCTTAATGTTTAATAAATATCTATTATCGGCTATATTCTTAGGCTTTGCTTATAATAATTTCCAAATTATCATAATGAATTATTTAGTTAATTGTATAAAACTACCAAAAGTGACCCAGATCTCACTGCTATTCATATCAATGGCTAATTATCAGGCATTTATTCCCCAAACTGTGTGCTACAAAATCTCATTGAGCTGTCATTCTGGAGTCTGTGGAACAAGTACTCTTAATATAATTCCAGCTGTACCTTCTCATCTCATGGGTACACAATGTCCTTTGTTGCCAGTGCTCTCCATGACAACATGGAGATTCAGCACATGCCATTACACTCCACTAGTACCACTAAAGCTGTACACCTCTGTCAGGTGTGGTAAAAGGTTTTCTGCACAGCTATGTCACACAGGCCGTTTGTGCCCTAAGCAACAGTTTATGCCAAGACCAGCAACCTGAAACCATCTAGCAAGAATGAGGAGATACTAGAAATAGCACTAGAGGATGGGAATGGAGATACAATCCAATTACAAATCATACTATTTATTTATGTCTATTTACTATTTAAGGGAAGCATGAGTTAAAGTATAAAATTAATATATAATTTTTAATTATGAAAATAACACTTGGAACATTGGGATGGCTCAGTTGGTTAAATGTCTGACTCTTGATTTCGGCTCAGGTCATGATCTCAGGGTCATGGGATTGAGCCCCAAGTTGGTTGCATGCTGGATGTGGAGACTGCTTAAGATTCTTTCTCTCCCTCTCACTCTCCTCCTCTCCCTCACTTTTGCACTCTCTCTCAAAAAAAAAGTAAAGAAGGCCATTTGTTCACAATGTTCATATTAATGCTGAGACAATTTATTATTGTAACCCATACAGACTTACCCATTTATATAGAGTTATCTTAATGAAATTATCTTTTCAAATTGGTTTCCAATTGTGTTGAGTCATAATAATAAAGAATTTATCTTTCTCTTCTAGAATATTTCCTCCATAGTCTTGTTTCTCGTAATGTTCCAAAAGAAGAATGAATATAAATTTCAAAAATGTCTCTCAGAATCATGACAATAAAGACAAAAATCAAACTCGCCTTTGAAATTCGAGAATCACTATTTTATTTACTACCTGAGGCAATATTTTCTATTTGTTTCTTAACAAAACAAATATACAATTTTAATTAATGGGTGTATCATACTATGAACCATCAGTTTAGACATTCACAGTCTCAAAAAGTTATTAAGAAGGGTGGATAGTAAAGTATTCATGAGCTTAATTTTCAAGGAGCTTTTAGTCTTACAGAGTGGTAGTGGTGCTGGTGGTGGTTCTGATGGTGATATTGGTGGTGGTGGCGGCAGTGTGACTTCAGTACATACCATCAGATAAGGTAGATTTGCTGCTCATGAAGAACTTCTTCCTTTCATTCACTTTAGATTGTTGAATAACTATTGAAGACTCCATGAACTTCTTAAATGTGATAATAACGTAATTGCCTCCCGATTTCTACTATATCAATAAATACACAGTAAATAAAACACTTAAAAAAATACTTGTGAGTGAGGTGTTCAGAAACATGGAAATTTGAATAGTATAGTGACTAGAAGTTTCTTCTAAAACTAGGATCTCTGAATTCATAAACAATTGCACCACTTAATTTGCTTTGTAACTCTTGAGCAAGATACTTAACATCTATGAACTTGAATTTCACCATCTCTAAAAAGCAGATGATAATAATATCTTAAACATTGGTTTAATGATATAGTTAAATAAAATGGGCCATATAAGAGGAACTAACCCAGATTCAAAACATGTTAACTATTTAATAAATATTGTTATAATTACTGATAGTATTAATGCTTTTTTATTGTTACAAAAAAATCGTATGATCATATAAATATATGCAGAAAAAGCATTTGCCAAAATCCAGCCTGCATTTATAATAACACTGTCATCAAACTAACAATAGAGAACTTAGGTAGTGGAATTTGATACTTCCTCAATTTGTTAATACCATCTTCAAAAAAAAAAAAAAAGAACCTCTGTAGCTGACATCATAATTAATTTAAGAAACTAGAAGCTTTCTTTTATATATATTTATTAATTATGTTCAATTTGCCCACACATAGTACATCATTAGTTTTTGATGTAGTGTTCTATGATTCTTTAGTTACGTATAACACCCAGTGCTCATCAGAACATGTGCCCTCCTTAATACCCCATCTCCCCACCCCTCTCCCTTCTGTAACCTTCAATTTCTTTCCCAGAGTCCAGAGAAACTGGAAGCTTTCTAATGAATATCAGGAACAACACAAAGATGTTCACTCATTGCACTTTTTTTTTTTTAAGATCTTATTGGATGGGCCTGGGTGGCGTGGTGGGTT
This sequence comes from Ailuropoda melanoleuca, assembly GCF_002007445.2. NCBI lineage: Eukaryota > Metazoa > Chordata > Mammalia > Carnivora > Ursidae > Ailuropoda > Ailuropoda melanoleuca. The sequence goes on from NC_048224.1 coordinate 117,783,712, forward strand.
AAGCATCTGACTCTTTGTTTCAACTCAGGTTGTGATATCAGGGTCGTGAGATTGAGCCCCATATCAGCCTCCACACTCAGTGCAGAATCTGCTTAAGACTCTCTCCCTCTTTTGCTGTCCTTCCCCCCATTCTCTAAAATACATAAATCTTTAAAAAAAATCTTATTGGATGTCCTAGTTAATGCTGTTAGACAAGAAAAGGAATAAAACTTACCCAGATTTGGAAGGAAGAAATGAAATCATCATTGGTCAGAGATGACAACTGTCTATTTAGAAAATCTCAAACAACAAAAAACCCTGGAACAAATAAAGCAGTAATAGCAATATTGCAGGATACAAAGTGTATGTTTAAAAAATTGTTTTGTTTTATGTTATCACTAAGTAAGTTGACACTGAAATAAAAAATACAGCACCACTCATATTGCCACAAAAAATAAAACACAGACATTATTAAAGCTTGAAGTTCAGGCCGCTGGCTGGCTGATGAATTCACAAGTGTAGATAGTGTGCTACATGGGGGCAAGTCTTTCATCAACACCACAAGGGTCCCTGGCCCAGTGAGTGGCGTTTGGTAGTAATTCTTGCTACAAGTTAAGAAAAAAAAAAGAAATTAAAAAAATGAAATACTTAGGCATAAATCCAACAAAATACATATGAAATATGTATGCGGAAATCTACAAAGTTCTAAAGGAAAAAGAAGCTCGCAAAATTAAAAAAAATAAAGCAGGCAATTTGCATATTTAGTCATTTCATGGAATAAATATTGTATGAGAAAATAAAATGAAAAAAAAACATAACTTCTTTTGAGTATTCTATTTTAGAAAGCAAGAAAACCATTATACTATGTGAGACATGTGAAATGTACCTTTTATTATCACTACAGTTTTCAATTTAATGTGTTCATACATTTCCTTTTTATTACAGAAATTAGCATTAGGAAACCACTTTTCTTTAATTACTAAGTAATGCCTCAGGTAAAAAGAATTACATTTCCTATGATAAGAGTTCAATGGGGAAAAGAAAACATTTATGCTAATAATGGTTTAAGTCTTCAATTCATAGTGCTCTCACAGTCAGGAAAAATACTTTTAAGCCTTAAGCAAAAAGATGAATCATTAACAAAATCAGGAACTAAATTATAGCAAAACATGTTTTTGAATATTCAACTGGTTTCTCTTTCCTCACAAATGTTTATACTCCCTTCTCTTGATATTCTTTCCAAGCCTAAAAATCAAATCCATTAAACCAGCCAACCACTAAAACTATTGTTTCTGATATTACTTATAGAGGAAAAATTCAAAAGCCCATAGCTATCTATAACTGATTTTTGTGAGACTTTGAGTTGTTGCAATAAAGGACCACTATCTGAATATTGCTTCAGGCCAATCTTTAACAAGGTTTCCCAAATAACCTCCTATAGACTGGAAAAGAAAATACCGAAAGGAACTTTATTTAGACCCCGTAGCATGACATTCAATATATAGTTATCACATACTAATGCTTTTTAAATTGAAGAATACATTATCAAGTGTCTGGCTGCGGCCCGTAGTTGGCCAACAGGCTATTCAAATATTATTTTCTGTAAACTAAGATCTTTCCAGCTATGGTAGGAATTGCTTGAGAATGTTTAGGCCGGGAGAAGATAGAAACAAACAAAAATATCTTTAGTTTCTCCAAGTAATGGTTTTCTGTTTTACTGAAGCGTTCTACTAGTAATCATTACTTTGTAATTTTTCACTTGCAGAAGGAACAGGTCTCATTTTACCCATAACAATAATTTTGCTTGATTATGTTTCCAAGCATGATGCTGAATGGTAGAAATGCACAGACAAATAAAGACCAATTAAAAACATCCCCTGCACTGTAAGAACTGAAGTGGAGCACAGATACAAATACACAGTAAAATGTGAACTAATGGAAGCAATATGTCATATTATTCAAGATGCTTGAGTATTTCACCAAACTGCCTGAGCTGGAATCCTTACTCTGCCACTTAATAGTCATATGTCTTTGAGCAAAGGTATAACCTTTCTATGCCTTAGTTCCTTATTGCAGTAACTTCATAGAGATGTTGTGAATTGATGAATTAACTTGTAATATAAGTTCTAAGAATAGTCCCTGGAACATTGTGTTTACCTTTTATGATGCTTTGGCCTGAATATAACTGAAAACCCATTAAGGCAAAAGAGAAAATACAGAGGTAAGATGAGATTCATGTTTGATTGAATTAATGATTCAATGATAAAGCAAAACATTTATATTTTTCCTCTCTTTTCTCTGGCCAAAGTTATAGGGTTCTACTCACTGTAGAAGTGGCAAAGGCAAGAAGGATAGGGAGCCAAAATTACCTGGAACTTAGAATTGCCTTGGTGATACACAATGGGAATAGAAAGTATATGATAATACTACTACTAATAATAAGCATTCAACCACAATGTCCATTATAGGAGATAGGTATAGAACACAAAAAATACATAAAGAAGGAGAAAGTATTGCACTGGTGGTTTGGGGAATAAATTGGAAAAGTGTTCCCAAAATATGAACTGAGCTTAGAAGAAAGGTCTGAGAATTTCAAAATGATGGAATAAGGGAAAATATGATAGTCATAAATGTTACAGTATGCAAAATCATGTAGATCTTTAAAGCAAGTATATCTTGTCTTTAAGTCATAAATTGGATATTTTAAAGAAATAAAAGCTTGTGCATAAAGGCATAACTGATAATTTCCTTTCTCAATTCATCCTAACAATTAGAATCAGATCGCCTTGGGGCACCTGGGTGGCTCAGTTGGTTAAACTTCCCACTCTTGATTTTGGCTCAGGTCTTCATCTCAGGGTGTTGAGATCAAACCCTGCAAGTAGGGCTGTACATTCAGTGGGGAGTCTGCTTGAGATTTTCTCTTTCCCTCTCCCTTTGCCCCTCCCTGCCCCCATGTTATCTCTAAAATTTAAAATAATGATGATGATCTTAAAAGGGAAATTAAGAATCAAATTGCCTTCCCATTACATATTCTTGAAGCTTCAAGATTGTACAATGCCAAATTATTTCTGACTCTTTAACTGTGTAGCTCAGCTCTTCTGTTTAGTCCAACAGGTCATAATTGTATTTTCAAGGTAATGTTAGCTAGCTAATGGAAGTTTATCTTATGGACAAAGTAAAGATAAGTTGTGATTTCTCCCTTTCTTCTGTTTCTTTACTGCTTTAATTTTTTTTACACCTTCAATTCTATAAAGTCAAAAAAGAAAAGAAAAATTATAAATCAACATGGTATTGGTGAGGCCAAAATATTGGACTGTTTTTTTCATTTAACCAAAATATTTTAGTTGATTTCTTTTAATCAATATTAAGCTTATTTTTGTCATATTTCAGCATGTGACATTCCACAAATAATGATATCTATAGTAAAATACCATAATTTTGTAATCAAATGATTAGGGTTTAATTCGTGGCTTAAAATTCATAAGTTGATAATGTTGGCTAAATTATTTACTCTTCCTGGGTCAGTTTCTTATAAATATTTATAATAAAATTTTTCCTAACTACCTTGTAGGAGTAATATGAGAATAAAATGAATTAAATAATATTAGTGATTTTATTATATCAATAGAATAATAATTATGCATCAAAGTAATTTAATTAATATAATGCCAAGAGTTTAAGATAAATATGAATGCATATTTCTTTTCTAGATGGAAAATAAGTAACTCAGAAATTTTCAAGAAAGTAATTAGAAGAAATTGCTGATCTGCTGCCATGGATGGATACAGATGCCTGTTCCTACAAGAAACAGGGCCATCTGTGTATACTGCCGCTTCACTGCTCTGTGACAACTTCCCGCTGAACGCAACACAGCTAAATCTAGAGCAAATTGAATAAGTATGTATTCATTTTCAAGTATGTTAGTCATTTATTTTGCTGTCAGGAAATGTTTTTATTTGTTGTTGTTGAGTTTCACATCCCTAGTAATTTTATTGCACATTTAAGCAAGAAATCATTAGCCACTCTTCTATATGGTTGAGTGCTTTGACAAAC
>NC_048224.1:117787843-118003429 GCF_002007445.2 Ailuropoda melanoleuca
AAGCTCAAGAGCTAGTGAGCAGCTATGGTAGTGGGAAAGTGTGGTCCTTCTTCCAGTTTTCAGATCTAATGTAGTTCAAAAATCTAAATATGTTCACAAATCCATAGCTTATTGTTTGAAATTGTGGTCTGGTCCCCTTGAGGAAGAATCCTGTAATAGTAAAGGACATGAAGGTGTTCTCAACAGAATTAGTATAGACAAGGAAAAATGACAAGACTTTCAAAGAAATGTTTGATACTTTTCACTGATACTGGCATTAAAGAACAAGAAATGGGGATGCCTGGATGGCTTAGCTGTTAAGTGTCTGCCATTGGCTTAGGTCATGATCCCAGGGTCCTGGGATTGAGACCCACATCAGGTTCCCTGCTCAGCGGGAAGACTGCTTCTTCATCTCACGCTCCCCCTGCTTGTGTTCCCTCTCTCGCTGTCTCTCTCTGTCAAATAAATAAATAAAATCTTAAAAAAAAAAAAACCGAGAAATGCCACAATAGTTCTCCAGCTAGAGCTAAAGCTTATGGAGGCAACCTGATAAAGATGTTACCTAATTACAGTTGGGACAAATGGGTCACCTATAAAACTTTGGTTATTTTCCCTGGACCCAAATCTCTCTACTTTATCAACATAGTAAATCAGCAACAGTGAAACATTCCATGAGTACTCACAGTGATTAGTAACACTAACAAAGATTTACAGTTTGCTAAGATAGTTGTCCCATATCTCCCATTCAGTTGCCTGCCTGGTCAGTGCATTAGCCAGATGGATGAAGGCGTCTATCTCTAAACCTAACCAAGTACCGGCTCTAATTGCAGCTGCTTAGCTGGAATTATTTCAGGCATGGTTATTTTTTACTGGAAGAGAACAACAAAACTTTTGGCACTTGGTATGTGAGCAGTGAATTAGTGAATAATTACTTCTTGATATTCATCAGTAGGGAGAATCAAAAGCAAAGGCAATTAATGGTTCCCTAGAATGGGCAGCAATACACATTCATTGTCTCCCATCAAAGATGTTAATTCCTTTATTCTCTATTACAGCTTAGTCTCCAGGGACTTTGTTCAACTTAACCTTCCACCATATTCTCCATTAGTCCAATGTATTGATCATATCATGTTAATTGGATTCAGTGAGTAGGGAGTGTCGAATATTCTAAATTATCTACACAAATATGTGTCAGAGGTTGGCAGGTAACTCAGCAGAACTTAAATTGCCCTTCACAATAATGAAATCTTTATGAGTCCAGTGGTCTGTGAGGTGCTAAGATATGTTTTTTTATGATAAAGGACAAGTTTTTGCACCTCTCAGCTCCAATGTTCAAGAAAGAGACACAATGTTTCATGAAGCATTTTGAATTTTGGAGACAGCATCTACCACATTTGGGACTAGAACTAGAACTAACTTATTGGGTAATTCTGAAGGTAGTTGTTTTGAGTGGGACTCAAATGCTCTGCAGCAAATCAAGTCTTTAAGGAAAGCAAACATGTCACATGATCCATACGGCCTAGCATATTCGATGGTACCTGAGGAATGCATAGTGGATAAGGATGCTGTGTAGAGTCATCAGAAAAACCTAAATGAGAGTCACAGCATGAAATCCTAGGGGTCTGGAGAAAGGTAACAACTTTTGTAGCCAAGATATTTTTTTTTCTTGATAAAGCTCCTGATATGCTACTAGGTTATAGTAATGACAATAGGAACTGGAACCCAAGCTGTATACCCATCATTTCATAAAGTTGTGGAGAGAGGGTTGCAATTCATTATATGATGGAAGTGTGCTTTATAGATCAGGCTCAAACAGATTCTGAAATTGTAGTAAATTATATAAATATGTGGCTTGGACTCTTATGTCACTTTCCTCTGTTGCTCTTCTTCAATTCATATCTCTGGCCTCATTGAGAATTTCTTATGACCAGCTGACAGAGTTAAAAAAGGCCTTGGCCTTGGTTAAGAGATGGGTTAGTTCAATATATTGGCACTGGACAGAAAGAACTGCCATTTTACCTCCTCTTTCATGAGTGTCACTAAAGGACAGTGGTAAAGAGAAATCCTTCCACTGGACAGAACTAGGATGAAAATGGCAATCAAATTAATATGAGGGGAGAGACAGCTTGAAGTACTGATGTACACTGACTATCACGCACTGATGAGTAGCTTGGCCAGTTTGATTAGGAGTCACTAGAGAAAAATAATGGGAGATCTGATCAAAGAAGTCTGGGGAGTTAAGTGGATGGACCGATGGGAATGGATATAAAGTGTACATAAATATCAGTTTGTCTCATATTAATTCCCAACAGAGAACATTTACTCCCGAAGAGTATCTCAAAACCCACATAGACAGGAACAGGGGTAACTCCATGGATATGTAATTCAGGTAGTCACATATGGCTCCACATTCAGAAGGCTCCACATTTGGTTTAATGCACTGCTTTCACTTGAAATTCATAGGGATTTTTGAATGAGGGTCCTAAGTTTTCATTTGGCAGTGGGCCCCACAAATAATGTCACCTATTTCAAACAGGATGACTTGCCCCATGGATCACAACTGGCCTATAGCATATGCAACTCCAGTATTTATCCAGTGGGTCTCATTACTAAAGTTGTGCGTTTGGCAGTGATAGAGGCTATTAATGGAATTCAAATCCCAGTACCTTGTCATCAATGCTGATCTTGCTACTTAACACTTTAGAATATCCAATTAGATAGCCGCTAAAATTGCCAGATGATATATACGATGCCAACTTAAATGTGATTGTAAATAAGCAATAGGTTTTTTGTTTGTTTGTTTTAGTATATGAAACACATTTATACTAAAAAAAAGTGCTCTATGTGTGAAATTCAAATTTGACTGTGTAGTCTACATTTTTATGTCTTAAATCTGTCAACCCTATCAGCATTACAAACAAACTAAGCATGATTCTTTAATGCACCAACCATTCAGCTACCTTGTATTAGGTTGATTAAATTAACCAATTCCATCCTTGGAAGTGAAAACACTATATTCTTATAGTAATCAATTCGTATTCTAGATATAGAATTTTTCTTCCTTATCTGAAAGGTTTCCATAAGTACCATTATCAATGTGTTTACAGACTGCTTGATGCATGAATATCTTATGCCTCAGACACACTCAGGCTAATGCATTCATTATATTTCAAAGTCAGTGAGACAATAAGCTCTTGACCACAGAAGTCACTGATCTTACGATGTTCCCCAGAACCAAGAGGAAACTGGTCTGACAGAATGGTGTAATAGCTCACTGCAGGCTTAACTAAGGTGCCAGCTACAGAGATCTCTACTTTGGGATTTGAGTGCTGTCTTCTAGGATGTGGCATATGAATCTAATGGTAATCAGATAACACTATGTCAGTAGCAAGAATGTATTAACTAGAAGTAACTCCTTGTACCATCACTTTTTTGAGTCACCTGTATAATGTGGGCTTTCTACCCCTAAAACTTAGCCTCTTCTGAATTAAAGATCTTAATTTCCAGATGGTCAGTGCCTCTACTAATGAACAAAATAAAGTTTCCACTGAACTGGAGGTTGAAACTACTATTTGGTCACTTTGTGTTTATTCTGCTATCTGCTATAATTAATTCTAATTGCCAAAAAGATAAAGATTGCTTTTGTGCCTTGAGGTTCTAGGAGAATTATGTCTACAATCAAGAGAATTCACTTGGGCCTTTCTTTTTCTTTGTTTACTCAAGCATTAAAATACAGAAACAAACAATACAATATTATTTCAGCAAGTAATTTCAGTATCCAAGTCCTCTGACTTTATAGTGACAAAGTCCTGGGGATATTTTGCCAGCATCCCTGAAAGTAAGGGGGGATGGATTTTAACAAATAAAGTGAATTTGGAAGTTTCCAGCAGATACTGTTTACTTCTCCTCTACTAGATGGGCTTTTCCGAGATGCGTTTGTTTCGAATGCTCTTTTAGGAGATAATCCAGCATGGCCAAGCAATCAGTCAGCTACGTTTGTTCAAAAATCTGTGGACAAGTTTGCTGCAGGACTTCTCATTTTCTCTTACTCTTATGTGCCTGGGACCACACCCCTCAAAAAAAAAANAAGATAATCCAGCATGGCCAAGCAATCAGTCAGCTACGTTTGTTCAAAAATCTGTGGACAAGTTTGCTGCAGGACTTCTCATTTTCTCTTACTCTTATGTGCCTGGGACCACACCCCTCAAAAAAAAAATTTAACAGATAAGCTTTGACCTAGATTTTGTTATAAAGAAAACTATGTAAAGGGGGCTGCTTTTACTTTTTTGCTGAATTATAACTTTTTTTTTGAATTATTACATCACTGATGTTATTTTTTTTTACCTCATTTCACAGTAAATGGTCCCTAAACAAAATTTCCAGTTACTAATATGTAACAATTATATGCCAGTGGTGGAATTTTAACATAATGTTGCTTCAGTGGCCAAGTGAGCTATTTCTTTTACAGCTCAGTCATATAATCATTATTATGCTTTATTATTAGTATAACATAAAACTATTAGAATTAACCATTAGGAGAAACACTTTCCCTACCCATCACTGTGTCCAGGCATTTTTACAGGAATTAAGCTCTTACATGATCCAGAGAAACAATTTTAAGTTTGGTTCCCAAAGGAGATACAACACTAAAGGATTTACTAGATCCTTCTAACTTGTATCAGCTGACATTGGAGAATAGAAGTGGAAAAGGATTCTAAAAGGATGATACAAAGATGGACAATATAAACTTGGATGGGGCTGAATCTATTAAATTGGCAACTTATAATTTAATGTGTTAACATTAGTTATGGGATCAAATGATTGACTTCATTGATTAATTGAAATCTAGATTCAATAGTGGCCTATGGTGGGTCAATAAGGTAGAGGGGCTATACCACTGCAAATGAATCTGAAAGGTTAGGGAAACAATGTATTGCAGTGTGTTTTTATATGCAACCTGCTCAGTCACTTCAGTCATCTCTGCATAGTGTAGATAGAATCCAAGTTCAAAAAAAGGAAGGAAGGAAGGAAGGAAGGAAGGAAGGAAGGAAGGAAGGAAAGTAGGAAGGAAGGAAGGAGCAGTGTAAGTATAATTACATGAAATAAGAGTTTGTCAGTTTCTTTATACCTGTGTTGTTACGTTTCATTTGTTGTGCATCTCCTTACATCTTAGCAGCTAGGAAGACATTCTATGGCATAACTTACACTGATTATTATTTCACTACTCCCTCCTCCTCTCCCTGCAGTTCTTTCTTGATTAATATAGAGACTTCTGGAGCTAGCAAATGTTACGTTTTATATTTTAGTAGTGGCTTAATGATTTAGTTGGCATCATCCTATGGTGATTTAATAACTGATTAGAATTGTATCTACCCTCTATTGAATATGATTTTCTTAATTTGTAGGAAAGGGAAAAAAAAAGGTAAATGGCAAAGGCACACTGTGCCTTTTCCTTTTTTACCTTTCTGTATTCATTCTTTACCATTTGCTGTGCCCCAGGGGGCCAACCTCTGCAGACTGCATTACTGATGCTCTCATAAAGGCTGGCTTCTAGTTATTTGGGTTAATGGCAGACCACCTGAGGGATCAGAGGGAAGAAGGAGGGACAGCTCTCATCTATCCTTCTTGCTATGGGGAGCACTCTCTGGCTGTGGTTATATCCACTTACCTCTGTAGCATCCCTTGCCTCCCTTTCTGGTTCTCTCTCTCAGTGAGCTTCAGTGGGATGATTTTCTCTGTTTTTTTCTGATGCAAGGTCAGTAGTGGCATATTAGTATCTGAGTACCTCAAAACCCGTTGTTATTCCCGTAACCCTGTGCTTACTCCTGTAAACATTTCCTTTACTAAGGACTCTTGAAAAATCTGAGTGGAAATCTGTTTCTTTTTAGGACCTTGACTGATACTGTACCTACCATTTTCAATAAGGTGTTTTGAGAATTGTATAGAAGCATGAGAGGCTGAAAAGAATACAGAGATTACATGTTCTACACTTTGTAACCTTAACCTTGACCAAGGGAAAGGTTTCTCATACTCTGAGCTCTTCAAAAGAATCTATATAAATCCAAGGCTTCTCCTTATAATTCTTGTTTTCTTTGAACTTGTTAAAGTTTAAATCCCTGCAGCAGTGCCAAGCAGGGGGCTCCAAATGGACCTCTGCTGTTTTAATAAAAGGAACAGAAAACGGAGACAAAAATAATGAAGTAAAAGGTCCTGAAAAGTGACTCAGTTGTGAGATTCTGGGGTGTTGGCAGGGACAGAAAATCAGTAATAAAAAAAAATGTAGTCACTAAAAAGCTTAGATTTTATTTAAAAAATACAATCTTTTTAGATGTGATTTTATTTGAGCTATTATTTGCTTGTATTTATAAAAAATTAGATTTATAGATACATTTTCATTTGTTTTTCAGACTTACTTTTCAAATATAATGGGGATAACACTATGTTTTAAACTTGCACATTGGCAACTGTAAAATGTGGTGTTCTAATCTCTGTAGGTGCTGAAATCACAAGAGCTGTAGGAGAATTGTGTCATTATATATAAAGTAATAGAAATCCTGGCCTTATTATTTTTAAAACTTTGATCTATCTAGCCAAATAGGTTAATAAAATAAGAGACTCAGGGTGGATTTCTCTTCTAGTGAAAAGTCTAAAAACAGAGTACGGTTGGACAATTCTGAATCATTAGAAGATTAAAGAGCCATCTGCAGCTTAAAGGGAAGTTTTATCCACATAAAGATCCAACAGAGTGGTGATGGATGCCTGGCTTGCCATGTTACTGACATTTCTTAAAAGAAAGAATAATGATCAGAGTATCTTGTTTGGATACTATTGGGAAAGTGAATTTTCTGATAATTTTGCTCACAAGAGCAAACCTAATGATCTCTCATTGAAAGTAACAATGTACGGAGACACCCATAGGACCTGCCTGCATGGATATCAGCATCATTTTTGTGATGACGTATGCATTAAAACATCATGGTATAAAAGGTCTATCTGAAGAATTAATCATGCAATATGGTATCCAATCATAAAACTTGAATTTCAACTTTTGTTTTTTCTATATTGTCCTCATAATGAAAATTCTGACTTTGGGAAAAGTGTTTTTCTACATGTCCATAATTTCAAAAGCATCAGAAAGGAGTATCACGTGAATAGGTTAATGATAGAGTACTGTTCAACTCATATCATTGTGATCTAAGGTAAAAGACATTATCAGTAAAATACTATGTTCTATACCAGACTTACCTTGTGATTTGCTTATAGATCTTTATCTGATTTATGTATTTTTTTAAAGATTTTATGTATTTATTGAAGAGAGAGAGAGAGAGCATGAGCGATAGGGAGGGGCAGAGGGAGAGGGTTGAGCCGGGAGCCAGATGCATGGCTGGATCACAGAGTCCTGGGATCATGACCTGAGCCAAAGGCAAATGTTTAAGCAACTGAGCCACCAAGGCCCCCTATGTTTTTTATTTATGCCTTTAAAAATTTTTTTATCGATTTATGTACAAAGATTCAGTATACTAAAGTGACTACCATTCTCAACTCCTTTTCATGTTTTAAATTGCAACGTATATCAGGGGTTCTAAACTTCTAGTGCCTTCTTCAGTATATTTAGTTTGCTGAAATACAGGTAATGAGAGACTCTCTTACCAAACCACAGTATTTATCCTTGGAAAGATCTTGAATCCATTTTCTTTATAATAATGAAAAGAATAGAAAAATCTAAAAGAACACCTGAAGCTTCTCTCTCCCATTCCTGAACTTAAATGTAAAGCTTTACACCTTTGGACTCTACCTTCAAATGTTTGTCTCTTTACAGATTTTAGGGTGTGGAACAATTCATCTTTATGTTCATCAATTATAAAATGCAGGGGCGCCTGGTCGGCTCAGTCGTTAAGCGCCTGCCTCCGACTCAGGTCATGATCCTAAGACCCTGGGATCGAGCCCCTGCATTGGGCTGCCTGCTCCACTGGGACCCTGCTTCTTCCTCTCCCACTCCCCCTGCTTGTGTTCCCTCTCTCACTGGCATTCTCTCTCTCTGTCAAATGAATAAATACAATCTTAAAAAATAAATAAATAAAATGTAGAAAATAACAGTATTAAAATAATGAAGAATAGGATAAATGACATAATGCATTTAGAGTGTTGAATATAGAGGCTGAAACGTATTTTAACTATTCAAAATCAGTGGCAAATCCCAAGAAGAATCCTGTGTTTCCCAGAGCAAATGAAGGCACAATAATCTCTTAAGTTCTTAAAAGGCTGCAGGACAAATGTCCCCACTCATCATCTCACAGGATCCTTCAGCTATCTGAAGCCTTTCATGCTTTTACTCCTCCCGATAATGACCTCCATTTCAACTCCTGCTCCTTAGGCACCTACCAGGCTGGGATTCCAGTCTCTGATGGTAAGAGGGACTGAAAGATGGTAGTGACAGGAGTATCTGTATTTACCTATTTTTCATTGTATATTTATCCACTGTGTCCATCTCTACCTCATTCTGACAGGAAGATAGGTAGGTTATTAATCTGAAGCAGACAACTAACTTGAAATATGGGAGGGCATTTTTTTTCCTTCCACCTGACACTTGAAAGCTGAAGAAAAAATCATATTGTAAAGTAATTACTTAAAGTACACAGCATCAAGTGTAAAAGAAAATGGCCTGAGCCATATTTGCAAACCACAGAATCTGTTTTTCTTCCTCATGTCTGTGATAAGATAAAGCTTAGGGGAAAGACGGGGATAAACGTAAAGAGGTGAGAAGAGAGTCTTCTTTTCTTTTTCCTTCCTTCCTTCTTTCCTTCTTTCCTCTTCCTCCCTTCTTCCTCCCTCCCTCCCTCCTTCCTTCCTTCCCCTTTCTTTCTTTCTTTCTTTCTTTCTTTCTTTCTTTCTTTCTTTCCTTCTTTCTTTTTTCTTTCTTTCTTTTTCTCTTTCTTTCTTTCTTTCTTTCTTTCTTTCTTTCTTTCTTCTTTTCCTTCCTTCCTTCTNCTTTCTTTCTTTCTTTCTTTCTTTCTTTCTTTCTTTCTTTCTTTCTTTCTTTCTTTCCTTCTTTCCTCTGTCTCTTTTTTAAGTGAATAGAGGAAATAAATACAGCTCTCAGTCTCCACCCACTGGGTCTCAGCCCTTTGCTGCCACATGCGTATACATGAGGGCCAAGGTTTCCTGTAGGGTCCAATACCATTTCATCAGAATACCCTTGGATAAAAAAGCTAGAAATGTTGGTGAGGCTAAGGCAGAAATCTGAGGCAGGGTTACATCTGGGCAAAGCTGGCTGCCATAGCAATGTCTGTCATAAATGATGGCTCATGCAGACAAATTTGGAGGGAGAGCCTAAGAGATTTTTGATACAGGAGTCATGTTTCAGCCACCCTGGACATCCCTTGTTTTCTCAGCATTGCCCAGCTACTTTTGCAATTTGGGGGTTTGCAATGGCTATTTCTTGTGCTTGGAATGCTTCCTTTGAATGTTAGATGAGTAGATCCTCATTAGCATTTGTGTTTCAGTTTTAGAAAGCATCCTCTGCCCTGTCTATAATAGTATCCAACCTGTCTGTTTGAAATCATCACACTTATTACTCAGCATAGCACTCATCAGTCTTATACTTATGTAATTTTGCTTATTTTCCCTTTCCTTTAGTGAAATTCTTCATATGAGCAGTATCCTCACTATCTTGTGTTCTCTACTATATCCCAGTTCTAAAGCAATATCTGGCATAAAAGATTCTTTCAGTGACTATTTTGCAAGTTGAACACATAGAGATATGCTTTCCCAAGTTGTAAACAGATGTGCCTATGGGGAAAGGGTTATCTTTGCCAACACATCAACTTAGAGGTAGCAAAGAGATTGATGCAGCTTTAGCCACCTGATTAACTCCTAGATGATGAGGAGCACATTCAAGATTGGAAGAGAGTAAGGTATCCCATGACGATACACGGGTCTCACCCAGTCCTCTGAAGAAAGGTCTGAAGAGATGCTTTGTCAGCATCAGGAGCCAGAGGGGAAGCAGAGAGGAAGCACTGAACCAGTGTATAGTCTCCCCCTCTCCCACAGATAATATGTGGTTATTAATGAAGTCCATGGCAACTCTTTCCTTGTACACTGATAGGAAGGATTGTTATGCTCTAGTTGTTTAAAAATGGGACCTAGAGAAGCTTAAGCAGAGACTAATGGACAACTTCTGAACTGTCTGACACTGATTTATTTATCCAGGGTAAAAAAAAATTACAATCATTTTGAAAATGCCTAGGTTGGTTGAATATACATTAAAAAGGTTATTATTGCCAAGAGGGAAGATTGTAGGAAAAATCAGACTTGGGAATTAATGTGAATTGCTTGAAGCCAGTTCCTTTTAAAAAAAACCTGAGGTTTATGGATTCTTGTAAATGTTATTTATCATATATGTGAATCAATTTTCCCCAGTCTAAATTCATACTGCTTTTCTAGGTCAGAAAGTTAGACAGCCTTCCACATCTTTACTATTTTTCCAGTGGATGTAATTTGTACCAAGAATAGGCCTTTGCCTGAGGAATTAGAAGTAAGTGGACTAGTACATGGAATCATTCATGCCTTATTAGTCACGGCCAGATTTTTTTTTCCTGGACACTTGCATAGAGTCTTCAAGGAATCCATATGTTAATTAGAAATATTGGCAAACTTTAATATCTGATTTTATATAATTTGTTCATTTATTATTTAAAGGTGCATATTCATTTCATTCAAGTAGGACATACTTTTTTTTTCTTTTCACTTCTTATATGAGAAATAAAAAACAACTTCCAAGATTCTCTTACTACAGATCTTAACTCTATTTATGGCAGGGGGAGGGGAGGAGCAGTTTTATTTTTTGCAACAGATGTTTTGTTTTAATGCTAGGCTGTGAGTCTATCTTTAGTCTGAAATAATGGTGCAGGAAACAATTATCTGAAAATTGTTAAGATTACAAGAAAACAAGGCAGGTTAGCTTTAGTCAAATGTTCAAGCAGGATTGAATGACTTGAGGACACTGATGATTTGGGATTTAGTAAAATCACTTACTTGATTTACCACAGTCCAAACAATCCTTGATTTATTTTATCTTGGCCTTTGCTTATCAGACACCTTGCATAGAGCCTCAGCCTGATCCCACCTTGGTCTGCAGTTATCCTCTTCAGCTTGATGGCATTTCACTCTGGATTTCAAAAGTGTTCTCCTGTTTGGGGTATAGAATGGTAACTTAAATTGGTCAAACTACTAACAGGTCTGTTTTGAATTTTGACAAGGTTTAACTTTAACAAGTTTTGAAACCTGACTGTAAGTCATTTACCTATTTTTTTTTTAAGAATATAATGGACCATAATGATGGGACGTTTCACCTGAGTAAATTTTAAAATTTAGAACATCCAGTGAAATTCACAAAGTTTCATATTCCAACCTATAGGACATTCCTACTGCTTATTTGTGGAGAATATATATTTGCAGAGAAGATATACATACATCTCCCAGAACCCCTGGAATCTAATGCTTGATTGAAAGTTTCTATACACCCAGTCCATATTGTATGACCTAAATGCCACCAATCTAACAGTCAAGTCATTTAGCTTTCCCAATAGAATAATCAAGAAAGTGGGAAATGAGTTTCTGTAACAGCAGAACTGAGCCAAAATAGTTACTGAAGTAGATTTCCATAAACCAGTCGTTTTAAGGCATGGTTACAAAGCTGCATTTAACTCAATTTTATTATCCCAGACACATTGTTGTTTATAAGTAAATGATTTTTGTACTGTTATTTCTTGCTTCTTTCCTTGTCAGATACAAGGCTTAATTTAAAAATTGTTATTTTATATTTACTTAACCTAGAAAATATTTTATTTCCTTTTATATGCTATTTGCTTCAGTCATTTATCTTAGGAACAGTGGTATTTTCTAAAATGAACACAGTTCCAGAAGACTTTTGGATATTTTCCAACCACATTCTCAATATTCAGTAACAACCAACTTGAAGGATTTTATTTATTTAAAAAAAATTTTTTGTATTCAATGTTTATTTCTTAAAAATAGCATATAGCTGGATATTGCTTTTTTTTTTTACTTTTTTTATTCTGTTCAATTAGCCAGCATATAGTACATCATTAGTTTTTGATGTAGTGTTCAATGATTCATTAGTTGTGTATAACACCCAGTGCTCATCACCACACTCTCCTTAATACCCATCACCCACTTACCCTATCCCCCCAGCCTCCTCCCTTCTGTAACCCTCAGTTTGGTTCCCAGAGTCCAGAGTCTGTCATGATTTCCCTCTCTGATTTCTTCCCATTCAGTTTTCCCTCCCTTTCCCTGTGGTCCTCTGCGCTATTCCTTATGTGTTCCAGATATGAGTGAAACCATATGATGATTGTCTTTCTCTGCTTGACTTATTTCACTTAGCATAATCCCCTCCAGTTCCATCCATGTCGATGGAAATGGTAGGTATTCCTCTTTTCTGATGGCTGAGTAATTTTGCTTTGTATATATGCACCACATCTCATTTATCCATTCATCTGTTGAAGGGCATCTAGGCTCCTTCCATGGTTTGGCTGCTGTGGACATTATTGCTATGAACATTGGGGTGCATGTGCCCCTTCTTTTCACTACATCTGTATCTTTGGGGTAAATGCCTAGTAGTGCAATTGCTGGATCATAGGGTAAGTCTATTTTAATGTCTTGAGGAACCTCCATACTGTTTTCCAGAGTGGCTGTACCAGCTTGCATTCCTACCAACAGCGTAAGAGGGTTCCCTCTTTCTCCATATCCTCTCCAACACTTGTTGTTTCCTGTCTTGTTCAGTTTTGCCATCCTAACTGGTGTAAGGTGGTATCTCATTGTAGTTTTGATTTGTATTACCCTGATATCTAGTGATGCTGGACATTTTTTCATGTTTCTGTTAGCCATTTGTATGTCTTCTTTGGAGAAGTGTCTGTTCATGTCTTCTGACCATTTATTGACTGGACTATTTGCTTTTTGGGTGTTGAATTTGAGAAGTTCTTTTTAGATCTTGGATACCAGCCCTTTATCCATAATGTAATTTGCAAATATCTTCTCCTATTCCATGGGTTGCCTTTTAGTTTTGTTAACTTTTTCCTTTGTGCAAAAGCATTTTATCTTGATGAAATCCCAAATGTTCATTTTTGCTTTTGTTTCCCTTTCCGTTATAGACATGTCTTGAAAGAGGTCGCTGGGGCCAATATCAAAGAGGTTACTGCTTATGTTCTCTTCTAGGATTTTGATGGATTCCTGTCTTACCTTTAGGTCTTTCATCCATTTTGAGTTTATCTTTGTGTAAGGTATAAGAGAATGGTTCAGTTTCATTCTTCTGCATATGGCTGTCCAATTTTCCAACCGCCATTTATTGAAGAGACTGTCTTTTATCCATTGGATATTCTTTCCTGACTTGTCGAAAATTAGTTGGCCATAGAGTTGAGGGTCCATTTCTGGGTTCTCTATTCTGTTCCATTGGTCTATGTGTCTGTTTTTGTGCCAATACCATGCTGTCTTGATGATCACAGTTTTGTAATATAGCTTGAAGTCAGCCACTGTGATACCCCCAGCTTTGGTTTTCTTTTTCAACATTCCCCTAGCGATCAATATGTTGTCTACAGATGAACCTAAAGACACCTCCAGATTGAAAGTGAGGGGATGGACAACCATTTATCATGCCAATGAACCTCAAAAGAAAGCTGGGGTAGCAATTCTCATATAAGACAAATTAGATTTTAAATCAAAGACTGTAGTAAGAAATGTGGAGGGACACTATATTATACTTAAAGGGTCTATCCAACAAGAAAATCTAACAATTGTAAATATCTATGGCCCCAACATGGGAGCAGCCAACTACGTAAACCAGCTATTAACCAAAATAAAGAATCATATTGATAATAATACATTAATTAGTAGGAGACCTCAACACTCCACTCTCAGCAATGGACAGATCATCTAAGCAGAAGATTGACAATGAAACAAGAGCTTTGAATGAGACATTGGGCCAGATGGACTTTTTAGATATATAGACAGAACATTCCACCCTTAAACAACAGGATACATATTGTTCTCGAGTGCACACGAAACTTTCTCCAGAATAAATCACATACTGAGTCAGAAATCAGGTCTCAACCAATACCAAAAGATTGAGATTATTCCTTGCATTTTATCAGACCACAATGCTTAGAAATTGGAACTCAATCACAAGAAAAAAATTGGAAGGAATTCAAACACTTGGAAGTTAAAGAGCATCCTGCTAAAGAATGATTGAGTCAACCAAGAAATTAAAGAGCTTAAACAATTCATGGAAACTAATGAGAATGAAAACACATCGGTCCAAAACCTATGGGATACTGCAAATGTGGTCCTAAGGGGGAAATGCATAGCCATCCAAGCCTCTCTCAAAAAAGTAGAAAAATCCGAAATGCACAAGCTAACCTTACACCTAAAGGAGCTGGAGAAAGAACAGCAAATAAAGCCTAAACCAACCAGGAGAAGATAAATAATAAAGATTATAGCAGAGATCAATGAAGTAGAAACCAGAAAAACAGAACAGATCAACGATACTTGAAGCTGGTTCTTTGAAAGAATTAATAAGATTGATAAACCTCTGGCCAGATGTATCCAAAAGAAAAGAGAAAGGACCCAAATTAATAAAATCATGAATGAAAAGGGAGAGATCACGACTAACACCAAGGAAATAGAAACAATTATNAACAACAAGGAAATAGAAACAATTACTAGAAATTATTGCTAGCTAACTGGATGCCAACAAATTAAGCAACCTGGAAGAAATGGATGCCAACTTGAAGGGTTTTAATGAGAGGGATTTTCCTATAGTTGGTGATGTTTCTAGCTTTTTATCTTTTTAATTTTTTTTAAGATTTTATTTATTTATTTGATAGTGAGAGCATGAGCCAGAGGATGAGAAGGGGCAAAAGGAGAGGGAGAAGCAGACTCCCGCTGAGCAGGGAGATCAATGCAAGGCTGGATCCTAGGATCCTTAGATCATGACCTGAGCTGAAGGCAGATATTTAACAGATTCAGCCACCCTTTCACCCCTGTAGCTTTTTAGTAAATGGTAGTAATAATAATCATAGTGATGTAACAATGAATCCTTTTCTTTGGTTTAGATGTTAGCATACCCACCACTATGTATNGAAAAGAGAAAGGACCCAAGTTAATAAAATCATGAATGAAAAGGGAGAGATCACGACTAACAACAAGGAAATAGAAACAATTACTAGAAATTATTGCTAGCTAACTGGATGCCAACAAATTAAGCAACCTGGAAGAAATGGATGCCAACTTGAAGGGTTTTAATGAGAGGGATTTTCCTATAGTTGGTGATGTTTCTAGCTTTTTATTTTTTTAATTTTTTAAGATTTTATTTATTTATTTGATAGTGAGAGCATGAGCCGGAGGATGAGAAGGGGCAAAAGGAGAGGGAGAAGCAGACTCCTGCTGAGCAGGGAGCCCAATGCAAGGCTGGATCCTAGGATCCTTAGATCATGACCTGAGCTGAAGGCAGATATTTAACAGATTCAGCCACCCTTTCACCCCTGTAGCTTTTTAGTAAATGGTAGTAATAATAATCATAGTGATGTAACAATGAATCCTTTTCTTTGGTTTAGATGTTAGCACACCCACCACTATGTATAAATAAATTTAGACATTTTGAAAATCCATATACAATTCTGACTTGAGGAAAACATCCTCCATTAGGAGATACGCATTATAACCTGCAGTAAAATGTGGATTATAAAACATACAGAAGTCATGTGTCTAACTTTAGCCATTCATGCTATTATCTGAAAGTCTGCATTCTTTAATCACAGATTTCCAGTCTTGGGAGTTAATCCATATTCTACATTAGTGATTTTTTTTAAAAGTATTTATTTGAGAGAGAGAAAGAAAGGGGGAAGATGGGCAGAGACTCCGCACTGAGCACAGAGTTGAGGGGGGCGACTCCATCTCACAACCCTGAGATCATGACCTAAGCCAAAATCAAGAGTCGGTTGCTTAACCAAATGAGCCACCCAGGCACCCCTGATTCTTTAAATTTTTGCAAGTACAGATGTTTTATAAAATCACAAATATAGAGGAGAGCCTCTCCTTCCTCCTTTCCATCCTTTGTTACTTCTTTTCATGTATAAAAGAAATTCACAGATACATACCAGCATGAAGCACAGTGCTTGGTGATAATGATATTTGTTGTTGCCATTATGGCTATTATTGCTGTTGTCACTGTTTTCGTTGCTTACTAAAAATAATTTTGACTAACATTGAAGATCTTGTCTAGGTTATATTGCTGCTACTCTTTATTTTCAAAGAATATTCATTCTACTATTATCTGACAGGTTTAATTGATTTTATTAGTATTGCTACTACAGATAAAATGTTCCTATTCATTATCATTAACCTAGTCTTCAAATGGTCTTTCTGCTTTTATTCCTTTCGTTTCTCCTATCCTCATAACTTTATGTAAGCTACTAGGTTTCATTACATAAAAATTGAAAATGTTTAGATATTCTCAGCCAACAGAAAGGCCTGTTTGCCAGCAGAAATATCAGAAGAGTACTCATAGGAATACCCATTCCTTTTTTTCCTCCTCCCCTTTTTATCTGCAGTTTCTCAAAAGAAAAATAAACAATCTATTACCTATGGTTCCTGATTTCCTAGGCTTCTGTAACTCCAATAAAGAGTTGACCCTCAAATGTCAGATGCCATCTAGGAATTCTTACTGTTACATTTATTTTCTGCAT
Organism: Ailuropoda melanoleuca; assembly: GCF_002007445.2. Classification (NCBI taxonomy): domain Eukaryota; kingdom Metazoa; phylum Chordata; class Mammalia; order Carnivora; family Ursidae; genus Ailuropoda; species Ailuropoda melanoleuca. The sequence continues at coordinate 117,804,580 of NC_048224.1, forward strand.
ATTTTTTAGATCTTATATATATAAACCTGCCCATAGTGATCATTTTCTAATAATAAATACACACTGATTTAAAAACCCTGTTTGAAATTTATTATACTTTGAGCATAAGTAATATTTTGACATAGCTGTGAATTCTCTCTCTCTCTCTTCTTGCTACTCCCCTCTTTTCCTTCTTTTCTTCCTTCCTACTACCCCTCCATCTTTCCACTCTCCCTCATTCTTCCTTCCCATCCTCCCTTCCCTTCCTCCCTACTACCCCTCCTTCCTTCCCTTTCCCCTTCCTTTCTTACTTCCTTTCTCTGTGATAGAACTATCCCTTAAAATATGATAGAATTCTGTTTTGCTTTTATTCTGGAAACATCTCCTTTCTCTCCTCTGTTTTACATTAAAGTGACATAGAAAGAACAGGAAGGAATGATTGGATGACCCAATCTACTTACCATATCTGAAAATCAGGGCTATAGGGGTTTAAATGAAACCCATTATCTGCCGCCATCACCCTGGTAAAACAACACTAATAAATATTCTAATCTGAAAGACTTTTTTATTGTACAAGTTTATTTAGTTTATTACAAAAGGAAGGTTTGTGTGTCCTTCCCAAGAATATTTTAGAAGGGAATGAATATCAAAACAAGAAAGAAATCACTTTGTGCTAAGAAATTCATATTTTATAAAATACTTTCACTTCCTTCCAATCTTATAGTAAGCATTGAATTTATGTCCTAGGATATTTTATGACTAAGGTAAACCTTGAAAGCCACATTATTCTGTAAACATCTGAAAATATTTGCATTGGTAGCAATAAATTTGTATTTGTGCCATATGAAAATGAATACCAAGCAAAGCAATCATTTTTTTAAATTTATTTTTTGTAGCAGGTTACTATAAACAAATATTTATTTTAGTTTTTACTTTTACATGCTGTCTTAAAAAGTATTTAAAATATATATCACTTAATTGAGAAGTTTGCTTTGAGCTTTTGAAGGAAAAATATTTTGTATTATTTGCTGTCTAAAAAGCAGAACTCTTCAAACACTTTTAATGGGTGTTTCTCATTTTTGCTGTTATAGACCCAGGTTTATGAGACTTAGAAATTTGTAGAAAAGATTAAGTGTAGTGTCTTTTTAAACTATAAATCAAGATAATTTGGCTCATTCCTGTTTATACAGCTATAGTGCAACTTTCTTTAAGTAATTGTTGCAGTTATGAAATAAACTTTCCCCCTACCTCACAAATGTGATCAATTCCCAACCACTTTTACTTTCAATAACAGACCAGTTAAGAACTCAGCTATATTTTGTAGGCCACCATGACCTGGATATGGCCTGTATCTATCTCTCATCCTCCATATAATTGAAACAATCATCTTGATAATTGTTTCTACATCCTAGAAAACTATTTTTACCTGATAAGCCTTTTAGTTTTGAAAATATTTTGTCCTCTATCTGGGATAGTAATTTCCCCAATGTTTGCATGAAATATTAGAATTTACTATTCAGATATACTTTTGGACTTCATGTCCTCTTTGTTTCAGTGTATTCGGACAAAGATTATTGCTTTTTTGTGTGCCACTCTTAACTTTTACCATGGAATGTACTACATTGATTTATAACCATGCATTTACATACTTTTTATAGCTTATATAACATCTATTTCTCCTTGCAGTTTTTGATAACATGTAAATATATATCTCTAAGTTCTCATTTTCTATAAAAAAACAAAGTCCCCTAAACACTAGGTATTTGATATGAATGTGGAAATGTATTGACTCTGTTGAAATGTAGGAAATTCTGCTATGAAACAAGAGGTATACAAAAATAAATAATGCTTTAGGTCATCCATTGATTCTTCTTGAACTAGCAATCACCATAAAATGCTTTCACGTTTTTGTGCCAGTAAGAAAAACTTCTTCCATATACTTTCACATAATGTAATAATTCTCATGTTGTTTAAATTGTGAGAGTTGCCTACTCATTTTATAATGCCAAACTTCTTCTATTCTTGTCTTCATAAGCCTATATCTTTCTTGGGCTCCTTAAAATGCTATTATCATATACCCTTTCCTGATAATTCCAGTGCAGATGACAGATTTCTTCTTTTTGTTTCTCCTGTCATTTATCTTTGCAGCAGAATAACTGTGATCTTCCTTGGATCAGTCCTTATTAAATTAGCTTTACCATAAAAACTATAGGTTTCTACATAACTTAAAAATTCCCTCAAATGTCTAACAGAAACCAGGTGTAAAATTCTAACCCCACTGGCTAGCTAAGTATAGAGACACAGAGTAGAATATGGATATTCTTTGTCCTTAAAACCAGTGGTGTTTATCTTTTCCATTTCTTATCTTGTATATAACTTTATAATTTAAGAGGATAAGAATAATTTTTAGTGTTCTTTCTGTTTCTACACACCTATAGGTGAAGCTATTTCTGTGACAGAGTTCTATGAGAAAATTATGTTTGCTGCAGTAGTGAGACAACTGTTTCTAAGTTTGCAAGTCTCAAGGTGAATGATTTCAAATAAGGCCAGTAGAGTTCATGTTTTTATGAGGGCTTTTGAAAAACCTCTTCCCAATCTAATGTCTTTTTTCTCCTGACTGTTATAATACTTAAAAATAAATAGACTAAATCATGATCAATCTATACATAAAAATAATTTAACAACATGAAAACAGAATTTTATATCTTTTTTGTTTGTTTTCAACATATCTCTATGAATGTGGAATGTTTCATTATGACGTCTAGTTCTGATGCTTGAAAGGATGATTGCATAGGATGTAACTCTATGGTAACATTACTATGCCTCACCTTACTCATCAGTCTCCTTCAGTGTTTCCAAGGTCATCAACCTCCTTCAGTGTTTCAAAGGAAACTGGATAAAGAAATATCCCCTTTCCTCCCCTCAAATATAATGAAATTCTTGAATTTAATCATTTATATATCATAAGCCTTGAATAAACTCAGTGGAGAGGAGAGTCATTTCTATGGTCTAAATGGATGTAATAGTAATTGCACTATTATAAAATAGCATGCTATTATTCCTTAGAATCCATTCCTCCATAAAAGGCCATATTTCTGATGTCTGGCTACTTCTATTACCCTATAATCAGAGCACTATTTATATATACAATATGTCAATGAGGAAATTTAAGCTGCCTTATTTTGGTGATATAATCAGGCTAGTTCTTTTACTTTAATTCATTTTGCTTTACCAAACATGATAGTACCAAGATGTACCTGGGTATTTTAAAGAGATGTCTATATAAGTTCATTTAATAATACAGACTTTGGGGGTTGTGTTTGGGACATGTGCTTTTTTTCAGTTTAGACACTAAATATATGGTAATGTTAATCACTAATTTTACAACATTCAAAATCAAAGGAATATATTTCATTGTCATAAGGGAAAGGTAAAAATAGTAATACTTGGATGATAGATATTTAATATGTTTTCCACTTAGTATTTCAACTTCTATAAAAAAAAAGAAAACAGAGGGATATTTTGGTGTACATTTTATAAAAAAATAATGAAAATAAGTTAAATTTTTATAGTCTACTTTAATACCTGTGTCAAAATATCACACACATTAAGTGTGACCTTTTCACATAGAAACAGAAGTGATCCCCTTGAAAAGAGTTGGCCTTGTTTCTTCTCTCATTATAATTTATTGATGACTATCCTTCATATTTTTAATACAATGTAAATTACTTTCTATGGCCTATAAGGTTCTGCATAATACACACTCTGGCCACTGAGAGACTCTCTCCTTGACCAGACTTTAGTCTGAGTCTTCTTCTCTCTTAGGCTTCTATGTTGCCCCATCATCTCCATTCTGTCATTTTTTTTATTTTCAAAAATATAAATTGTCTTATACATTTAAGAATGTTTAGAGGCAAGTTGAGTAGAATCTGTATGGAATTATTGTTCACTACAAAACACATATTTTTTTAAACTGAAATAATACATTAACTATATAATTCTGTAAAAAGAGTTTTAAACTTGGACTTTGTAAATACCTTCCTCAATTCTCTACTTCACTGGGAATATGTAAACAAAATCATAGAGATAAGAAAGTAGATACACAAAGTCATTCTGTGATGCATATGCATTCATAGATTTAAGAGGTTTTTCTCTTAACAAATATGAACCATTTGTTATTTAATTTCCTATGCTAGCAAAATGTAACTTCCTGGTTTTAATAAAATGTCTTATAAAGACATTCAAAAATTTTGTGGACATCAAATACCTCCTAAAACACAGTACTTTTATGAGCTGAGTATAAATGAATCAAAACCATATGGCAATCATTTCTTTTAAATGAAATGCACATGGTGAACATACAAAAGAAAGACCTGGGCGGAACTCATGTAGAAGTAGCCTCTGGATTTCTAAAGTTGCTGTTGTCTTTTCCTGATACTGAGAAAATAGGGACCAACATGAAGGACTTCTGCTTGCTTGGGACTGGCACAGCAACGGCTATATATTTTCAGTGCTCCCATTTCATCAAAGCACTTTGCTTTATAGATTGTGTCACTATAAAACAAATGTTTCCAGACATTTTCTTTTTCTGTAGAGTAACTATACTCAGGACATGAAAAGAAGTGCATGGTGTGAGTATAATCTGGAGTGAGGCAGCCTTTTAGAGAAGGAAGCGCCCTTAGTATTACAGGATACAAAATGTGGAAGAAAATGCTATTATAAAATTCTTCCTGTGGTAAAAATTTTTACAATTTGTGAGATGGATATCTCTACACATACCTTCTTGTTTGTTCCTTCCTAAAATGAATGTTTTGAAAGTACTGTTATAAAACCAAAACATGCATAAGTTCTTGAAACTCTTCACATGAAGTTTCTTCCCAGAGTGTAGTCTCTGATACATATTATGTGTTCAATTTAGCATATAACTCACAGAACAAAGATTATTAGTGATTAATAGTTTATAACTTTTCACTGACATCTTTTCTTGAAAGAAGATTTTGAATCAACTGTTCTCTTAAGCCTGTCCTAAAAGTTATTACTTTGTCAGATGTAATTATTTTACTCTGAGAGGGAAGGAAGTAAGATTGGCCCTAATTTGAGAAGGTCTGTACAAAATGAAAACTAGGTCTTGTCAAGAAAGTTACTAAGATTTTAGGGTGATGACAACAGAGTATAAGTCAAGTGCGGCACCCTTCTAAAACATGGGGTTTTATGTTACAGATAGCATTCCCGTGGTGTAAGCCCTGAGAGAGTCAGAGAGAAAGGCAAGAGACTGACTTTAGGGAGATTTCTTTAAGTGATCTGCATGGGCCTTTTTTTAATGCAAAAGTGTTAAGTAAGAGTTATAAAGAGGACTTTACATCACTATGTCTTAAGACAGAAGGTATAAAAAGTTTTATCTCTTTAGTTTTTTAATGTTTTTTAATGTTGCTTCTTGTTGCTACATTGGGATCCATGCCACAAAACCCCTCTAGAGCTGAAAAGGATATTACTTTATATTTTACAGCATGTAAACATGCTTATCCATGTTTACATTCTGTATATCTTATTCTGCTGTGTGGCTTTTAAGATAAAACCCACTAAGTTACTTAAGAGGTATTCATCTGAAAGATAAAGGCACTCAAAATGTGACTGGAAAACAGTAACTTGCATAGAAAATGTCCATTTATTTAACATTAGAAAATGCAGAATAATGTGTCTTTAGTTTTCAGTATCCTACTCCTGACTTGATAGTAGACATACAGTGTCATATACAATTACATTTAAAATTTTATTATCATTGATTTTATTTTTTGTGAATACTTCTAAATAGCTAGTTGAAATTATATGAGTTGTTTACTTCACTCATGTCTCCGTAAGTGGGTAACAGCAGAGACAAAACCCTTGTGAAAAAAATTAAGCCAGAAAATTACTAGTGTCATCTACTCACCAAAGAGAGCCAGAATCAAGGACAGATTTCAGGGTACAGAGCCAGGAAGAGCAAAAAAAGAGTCAGAGAGGGGAGGGAGAGGCTGTGGAAGGTACCTGATGGATAACAATGAATCCCTCAAGTACCAGGACTTGTTTGGACACACACACACACACACACACACACACTTTAGTTATTTATAAAATGTTTTCATATATTAATAAAAAGGATTCATTTCTTCACTATTTGATTCCTGAAATAAGGGTTTGTTCAAATTGTGCCTTCAAAGTGAAGGATAAGTGCAACAATTGTTTGGGCATGGTGCTACAAACATTAAGGTGGAATATGTGAGAAATTGGATAAAATAAATACATAGCTGCACATGAATCATTAACTAATATCATAATGTCTTGACATACGGGTATTCCCCTAAGTAACCCCTTAGCTTCAGCAGCCACTCATATCCCAGATCATAAAAGTTGAGGTAACATTATTTCTGAACATTCTTTGGAATCTTAGCTGCATGGTTATCAGTCCAACCTCATCTATGAGTGACTCTTTTGAACTTAAATATTTTAGGTCATAAAGGAATCTGTTTAATATCCCCATGTGATCAAATAAGTGTTTCTAGATTGTCCTAATGTCTTCCAACCAGACTTTCCATATTGGTGTTTGTTCCATCCATGTTTATTGGCTAGGTCATGCAGATATATTAAACTAAATCCCTTTGTTCATGGCAAGAGCAAGCTTAGTGTAGCTGTCTACTGTGCTGTTTATTGGAACTAACAGAAGAATGTCAGTGTTAAAGTATGTCTAAATTGTCATTACTTCTCATTTATTTGCATTTCAAGAAGTTTCATATGGAAAAAGTTTTAAGATATAAGACTAGAGTTCAACTGTAGGGATTTGGGGGGGCTTGGGGGGTTTTGTGATGGCGGAGGAAATTTAAGACAGTTGTGTCATCACTTCTAAATTTCAACATATATGATTTTAACTACTTTGTGAAGAGACTTATCTAAGGAATAATTCTGAATCTTAGAAATATGGTGCTTAATGTCTCATTATTTCTAATTCTTCTGGCAAAAACATGTAGGGTGTTTTAGCGTATAATTTGTGCTTAGAAATAAAATAAAGAAAAATATATAATAATCTGTAAACTGTTTGGGGCTAAATTCCATAGTAGTTATATTTATCATGCTTAATATTTTTTTAAAAAAAGTCTTATTTAGGTTTTGACACGTTTTGTTTATTTATCACTTTCAAATATTGATTATATAAAGTTAAGAGTAAAACTTTCCTGTTATGCCTTATGGCTTGGGGAGACTAACTCATTTGTCCAATTTTGTACAGTTAGTTGTGATATATATAACATTTAAATATGAGTTTTTCTTACACCATGCAATAATTGTCTGATATATCATTTATTGCCACATAAATAAGAATTTTCAGTAAAAAAGTCAACTGTAAATATAACTTGAATTATTAAATCATTTGTGATAAATTAATAGCTGCTAGGGTGAAATTAAATAAGAAATTGAACTAAATTAAATAAGGAATATAAAGGACTAGCTAACTATACTTGCTGATTAATCGTGGGTGATCATGATATACAGTTCAAAAATTTCTGATATTCAATGTGTCATAAGAAAATGCATTGAGACTATTCTGAAAACTCTGTCTTTCATGGATTCACTCTATCATAGTATCCTGTTTTCAATTATAAGTATTTTTCCAATATGATAGGGTTAGGAGGCATGGAAGAATAAACTAAATGTAGAATTAACTTGATTTTGAATTAAATCCCTGATTTAATGTTTTGTAAAATTTAGATTCAATTGTGTTTGTTGCTAACTATCTTGCCAAGAGCTGTGCTCTGTGCTTTTACATTAATTATCTCATTTATTCCCGTCCACAACCCAGAAATACCGGTAACCAAAATTTAATAGTATAGATTTTAACACTGAAACTCAGACATAAATGATGTATAAATGATATCAGTGATAGATTTAAATGATATATCAAAATTCACACATAATGCCAATGAAGAGCAAAAACTCAAACTCTGTCTGGTATTGTGATTCTAAGACCTCTGTTTACTTCAGATTAGGAACTTATAAAATGTGTAAGACAATTTGTAGACAAAAATTTACTTTCCAAGCTGTTTGAATTTCACTCAAATAGAATTTTCTTTATCAGATAATTCATTTGTTTTGTTAATGTTTATTTTGAAAGAGTAAAAAATAGTTCATAATATAACAATAGTTCCAGCTACAGAGTAAGCAAACTGCTTGTTCATGGCAAGAGCAAGCTTAGTGTAGCTGTCTACTGTGCTGTTGATTGGAACTAACAGAAAAATGTCAATCAGTGTTAAAGTATGTCTAAATTGTAAATAAAATGAAATACAAATTTTAAAAGTGAAAAAGTATAAACACACACAAAAACCCTCTCTCTCTCAATGCCATTTTAAATAACCTTGAGGAAATCATTGTTTTTTTTTTTTCCCATCCTCTTCTGAGTTTATGCTTTGCAAAATTTCTCCTTTTATTTTCTTATTTCAGCTGATTCACTTGCCACACTTTGAAATATATATTCATGGTTAATTAGTTGTGGATCAAAAATTGGGGACAGCAAAAATTTTTGGCAAAACAATCACATTTTAAAATCAGTTTTGTGATAAGTCACCTTCTAAATATATAACCTGTTTTTATATATTTATGTAGTTATTTGTTTAAATTACATTTTCAAGCACTTTTAATTATAGATGTTTATATTTCCCAGCTGTATTTCCTGGAATACTTTATGTGAATTAACAATGTCATATTTGAGGACATATTATGTGAAAGTTCCATGCTATAGAATAGACCTGCAAATACATGATTTTTACACAAAACAAAAATAAATATAAAATGTAATAGAAAAATAATGTATGCCATGATAAATGGCAAATAAGTGGATGAAGGAAATAAGTCAATAAATGGAGAGAATGGAAGCTAGTTTTTCAGAAAGAAGAAACTATATGACTTGTAGTGAAGAATAAAGTGAAAATGGAATTTCCAGACAAGGGTGGGTGAATAAACCATATAGATTAAAGTGGAATATTGTATAGCAATAATGGAGAAATAATTTGTCACATATGCAAGACTCTTACCAGACTAATTACTGCAGGCATTATTTTGTAGGAAATACGAAACCTTCAAATATTACGAGAGTGATATAGTTATATTTTTTAAAAATGGTGTTTTAAAAGAAACTAATGCAGGAGGGAATCATAGAAGAGAGAGTGCAGTGGAAAAAATGGACGCTGCAGCTTTTCCCTCTAGGAAAAAAAAAGTCTAATGGAATTAAAACTGCTGAGTAGAGCTATGATATGAACAATGACAGAAAGAGGATACAGAAAGAAGAAAGGAAAATTGACAGTGATTAACAGAATGCTGTTAGCCAGGGGTTTGAGGAACAGATTTGCCTGAATGATCTGAAAGGTAGTGATAGAATTGCCTGAATTAGGATACTCAGTATGGTACGTTAGACCTTACCCTCTCCATCCCATTCTTAACTCATGAGCACAGTTTGAATTCAAAATGATAACACCGTAAGACACAAGTGGAACTTTCCAACAAACATTTGAATAAGCAGAGGAGAGAGGAATATGGTGGATATGAAGATGAAATCACTCATGAATAATTTTTCCCAGAAGTAAAGGTGTGCACTTTGGAATAGGCTTACCATTACTAAATGGGAACTGAAGTCTACACTGTGACCCCAGAACAATGAAACATGGCTAACAAAGTCAAAAGAGAATGAGAGAGATATGGTAGTGATTATGAGTTCGTCTCTGGTGTTAGGTTGGGTGGACATCTCTAAAATGGGAAAATATTAGTAACTTCATCATGATGTTGATAATGGGTTTAAATGCTTTAATACAGAACATTGCCAGGCCTGTGGAAAGAGCTCACAAAATCCCTGTACAAGGATAAAAATAAGAATTTCGGAAGGGGGAAGTATATTCAATAAAGTTGGCAGGTAGAAAAAACAATTCTTTGAAAACTAAAATGTAGCTCTTCAGTCTTCTTCATTAACACTCAAGCTTGAACCATAGCTTTCTATTCTTTTTTGTAAAAGAGACATAGGAGGCCATATTATTAGCGATGACTATTAATGATGAGTCAGCATGTTTGGATAGTATCTTTATAAAACAGTAAGGAGCAACATTCACAGAGATCATCTTCTTTGTGCTTTTTAGGAGTTTCCTTATCCCTCTTGTATTCAACAACAGGGTACTGTAATTGTCTATTAAGTTCTGTGCTTCTCTGAATATTGTACCACTAAATTTTCTGGTTCCAAGTTAGTGGACTTACTGATCAGGCTAGACATAATATTGACCTGGTAAATATGTTGACATTTTGAATATACGGAATGATCCATTTTTCCCCTCCTCCTTATGGCAATTGATTCATATTACAAAATTCTATCATATCGATCCTATATCTCACAAAAATATCAAACCAATAAACATTTCTTGCATAAACACCATGGATGAGACATTGAACAATTGCTATAAAAAAGAGAATGTTGCATTCAATTACTGCCAAGAATGTATATTCTTGTGGGGAAGATAAAATAAACCACATATATATTAAATAACCATAAACATTTAGTTAAGAGCTTGAAAATAATTTATAAAGAAATGCTTTAAGAATGGAAAAGAAAAAGGAAACATATCACATTATGAAGTGCATTCAAGATAATGTTATATGTTATAGTAGTGATAGGCTTTAGTTTGTCCTCAAAGATAGGGTTGGATCTGATTGGATAGTGAGAAGAAGGGAAGATGCTTTGGATAAACTAACACGAAGGTAATTGTTAGTCATATATTTTCAGGAATGTTTTGCCAAAACTCATCTGATCTCGTTAAAAAAAATCTCCACTTGCACTTTGCAATTAGCATTGTACCTTCTCCTCATCAAAGTAAGGACATTTTATAAAGCCTTACATTAGGCCACAATTATTATTAAATTAAAATCAAGAACTTGTTTGAAAATAAAAAGCAGAGGGATAGATATTTGTTTGTATGTAAAATGCCAAAAATTTAAAAGTTTTCAATATATTGATTTTGCAAACCTGATCATAGCCGAATCTCCACTTCCCATGATCTTGAGAAAAACTAGCTTTTCCTACCTCCTTATTCTGGAGATTTTCATCGTGATGAAATCATGGGGTATTCTTGATGCATGGACAAGTAGGGTGAGTTGCTGCTGAAAACATTTTTGAACTTGTTGAAAACTAGCATTGGAAAAATGTTTCTATTGTAATTTAAACCTAATGGAACATAAACTCATTTACTACTGTCAAAGCCTCATTATTTGGCTAGTTGGAGAAAAAGCTGGTGATTACCACTGAACATATTTGTATATTTTAATTGCTATTTATCTCAAAAGTTTCAACTGTGTATAGAAACAAAAGAAAGCAATTAAAATATCAGCCGAGGTTGGCAGAGCAAAGAATAGATAGCTATTGTCAGCAATAAACTATCAAACACAGTAATAGGAAAATGTTCCATGGTCCAGTAATCATGTGAGAGGAAGGAATGAATAATTTCAATGCTAATTTGAATTTGTCTGGTATGCAACTTGCTAACGTGTGTGTGTGTGTGTATGTGTACCTATGTGCATACATACACATATATACATATTTTAATTATGGTGACTCTGTAATATTTTTAGGCAGCTCATTTGAGATATGAACTTTTTTTATTAAGAAATTTGTACAGATCACAGAAAAAAACTGCTAAACCTCTTTATTTTCTGGCCAAACTCTCAAAAAAGCTGAGTGTGTGTGATGTAGAAAATAGCAATAATTAGAAGTCTAATTACAAGAAGAGAGTATCTCTTTATTTTTGACTCACATCTAATTCATATTTATTTACTTATTAACCTATATTACAAGAACTAAGATTTCCAAGTACTTTGGGGAACTAAAACTACATTGATCATTTCACTTATTCCTTATAGATCTTTTTCTCACATAAATATACCATTTATAGACTGGCAACTCTCAGTGATTTACGGGAAGTTATGCTGAGGAGGTGATGTGATTATGGCAGAGTTTCCTGGAAAACACTGTGGCTCCAAACTTCTTTGACTTTTCTTAGGGAAAACAACATTATGGCTACTTTCCCTCATGCCACAAACTTTAGGGGTGGTTAGTGGAAAATGAAACCTATCTTGTGTAGTTTCAGGTTTGGTAGGTAGTGGGTGCTAAGTATTTGAATATCTGTGATGATAACAAGATACAACTCAATGTGTTATAAAAATGATACTATAGTATATAATACCAACCTGTTATCACAGTGAAACTGTAACGTCCAGGGCTTATTCACTTTTGTGGCTTTTAGAGCACTTGTCATAATTCTAGCTAGAATTTTCAGTGCATGTTAAAAACTACTATGGTTTGAACTTTAAGGAGTTGATCAATGTATCAGAACTAGAAAAATCATTAAAGCAGATCTCTCCCCATGCCTCTCTTCTCTGCTTTCTGGTTATCTGTTAAAATTGGGTAGTATTTTCAATTACTACTGGAATGGAATTGGGTTCTGTGGAATGATAGGAAAAATTAAACTGTTTGTGAAACCACATACCATGATGAGGTCAGAGAAAGGGCATCATTACTTAAATTGAATGAATAAAGCAGATATGTAAATTCAGATCCTACCTGAAACACAGAAGCCCTAGAATTAAGAAATCTTTCATTATAGAATCACAGTGATATATATTAGTTTACTCCAGAAACGATTTAAGTTATTTTATATGAATGTGTATAGAACCACTGATAGATAAAATTAGGAAAAGAAAAAAAGAATGGGTAAGAATATTAGGACTGAAGAAAAACAAGAGAAAGATAAAATCATAATGAGTCTAAAGATCAAAATTCATGTTTTAACAAAAGTGAGGTAAATTTTTGGCTCTAATTGTAATTTACCTGTAAGATGATTACAATGAGATAACACAGATGAATTTCTGATTGAAGGCACAATTTTGAATGCTACTGATAACAGATTCATCATTCATGTATTCATTAATTCATTCATTAAACAAAGGTATGTTGAGAAATAAGGTATTTCATCTGTCTAAAGAAGAAATGAGGGGTGCCTGGGTGGCACAGTGGTTAAGTGTCTGCCTTCGGCTCAGGGCGTGATACCGGCATTATGGGATCAAGCCCCACATCAGGCTCCTCCACTATGCGCCTGCTTCTTCCTCTCCCACTCCCTCTGCTTGTGTTCCCTCTCTTGCCAGGCTGTCTCTATCTCTGTCGAATTTAAAAAATCTTTTTAAAAAAAGAAGAAATGATATATGATATAATGTAACATAGTATCATATTGGGAAGAATAGTTAGGAAATTTTTCTTAGTTTCAAATTAGTAACTAGACCCAAAGAACTCAATGCAGGTAGGAGTCAATAAAAATATATTACACATATATCATTGGAGTGATCTGGTTAATTCCATGCTTTAAATTGCCTGTAATAATGGATATCAGGATTTTGGACTTCAGGGACCAGTAATATTGGTCTAATAATGGAGGGAAGCGATACGGTGACTAAATAGGAATACAGAAATGTATCAGTTTTTAGACTCTGTGATCATCGCCACTGTTAAAAGAAATGGACATGTTTTTATTTACTGTTATCTGTTTTCTGTATTGACCTATTTTCTTTTAAATGCTATGCCTCTTTCTTTACATTCTGTTTAATTTGTATTTTTATTTTTGTTTTGTTTATAAAATTTATATTTTATATGCGTTTTTACTTTATGTAAATGGTACTCCAATTTATACTTTTTCACTAATACTAAGATATTCTATATTTTTTCTCTATTGACTGAGAATAAAAATTAAAACCTTGTTAAAGGTTTTCTTTAGTTCAAATATGTTTAAGAAAGAAGCACTGTGTATTTCTTATTTTCCTCATTTTACCTTGAGTCAGTGGACACTTATGGACTGGTCCTGTTCCATGAATGGTGGCTTAGAAAACACCAGCTTTTGGAATTAATGACTGCATATCATTCAGTTAATCCTCCATAAATATATTTATGTTAGGTAAACTTTAATAATCATTGCCCAGTCATAAGTCCAAGATTTAATAGTACTTGAGAGCAACTAGAGGCCAGCTAATTACATTGCTAGATTAGTAAATCTATATTACAAAAAATACAAGAGTAAATATCAGCATTGTCTTTGAAATCTGAGAATCTTACCAAGAATATGTGACTAAGTAAGAGGCCACTGACCACCCCACAAAGGCAGACTGTGGTAATACCATGAACAAAGGTGGATTGTGGTAATACCTAATCAAAACTGAGACCATCCTTGTAGAATGATTTTGGATCCACTCTACGACATACAAAAAGAGATGATCAAAGCCCCAGAGGGATGTGATATAGTGAACATACACCTTGCAATATTTTTAAAGCAGATGTAACTAAACTTCTCTAATGCATTAAAAAAAATCTCAAATAATAATGACAACTCAGTAAAGCACCAAGAAAAACATTCAGTCTTGGCCAATGTAACTTCCTGTGTGTAAATTAAAAAATAAGTGGATTGTAAAATGTGCAGCTATATAACTGAAAAATTAACTCTATAATTAAAAAGCTGAAGAAATCTTAAAATGGCTTATCTAAGGATATTTACAGTGAGGATATTTCTTTTTGATCTGGAATTAGTCTGACATTGGAATGCTAGGTAAGTGCCCCTTTTGCAAATATTTCAACTGCCAAATCTTAAGAGTGCTGGTGTTTATTTTAAGTTTTTCCTTGAGGCTTAAAGTAAGTCTGCAAAACATATGTTATCCAAGCATATTGTGTTATTTGACCCAGACATCTTTTTCCTCAGCAATTTAATTAGTCATGAGGAAAACTGCAAGCTCTCAAATTGAGTCTTCGTAAAATAAAACCAAATCTGAATTGAAACAGAAAGTGCAATCAGTCCATTAGAACACAACTCCAAGAAAAGGTAGTAAATGGACATTAGGGTTTTGCAGCTCTAGACACCCTGACCAAAGCCCAGCTCTTGAGTGAATCATATTTTATATTCTGAAGTCTGTCTAGGTATCTATTTATAGAACAGGCTTTCCATGCAGAGTCTCAATTTAGAACTATTTAACTTTTTAACCTTTAATCAATAATTGACATTCTAAAATGATGACACCTTTTACTAAAAGCAATTTGAAAATATGTGTTATGATTCTTAAAGGATCCTTTAGGGTCTTTATATATTTCAAGTATATAAGAAGGGGATAATTATTGATTCAGCCAGCTCTACAGATGACTTAATCAGTGTCATATTTATGACAGCAAAAATTTGACACAAAATATCTAATGACAAGAACTAATTAACTGTAATGCATCCTATAAAATATCATTTCAAACATTTTTCAAGAATATTTGATCATTTAAAAATATAACATTATGTGGAAAAAAAAAACAACTGAACTCTATTGTAAATATGCAAACACAAGGAGAAAAAGAAAAGATTGTATCCTGGGTAGATAGGTTCTGGTTGTGTGATTCTGGAGTCAAATATAAAGAACCATGGGAATTCTAGGTGGAAGTAGGCTTAGCTAAGTTAGTATTATATATACTGCTTAACATTTTTTGACAACATTTGACAGGTCAAATACAAATTAAAATAAGTGAAAATTGCCAGTTTTGTCTACATTCTTAAGATTTCTGGGAGTCCAGGTACGTAAAACAACTAAAAGAGCATCTCAATTTCTAGATGACCCCACCTTGGTGGCAGAGCTCAGAAAGTTCTGCTAGAAGAATCAGACAATTTCTTACCCCTGGCTACTCATTAGAATCACCTGGCAGCTTTTAACAACTATTATGTTCTGGCTGCGCCTGAAACCAATTAATATAGAACATTTGGGAGTGGGGCCAGGACAAAGGTAATTTTGAAATCTCCCAGGATAATTCTAGTCTTCAATTAGGGTTAAAAAAAAAACAAAAAACTAACACTGGTTTATAACCTTCTGCTTTAACCTCTGAACTTTTAATCAGGCTCAGAACTGACAATATTAGAACACAGATTCTAGCAACTGTTACTTCAAATCAAGGCATCCTTCAAAACCTATGCATCCTTAAAGCCCCCAAGGGAAGGAATAAAGATAGAAAGAGCCAAGATACAGGGCTATAGGGATGAGATGTCTTCTCTCCAGCAGTGCCCAACACAGCTGGTTGCCAAGTTCTAAGTAGCAAAGAAGCAGAAGGCAATTTGAGCAAGAGAAGATTACAGGTAGGTGAGTCTTGATCAGGTTTTCCTGTTGTCCTACATTCGGAGATCTTTCACTATCCTATTACTCTTTACAGCCTAGCAGAGCCAAGATTAAATTACATCTAAAATCTTTTGGCTCCCCTGAACTTCTCTGAATTCCTGTCTAACTAACAGCAGCCAGGGTTGCAAAGTAGCCTGAATTATTACTTCTCAAAAATAACTTTAGTGCCAGTGAAAAGGAACATGGTTTTACTAAAGTACAAGATACACATATAGTTTAGTGATTTTTGTGATCCAACAAAGAGAAAAAAACATCTAAAATGTACATATATTTTAAGGAGGGAATAATAAGACTTATAGGACTTTGAATCACTGAGACAGAGCTTTGTACCTTGGCCCCAAGTCTCTCCCAAATCACCTATAATGTTTTTCTAAGATCTAAATCTCAGATGCTTTTGGCAAACCATTACATTTGAGGTATTTTTTTAAAAAACTGACATTATTAATAAAATTTTGTTTAATATTTGCTCCCCAATTTTTTTCTACTCTAGAAAAGAATTAACACACAACTTAGAATATACTTAATTTAATGTAAGGCAAGGATTCTCATTTTGTCCTCCTTAAATATATAAAATACAGTTAAATAGCTTCCATGTTTCTTAGTCCAACTTGTTAAAGAGCAGGGCTTCTCAAGGTACAATAAATGAGAATAAAACAGCCATTATTAGAGATCTGTTCTAGCAAAATAAAACAGCACCTCTCAGGGATATGACTGGAATAAAGGGAATAAAAAAATAGTGCTATTTTCTAGCTAACTGAACATAATAATAATAATAATAATAATAAATTTAAAAAAAATCAGTGCTAATGTTAATGAAGGGGCAATAGTGGTATATACATACCCATTATGTACTAATGGCCAGAAGAAAATCCATTTTAGGTAAATAATTTCATCCAATTAATGACTTTTTTATAAGCCTACTTTTAAAAATTGGGTCAGTATAGACTGTTGGTAACTGTAATGGGTTTCATCTCTCTATAAATAACTGTAATGGGTTTTGGTGTTTAGAATTTCACTTCATCTCTCTATAAATATGCTGTGGCCTTGAGAGCCTCAGTTATGAACGCAGATATAAGTTTAGTTATTTGATAAGAATTTTGTGAAATGTACATAAGCAATAAATGAAACTTTTGTCACATGTTTGGCTTTAGCAAAACTCAATAAATATTACGTACTCTTAGTGTCCATATTTTACTACAGTTATTTGTCTATGTTTCATCTCTGCTGCTAACACCCAGTCCAAACCAGCAAACTCTGTTTAACCAAAATACTTTAAAAGTCTACTGGGGCACCTGGCTGGCTCAGTTGGTGGCGTGTGCAACTCTTGATCTCGAGGTTGTAGGTTTTTTTTTTTTAAGATTTTATTTAACAGAGAGAGAGACAGCCAGCAAGAGAGGGAACACAAGCAGGGGAGTGGGAGAGGAAGAAGCAGGCTTCCAGCGGAGGAGCCTGATGTGGGGCTTGATCCCATAACGCCGGGATCACGCCCTGAGCCGAAGGCAGATGCTTAACGACTGAGCCACCCAGGCACCCCTCGAGGTTGTAAGTTTGAGCCCCATGTTGGGTGGTAGAGATTACTTAAAAAATAATTATAAATCTAAAAAAATAAAAGTCTACTACAACTCCCCTCGTCTCTCTCCCCAAACACATAGCCATTTTTGCCCCATTACTTTAAAGTTAGAATGTTTATTTTAAAATTGCAATTCTATTTCTCTCATTTGTCTGTTTAAAAACGATCTGTTTAATATCCTACTATTTTAATGTTTAAGTCCCAAACATGATCTTTAGGACACTAAGTAACATAAATCTCCAGTCTGTGTTTTGTCATCATCAAAAACTCCCCCAAAATCCTGCCAATATGTTTATCCATTGTTTATTGAATAAATAAATAACTTCCACTGGCCTTCTCACTAGTAATCCCCCCACCTAAAACTTGTAATGTATCCTTTTATTCCATCTCTGCAAATCTAACTCTTTATCCTTCACATTTGATCTTCACTTAATCAAGTCTTCCCTGAATACCCCAACCCCACTCCAGAATAGTATATGTACCTAGATTATCTATCCCTTTATGATGCTCTACATATCATCTGTAACACTTGTCATACTTCTATTTACCTGTTCCATATATATGCCATATTGTTTACTTTGGCCAGTGGAATGAGTAGCAGATAAGTAAATGCTTGATTTTTTAATACATGGCTGTGCTTATCCTCTTGAATTTGTGTCTTTTGCCATGAGGATATCTTGCCTTGATTAGCCACTGGTTCAAAGATAGGAGTGACATGTGGAGCAAATGTGAGTTCAACCCACAGCTTGAAACTAATTTCTGACAGGCCCAGACAATATTAAGTTAACCAGGAGACAAGAAATTAATAAATGAATGTTTGTTTTTTGATGTTTCAAGTTTTTATTTAAATTTTAACTAGTTAACATATGGTGTAATATTAGTGTCAGCAGTAGAATTCAGTGATTCATCACTTACATATACTACCAATGCTCATCACAGTAAATGCCCTTCTTAATAACCAATACCCCATCTCCCACCCACCTCCCCTCCAACAATCTTCTGTTTGTTCTCTATAGTTAAGAGTCACTTCTATGGTTTACTCCCCCCTTTCTTTTTTCCTTTCCTCATGTTCATCTGTTTTATTAAATTCCACATATGAATGAAATCATATGGTATTTGTCTTTCTCTGACTTATTTTACTTAACATAATACCCTGTAGCTCCATCCATGTCATTGCAAATGGCAAGATTTTTTTCTTTTTGATGGCTGAGTAATAGTCTATTGTATATATACCACTTTGTCTTTATTCATTCATGAGTTGATGGACATTTGGGCTCTTTCCATAATTTGGCTATTGTTGATAATGCTGCTGTAAACATCAGGGTGTATGTGCCCCTTCAAATCAGTATTTTTTACATTCCTTGGGTAAATACCTAGTAGTGCAATTGCTGGTCATGGGGTATTTCTATTTTTACCTTTTTGAGGAAACTCCATACTGTTTTTCAGAGTGGCTGCACCAATTTGCATTCCCACCAACAGTGTAAGAGTCTTCCCCTTTCTCCACTTCCTTGATAACATCTGTTATTTCCTCTGTTGTTAATTTTAGCCATTCTGACCAGTGTGAGGTGATATCTCCTCATGGTCTTGATTTGTATTTCCCTGATGATGAGAGATGTTGAGCATCTTTTCACGTGTCTGTTAGCCATCTGTATGACTTCTTTGGAAAAATGTCTATTCATGTCTTCTGCCCAAAGAAGTTAATGTTATAGTATGCCAGTGAGTTCTGGTGTAATTTGGTGCGCAAAATATATGCTTTATATATATATATATATATATATATATATATACATATATTTTGTGTATATATGCATATATTTTGCATATATGCATATATATATATATATATATACACACACACACACAGATATATATATATATATCTCAAAGCAAGATAACCACAGTTTGGAAATATATTTAATTGGTAGGAATTTAATTGGTAGGAATTTCTACTAAGGAACTCATATATCTGAGAAGATTCATTTTGGAAAATGTATATGAACTTGAATACATTCTGGTCCTAATCTGCCCATTTCCTTAGCCCAACCCCATAACCTATAATTAAGAACTATTAGAACTGGGATGCTGTGTGGGTTTTCTTAAGTCTTGGTAAACCTAATACTGTTTCGAGTTCTTTCATACTTGCAGATTTATTCATTACAAGATTTTATACCAGGGACTAGGTATATGACAGGGGTATGCCATTCTACCTTTATTAATATAGGACTGGCATTTATTCCAAGTGAGAGACCTAGAGGTTATAAAGCATCCACTCCCATATAAGGAACTCAAGTTTGTTTTGGCTTGATAGTCACATAAAAGTCCAAAGTCTTCATGTGTAATAATTTAACTTATTAAACCTTATCTTCCTCACACTATGCCTAAATAGATTTTTTGTTTAATGTTTACATTTTTTTGAGCTAAGTAAAACATATAAATTAGTTCTAGTAAACTTTGTCTTGCTATAATTAGCTCGTTGATTTAGGCAGTCTTGTCTTTTACGGTGTCTGTGTTGGGGGAGGGTATTAATACGGATTCTATTACTCAATGTTTCTGCTTTTAAATTTCTCTAATATTTCATCTAAATGAGCAGCATGACATCAATGGTATTAGAGTATTTCATTAAAAAGTGAACTGGATAAATCTAAGCATATCACCAGATGATACCACTGTATCATCTTCACTACATATCACCAGTTCAGGAATTATTAGATATTATTGGTTTAAACTGTTTAAATAGTTAAATCAGTATTTACTTCTAGTTTGTTGCAGTGGTATATGGGCTGATCTTGGGTGTTTAGAGATCTTTGCCAGTGTTAATTCTTGCAGGGGATACACACCTTCTAAAAAGAAATATCCTATCTAACTCCTGAATGTTTGAAAAATTGTCTCTTATTATAAATCTAAGAGATAATGCTATGTCATTTCTGTATGTTCTCATGTCGTCAGTCTGTATACAATGAAGAAAATAAAAATATTCTTATTATAATACAGAGTAGAATGGGTAATTTTTCAGGAAAGTCGTAGTAGAATTCATAGCTATTTTTTAAATTGTGCACAGTAAGTATTTTAATCCCTCCTATTGTCACATATGAAGTTCACTTCAGGAAAAAATAAAAGTAATAAGCCACTAAAAATGTTCTGAATGAACAAAGATTTTTCTTTTTTCTCTACTGTGGTGATGACTAGGAATAGTGAGGACAATTGCTCTAATGACTTTTCCGATTATTTGATGGATTGACAATGATACCGAAATATCCCAACAGGTCCTTACTTGAGTGATGATACATTTGTTATTATTAGTTCAGTTCATAGAGATACATATTTTTAAATTGTATTACATTGTTCTTTATACTTGACTAAGGCCTAAAAAAGGGATAATTTTATACTTTACTGGAGTATTGATTTGATGAACACTGCTATATTGTTCAAAAATATGCATCAATTTTCTGTATATAAAATATTATATTATGAATTAATTAGGGGTCATCAGTGTACTAAGCTACATAAAAGCAAATAGCTATTATTTGTAAAATGCACGATGGAAGATAAGGGAGAAAGTTTGAAATTCTGCTATTTAGTCCTTGATAGTAAAGTTTCATCATCAAAAATAAAAGTAAAGGACCCAAAACACATGAATAGACACTAGTTCCTTACAATCGCTTACTGTGACACACTTCCTAAGCTACTCTGTTGAACTATTTTGGCCTTCTAAAATAGTAAGAGACAGTGATTTCCACATTAAATATGAGTGTTTTAGGAAGAGGTAAAGAAATATATCATGGGTTAGTAACCACCAAAGAAAATGAAATAAATTTCCAATGAAAGCATACTGTGTACTCTACAAATGTAACAGACTTGCAGATTAAGAAGCTTCTTACGGTCACTTTGTTAATTGATATTCCTCCACTTCTTTCTGTTTATTAACATCAAAGAATTGTTTAAACTTTGATTTAACTCAAGATTTATCTGAAATTTTTAAGTATTTGTTTCACGATGCAAAAAGAATTAAAGAACACCAAGAAACAGCCTGGTGCCCTTAGAAAGAAAGCGCACTTTGGGGGGTGCCTGGGTGGCTCAGTTGGTTGAGTAGCAGGCTGTTGGTTTCAGCTCAGGTCATGACCTCCAGGTTGTGGGCTAGAGCTCCTCATTGGGCACCATGGTCAGCGGGGAGTCCACTTGAGATTCTTTCCCTCTTCCTCTCCCTCTACCTCTCCCCCAGCTCTCTCTCAAATAAATAATTCTGAAAAGAAAAGAAAAAAAGNTAGAAAGAAAGCGCACTTTGGGGGGTGCCTGGGTGGCTCAGTTGGTTGAGTAGCAGGCTGTTGGTTTCAGCTCAGGTCATGACCTCCAGGCTGTGGGCTAGAGCTCCTCATTGGGCACCATGGTCAGCGGGGAGTCCACTTGAGATTCTTTCCCTCTTCCTCTCCCTCTACCTCTCCCCCAGCTCTCTCTCAAATAAATAATTCTGAAAAGAAAAGAAAAGAAAAAAAGGAAAGAAAGAAAGAAAGAAAGAAAGAAAGAAAGAAAGAAAGAAAGAAAGAAGGAAAGGAAGGAAGGAAGGAAGGAAGGAAGGAAGGAAGGAAGGAAGAGAAAGATAGGACTTTGGGAACTTTGATCACTATAAACCATGATTGTGGTTTAGATAGATCCAATTAAAATGAAACCTTTGAGTACAGGTTAGCAGAGCCTCAAAGAAACAGGATGTTCTTCATAAGTAGTTTTAAAAAATAGAAGAAAAATAAGAAAGTAGGTAGAATATTGGAATATGTATAAAAATAAATAATAATTTGAATAACTTAAATAAATTTAATATATTTAGAAATTGTGATTAATATTTAAGTTCCTAAATTGTTTATAAATTATATGAAGTTTTTGATGCATTAAAAATGCATATACCTTAGAGAAATTTGAACAGGGACAGCTGGTTAAAATGTGATTACATTAAAACCTTATACAGTCACTTCTCTAAAGAATATACAGCTCCCCCAACAGCCTCCCCCCAAACCCGCCCAAAAAAAGGGAAATGCTATTATTGCATCAAGAGAAAGCCAGTGCTCCTATAAGAACTATAGCAGGCTAAGCAAAATGAATTTACATGGAAGCCTGTATCCTGAGGGGAGAATAGTAATTTTATAATGCAGCAGCACTAACAGTGTTGCTATCAACTTCTTTATTTGCAGCCCTCTCCAAGGTATTACAATTGATATGTATAACATTAACTCATTGTATAGAGTATATCAAAAGTCTTTTACTAAACTAATCTTCACTAAAATGACAACTGACAAAAGTATACTGCCAAGGAATCATACATGAAAAGCAGATTTATTTATGTAATTTCCAACAACAAGGAAATGGCAGAAATTGAATTTTTTCCTATTCCTATAACAACGTTTTTGTCAACCACGTTCCAAAGTCAGCTATTTACATAGTGTTATCAAGAAGAATATTTCAGAAATAGATCTAAAATAAATATCACTGATAATAAACCTTGCTGCGTTGTATGTTTCACCTTGAGATATTAAATACAAATAGGATTAAGCTATTATGATTATATAACAACATTCAAAACATTAAGAAGTAATTAAAAAAAACTTCAGTAATTAAAAAAACTTTCACAATATACTATTTTGGTTGATAAGATTTTACTAATTTTTTTTTTCTTTTTAAGATTTTATTTTTTGACAGAGAGAGAACATAAGGGGGAGCAGCAGGCAGAGGGAGAGGGAGAAGCAGGCTCCGGAGCCCAATGTGTGGCTCTATCCCAGGATCCTGGGATCATGACCTGAGCTGGAGGCAGATGCTTAACCCACTGAGCCACCCAGGCACCCTAAATTTCTGATAAGTGGTTGTGAAACACTAGTTTTCTCACTTAAGGGAGAAAGCACAAAATGGCACAGATCATTACAGATACCATTGTTCTTTTGACCACAGAAAAATAGGAGATATAGCACACCAGAAGTATTAAGTTGTAATTCTCTGCCAGCAAATATTATTACGTTGAGCATATAGTCTGCTAAGGATATGAAAAAGTCTTAAAATTTTATATTACCTTTGCAAAGAATGCTGAAAATATGTAAAAAAAATTAACTAATTATGCTTTATGACAACTATAGAGTTGGCTGTCATAGAATATGCCTTAGCATTTGCTTTCTTAAAAATTTTGGTGCTGTTAATAAAATCACTTCATTAAAAGTAAACATTCAAAAGAATGTTTTCTGTATCAGAATTTTCTCTCTTTCTTGCTCTCGGTTTTCTGTATCAGAATTTTCTGTATCAGAATTTTCTGTATCAGAATTTTCTCTCTTTCTTGCTCTCACTTTCATTCTCTGAATACATCAGAATCTGAATATATCAGAAATCTGCGGTAGTATATACAGATTGAGCCACTCCTATCTTTTGGATAGATCATTTTCTGGCCATTATAAAATTTAATCATTTAATTTTGCAGTTCATTTTAATAGAGTTTGAGAGTAGGGGTTTAGTTACTGGGGTTTACATTTATTTCATTATTATTGTTAAAATTTTAATTTATATAAATTAAATTCACAATTTAATTGTATAGTTTTTAGTTAGTTATTTTTTTTTAATTGTACAGTTTTTAAAACTTTGGGGGCACCTGGGTGGCTCAGTCGTTAAGCATCTGCCTTCGTCTCAGGGTGTGTTCCTGGCAATATGGGATTGAGCTCTGCATCAGGCTCCTCTGCTGGAAGCCTGCTTCTTCCTCTCCCACTCCCCCTGCTTGTGTTCCCTCTCTCTCTGGCTGTCTTTCTCTCTGTCAAATAAGTAAATAAAATCTTAAAAAAATAAAATTAAAAAAATAAAACTCTGGCAAATGTATACAGTCATGAAACCACCACTGAAATCAAGTATGGAACAATTTTATTAGCCTTGTCCCTTTGTTGTCAACTCCTCCCTCATGGCACTTGTAGCCACAAATCTGTTTTCTGTTTCTATAGCTTTATATTTGCAAAGATGTCATATAAATAGAATCATACACATGTAGCCTCTTGAGTCTGATTTTTTTTATATGAAACCCAAAGTACTGAGATCCATTTATACTGTTAGTGGTATCAATAATCTTTCCTTTGTATTGCTGCATATTATTCCATTGTATGGATATGTGACAGTTTGTTAATCCAGATCAAGTCAAGAGTTATTTGGATTATTTCCAGTTTGAGGTGGTTACATATAAAACACTATTAAGGGGCACCTGGGTGCCACAGCGGTTAAGCATCTGCCTTCGGTTCAGGGCGTGATCCCAGCGTTATGGGATCGAGCCCCACATCAGGCTCCTCTGCTATGAGCCTGCTTCTTCCTCTCCCACTCCCCCTGCTTGTGTTCCCTCTCTTGCTGGCTGTCTCTCTCTCTGTCAAATAAATAAATAAAATCTTTAAAACAAAACAAAACAAAAAACAAAAAAACCCACTATTAATATTTATTTACAAGTTTTTGTGTAAATACAGATTTTCATCTCTTTTGGCTAAATACCAAGGAATAGGCTTACTGGGTTGTAAGCTATGTAGATTTTTAATTTTTTAAGAAACAACCAACCTGTTATCAAAGTTACTGTAATATTTTACATTTCTATCAACAGTGAATGAGAGTTTCAGTTGGACATCCTCTATAATATTCAATACAATCTTTATTTTAGATATCCTAATAGATACATAGTAAAATCTCATTGGTTTTTTTTTAATTTCCTGTGATACTTGCCATCTCTGGATCACTTTTCATGCAGTGTCTCTTCCAGTTATTTGCCTATTTCTACAGTTAGGTTGTTTGGTTTGTTAGTATTGAGTTTTGAGATTTTTTTAGATTCTGGATACAAGTCCTTTAAGAGATACATGATTTGCAAGTATTTTCTCTGAGTATCTGGCCTCTCTTGTAATTATTTTAATAATTTATTTCACGGAGTAAAAGTTCCTAATGCGGATGAAGTGTAATTTATCATTTATGGGCCATGCTTTTACCATTACATTTTTTTTTTGTCTGACCTAAGGTTAGAAACTTCCCTAGTGTTTTATTCAGGAAGATTTATAGCTTTAATTTTTAGATTTTGGTCCATGCTCTATTTTGAATTAATTTGTCCATATCATACCAAATTTGAATTAAGGATCACTTTTTGTGCATAGGCATCTCATTGTTCCAGCGCCATTTGTTAAAAATGCCTATACTTTATTCAAAACATTGCATTTGCAACATTTTCAAAATGCAGTTGACCACATTAGGTCTATTTCTAAACCATTCTGTTCCATTCATATATGTCTATTCCTTTTTTGCTCTAACAGTGTCATGATTTATAGTAGCCTTATTCCAAGTCCAGGTATAAGGTACCTTGTCCTTCAGTTTGATTCTCCTTTTTTTATTATAATTTTAAACATTTGAATGAATATGCTGTATGTCTTAGAATAAGCTTGTTAAATCCTGTAAAACACTCCCACTGAGATTTTGATTACAGTGAACCTATCATTATAGTGATAATTGATATCTTAACAATTATTCAGTCTTCCAATCCATTAAAGTGGTATGTTTCTCCATTTACTTAGGTATTCTTTGATTTTTTACATTAGCATCTTTTTGTTTTCACCACACAAATCTTACACATATTTTGTATTTTTTGTACTTAATAATTGTGAGAATGTGCTATTATGGATGATATTGTTTATATAGAAATATGATCAGATCTTTATATTAATTCTGTAACAATTATTTTTATTAATTATTTTATTTATTTTATAACTATATAATTTTATATACTATAGAATATAATTTATATTAATTAATTAACTACTAAATATGTTGTTTAAAAATGTTTCAAAAATACAGAGTCTGGTAATGATTAGACATGAAGGCATACTTCAGGGAAATTGGAAATTTAATAGTTAAAATTATGAATTGCCTAGTAGAATCAGTGAATTTGAGAAACTTTGAGCTCTTAACAAAACATTTTAAAAATGCAATGTTATAGAGATTAGTTGTAAATGTAGAATTTACATGTACCTTGAAGACTGTACAAAATATAAACATCAGTCTTCTTGTTCAATTTAGACCCGTTTCTTGTGTGCTTTACAGAAACTACAGTGGCTTGCCTTGAGATAAAAGGATTTTTCACTGATTGCTAAATAAAAGAATGTATCTCTAATTGATAGTTTAGAGATGGAAGGAACTTCCTCTGTTGGCTTACCTCCAGTTTGGCTCTGAGTTATTTTTTTCTGCTATGTATTAACTTGGTTTAAAAAGATAAATAATGGGACGCCTGGGTGGTTCAATCAGTTAAGCATCTGCGTTTGGCTCAGGCCA
Organism: Ailuropoda melanoleuca; assembly: GCF_002007445.2. Taxonomy (NCBI): domain Eukaryota; kingdom Metazoa; phylum Chordata; class Mammalia; order Carnivora; family Ursidae; genus Ailuropoda; species Ailuropoda melanoleuca. The sequence goes on from NC_048224.1 coordinate 117,831,662, forward strand.
TGACCCCTGAGTCTTGGGATCAAATCCCACATCCGGCTCCTTGCTCAGCGGGGAGCCTGCTTCTCCCTCTGCCTGCCACTCTCCCTGCTTGTGATCTCTTTCTCTGACAAATAAATAAATAAAATCTTGAATAAAAAAAGATAAATAACTTCATGCAGGTAATTATAAGATTAAACTTGACATCAGGAAATATATTTCCCTTCACAATTAGTGGATCTTCAGATAGTCATATAGTAATAAAGGTAGAGAAAAAATCTTCAAAGAATGTGTGTATTCTCTTCTAAAAATAAATTTAGATCAGATTAAGATTTTAATATTTTTAAGGTGATTTTTTTAAATAATAATTGAGGATAAGTTCTAACTTGATTAGCTCAATTAAGTAGACTTGCACACAGTTTTGTGTTTATTGTGTGAATTTTCTTTGGTTAGAACTCCAATAAAATGTTTGCCAAAAGTGATTTTCAAGAACATTCTAGATCAAGATATAACCTCTAGCATCTCGGTAGCATCTGAGTCAACTCTATCCATCCTTCTCAAAGAGGAATCCATCCTTTGAGACTAAAGTATCACATGACAAGCATGATGGTGATCCCTACAGTTGGCAAGTCTGTGTGTATATTTCCTTCTGCATCTTGAAATGAAAGCAGACCAATGGAGAGAATATATTGATTATGTCCTGTTTGCCTTGCAATTCAGAAATTTGGGGTTCTATTTTGGCCTTTATCTCTATACCTTAGTTGGTTATGGATCATTGTGTGTGTATGTGTTTGTGTGTGTGTGTGTGTGTGAGTGATATGCACAATTTTTAAGTCAAGGCTTAAATGAAGAGATACTCTCATCTTCAAAAATGTGTGTTTTGTCTCTGGATATTAGCAAACTATATTCTGTACTAGTAAATCCTATAATTTGACTTGACGAGTTAATCAAACCAGTAGAGATGGGAGAGCATTGTTGATAATAAGCTGCCTTCTCTTTAATACCCATGGTGGCTATTAAGGAGGGCACACGTTGTGATGAGCTCTGGGTGTTATATGCAACTAATGAATCATTGAACACTACATCAAAGCTAATGACATGCTATACAGCGGCTAACTGAACATAACAGAAAGGAAAAAAAAAAAGCTGCCTTCTCAGGATCATTGCCTTTTCTGTTTGTAAGTAATAGGCACTGTGTAAACTTTTCTGTTATAGACAACTATTAGAAACAAAATTATATCAATCACTATAAAACTGTTCAATTTCTCTTGTTAGAAAAACAAACAAAAGAAAACAAACAAAACCCTGTGTCTTAAGGGCAACAATTAGATGAACAAGTTTACATCCTTATCAGGATTTAAAACAAGAGTGATCCTTAAATATAGCTTATATGCTGAGACACAGATATTTTAAAATCTTCACTGGCACTAGTATTTAACATAGGTCTTATTTTTTAAATATAAATCATTTATTTGTTATAAAAGACCAGAGGTAACTGAGACTTGAGGAAAAGCTTCCCCTGCTAGCTCAGTGTGAACGTATCCATTGTAGTTCATTTCTACATGAGGTTTTAAATCCTGAGACATAGAGTTAACATTCTATGCTAGATTTGATTTAAGAAATTAGATATTTCAATTCTCAGGGATATTCTTCCCTGAAAATTTAAAGGTCCTGTAAATCTTTTACTCTGTCCTTCTCTTGACATATCTTCTTGTAACAGGTGATTGATAAACTTTTTTTTTTCTCCCTATGTGTTAGGTCATCACTTTGGAGACAGGTAAATTTTTTTAATTCTGTAATTTGAGCAAATTTATTAAGAAATTATTAATAGAATTAGTATTTGCAGAAAAGAGAAGGCAATGTTAACATAGTTAAAGAGTGTATATTGAGTTTAATTTGTATAAAATAATGACTAATGCTATTCTGGGGCCTCCCATACCAAACTTTTTTATTTGTCTCATCACCTCCTGGGATAAGGTCAGCGGTGATCTCCATTTGAATGATTTCCCCAGATCTTGAAGCTGAGTGATGAAGGCAGAAATGAATGGTCATGTGGCGCCAGCCCAGGTGCTCCATCATATATAGTTGGTTTGAATGTGTTAATGTATAAAGCTAGAAATTTTTACCTTTTAAATTCTGAGGTAAATCTTATTCAGTAAAACTAAAGTTATCAGCATCATTTTAAACAAATTATTCTCCAAGACAATAACTTTCCTTTCCTTTTTGTGAAAAATGGAGGAAAGTCCAATTTTCACTTGAACAATTTTCATGTCCTTATTGAGTTGTGACTTTAACCAAAGATAAACAATATTTTTCCCTTTNGTGAAAAATGGAGGAAAGTCCAATTTTCACTTGAACAATTTTCATGTCCTTATTGAGTTGTGACTTTAACCAAAGATAAACAATATTTTTCCCTTTTCCTTTCTTTCTTTCTTTCTCTCTCTCTTTCTTTTTCTTTCTTTCTTTCTTTCTTTCTTTCTTTCTTTCTTTCTTTCTTTCTTTCTCTTTCTTTCTCTTTCTTTCTTACCTTCCTTTCTTTTCTTTTCTTTTCTTTTCTTTTTTCTTTTCTTTCTTTCTTTCTTTTCTTTTCTTCTTTTCTTTTCTTTTCTTTTCTTTTTTCTTTCTTTTCTTTCTCCTTCCTTCCTTCCCTCCCTCCCTCCCTTTTCTTTCTTTCTTTCTTTCTTTCTTTCTTTCTTTCTTTCTTTCTTTTTTCTTTCTTTCTTTCTTTTGAATTCTTATTTCTTAAAGACTGTCTTCAGTCTAGAGAAAAGGGTCAAACAACTTCTTAAATTAAAGGTAACTTTGGAAGTTTTGCAATTGCATATTGCAAGTGCTTTCTATTAAAAGGAAATTTTATGCAGAAGCTTTACAACTAAGAATTAGAGAGTTATCATATTGCATAAGAATGTATAATATCAAGATAATTGGATTTTAATCCAAAATTCACTTAGTATTTCTAGGTAAATTAAACTCAACAAATTGAATTTTTTTTTAAAGATTTTATTTATTTATTTGACACAGAGAGAGAGACAGCCAGCGAGAGAGGGAACACAGGTGGGGGGAGTGGGAGAGGAAGAAGCAGGCTTCCAGCAGAGGAGCCTGTTGTGGGGCTCGATCCCAGGACTCGGGATCATGCCCTGAGCCGAAGGCAGACGCTCAACGACTGAGCCACCCAGGCGCCCCAGCAAATTGAATTTTTAATGGGCTTCAGTTTAAACATGACTATATATTTTATTCCTATTACAATAGTGCAGTTAGTAGAGAACAAAATGGGTCATAAGCTTGGCATTTAATTCATGCAGATATTTGGATTTAGCACAAATTCTAAAATGGGTAAAGCTCTTTAAAATATCATATATTTGCTTTGTAGGCCTAGTAGGTTGTTATCTAAACTTGTATTTGGGAGAAAGATGAATATATTTTTATACCTAAGTTGTTATAATTTAAATAGTTAATGTCTTATAAATGAGTTCTTTTGAAACTTGCAACAGAAGATAATACTGCAAATTACATTCACTTCTACAATTGTTCTATTTAAACAAACATTCTGGATCTGTATATATATATATATATATACACACACACATATATATACACATACATATTCATGTACATATATTTATATGTTATAATATATATACTTATATTTATAATATACATATACCCATATATATTCATGTATTTAATTTCTAATACTTCTTTGATATATTTTCTTATTTACTTTTTTGATGTTTAATATTAATAGTAATATGGATATACTTTCTGAAAATCTAATTGAGTTTAAGAAATTTGGGAAAACGCAATACCAAGATAAAGTGAAGGTGAAGACTCTTGAACGATAAAATGTGTCTTGTCTAATTTGCAAGAAAAAAGTTGCACAGTTAACTCCAGTAGGTGGACATATGTTAATAGTATGTTTGCATATGTGAATATGAATAAAATTAGGTAACCAGATAGTAAATTTAAGACCACTGACAAAAGAGTTTTAGAAACAAAATTATATCAATTGATATAAAAAACATTTGCCTTGTTAGAATGCTATTTTCTCTCTTTAATTGATGATACAAGTTATAATAAAATGATTGTAGCAGAATCTGTTTTTTACCATAATGTAGAATATCAACTTTTTTTTTTTTAATCAAGCCACCTAACTTTCTGAGGTACAATTTTCGGTAAGTGAGAAGATTTAATTTAAAAATAGATCTTTGAAACACTATACTAAAAAAATGCTTAAACAACAGTTATTAAACTTTGATATATATCACTCTATGATATTACTAATAGCGTTATAACTATGGAAATACAGGTTATTGTCATTAATATATAAGTATTTAATTTTATCTTTATCTCACTCTTAATTTTTTATATGTTTTATTGCATGATAATATATTTACATCATAGAACATATTTATGTTCTAATATACACTACTTGCATAATTGAATATAAGCACTAATGAAAGCATCTAAAAAATAACTTAAGCTTTATATTGTTAGCAAACTCTTCTTATTCCTCTGTAGCTATTTCTTCATCTCCAGCTCAAGAACCAGAGCAGTTACCTAGGTTGTTCTCTGATGCATCCTAAATATCAAAAAGATTGCTTGGGGTGGTAATAGTTACTTGAAGCTTTCATTGAAAATAAGTAAAATTGTATTTGGTGTTTAGGACATTCGAGACAGTTTATGTTACTCTGATTCCTTGATATTTAGTATTTTATAGGCCAAATTTATTTATCCATTTTCCCATTTGGCAGCACTTGAGTTCCTTCCAATTTTTGCTGTTACAATTAATGCTATTATAAACATCTTTGCACATATATCCTTGAACAACCAGATTAAAAAAAAATTTAAGGTGTGTATATGTGTGTGTATGTGTATTGGTTTATTGTAGTTACCTCATCAAGCACAAATGCATATACATTGCCAGGAAAGTATATTTATACAGCTTAAGCTACACACTGCCAAGAAATTCCAAGATACAGGCAAATGTGCTTCAGATATATCTTAAGTTTTATAGATAGCTGTTTTATTTTGTAGATAATTTTGCTAGATGCTTCTTTCAATTGTCAGACTTCTAGGGATGAGAATCTCCCAGCCTCAGTATTTCTATGCTCCTAGAATCCAAGCAATTTAATCAACATTTGTAGGCTTAATCATTTCCAAGTGTTGAAAATTGACTCTGGCCTCAGTTGGAACGAGATCTATAATTTCATATTATCATTCATTGCCTTATGTATAGGCTGTGTATTTTACAAGATGGTAGGGAATATCATAGCAAAATTAAAAATTAGGAACAAACATATAAAAGGAACATTCAAAAATAAATAAAAAATAATTCGATTAACTGAACAGCTTACATATTTGCCTATTCAAAATCAAAGTTGGCTATGTATTTGTAATTATTTGAGAAAGAAAAGAACATAAACATTTGGAGGTTATGGGTAGGGGTAATTTGTTTTCATAAGTTTTTTTTTTTTTTAATTTCATTTAACATAGGTCAGTTTTTTTCTGAGACAGCCAATTTTCATACCAAAAAGCACAAAAACAGAAAGTTTTACTTGTAAAACACTTTAAGAGCAGATGTTGTTACTAGGTATTTAATCATAAAAATATGGGTGCTCCTGAACATTTGACATGGATTCATATTTTACTTAGTAAGTTGTGTTTTATATTTTATAATTCCAGTACTAGAAATAATTTTGGTTAATAACATGCAAACAGTACATCATAGTTGAGTCCAATTGTATGTTGGAATATACAGTAAAAGTCTGGAAATATATGTATAATCATATATTCTTGGATCCCTTCATATAAGATTTAGGTAAAATATTACCTCAGTAATGCTCTCTGATTCTGTTTGGCCTTCTTAGGAATCTCTAAGGGAACAAACAAATTAGTTAAAAGGAAATATGAACGTAGGCACTGATTGTCATGGTTATAAGTTCAATAGAAGTCATTTCTTCTAACATGACGTGATAGAAAAGATAAATCACTCTTTCCTAACAGGGCAGCTCAAGAAGAGCTTAGAGATGTTTTTTTCTTTCACAAGATTGATCATCATATTAGAGAGACCATTGCTCTTTACCGTTTTTCTTCTCAAATTCTGAATTACCTACGTGAGTCCAGAAACCTTACATATAACTGAGTTGGTTAAGCGTCTGCCTTCGGTTCAGGTCATGATCTTGGGTTGTCCTGGGTTGGAGCCCCACGTTGTACTCTGTTCAGCGAGGAGTCTGCTTTGCTTCTCCTTCTCACTTTCCCTCTGTGCTTTCCCTCTCTCTCTCCCAAATAAATAAATAAATAAATACCATCTTTAAAAAAAAAGAACTATTGATAGTGTACCTTGAGAAATAACATCTACACCTATATCTATATCTACTTACACATCTTCATCTATTTATCAACATGTATCCCCAAAAGTATATACAAAATAGCTATAGAGAATGAAACCTTTACATATATAAAAATTGATGTTTTCAGAGATAAGGAATTTATTAACAAGTAAGTGTATGTGCTGAACACCAAAAACAATGTAATCATTTATACTTTTCAATATGAAAAAAATCATAAAGTATTGTTTTATGAAACTATATTTTAATTCTTTGCTCTCACAATCCCTATAACAGTTTAGTCTAATTCAAATGGCTTTCATTATTTGAGAAAATCAAATACATTTAATGCAAAACATTATTCTAAACATTTTTTAGATTTAACTGTGGCTACTTACAAGGAGATTAAATTCCACAATAGGGCAAGCACTTTTGGCAATTTTTTTTTGATGGATGTAGAAAAGTATTATAAATAATGTCCTGTGTCAGACAGACTGGAAGGTGACTCCCCCCCATCATCAATGCCTCTAGTTATTTGTGCCTTTGTGTAATCCCCTCGACTTGAGTATGCAGGACATGCAACTTGCTTCTAACCAATAGATATGGCAAAGGCAGTGCAATGTCATTTCCATAATTACATCATGTTATATAACACTCCAGCTTGCTGGTGGACTCACCCTACTGAATCTCCTTGATGGCCTGATAAACCAAGTGGCTATATTGGGAATGCCATGTAGCAAAGAATTGAGAATACTCTCCAGGAACTGAGGATGTTTTACAGCAAAAAGCCTGCACATTCAATCTCACATTAGAAGGAGATAAATTCTGCCAACAATCCCAGTGATCACTGAAGGAAGCCTCCAGGTGAGAGTTGAGTCCAGCTGACTTCTTGATTATGGCCTTGTGAGACTTTAGACAACCCAGATGAGTCATGCCTAGGCTCCTGAGCCACAGAAACTGTAAGATAAAGTGTGTTGTTTTAAGCTGTCGAGATTGTGGTGATTTTTGGGCAGCAATATAAAACTCATACATGTACCAATGAAGGTATTTTCAAATCTAGTCATTGAGTGAACATATTTAACATGCCATTCTATGTGACTCAAGAACCATGATAGATGGAAATGCAACAGCAATGAATAAAATATAATCCTTGACTTGGAGGATCTCAAATTAGTAAGAGTGGATCACAAATATAAATAAATCTTTTGCACAGTATTAAGTGCTGTAATAGAAGTAATAAGGGTCCATGGGGGAGTTTCTGTCAACACTTTGCCTTTTTTGATTATTCTCTTAAATTTCTTGTAATCAGAAGAATAATCGCTTCATTTTTACAAAAAAAAATCATCATTGAAGAAACCAAGTCAGTTTTGCTATGCATCCATTAATTTACTTCTTCATTATGCTATTTAATGTTTCCGCTATCTCTTGCATTTCCCACAAATTGGATTTAGCTCTAAGCTTGATTAGATTCAAGTTCTTTTTGGTTTTGCTTTTGCAAGAATACAGGCCTATAAAGACTGTGTAGTTCATGTTGTATCGTATCAACAAAACAAAACATAATATCCGACTATCTTCTTGAAAGTTTCAATGAGTTGGGGACAGACTGATCCTTCATTGTAAAATTTCTCTTCAGATTTTCTTCATCTTATAATTTCATCTATTGATAATTTGCTTGAGTCATTTATTTCATTAGCGGTTGCAAATGATGATTTTCAAATTCTCGTATTCCTTCCACATTTAGTAGTTGAATTTCTTTTTGTAAAGCAAACTTTTTCTCACCAGCTAGTTACCTTGGGATATTAGTAACATAAACAAGAAAGGCAGGACACATTCATTATTTTACCCTGCAATCACCACATTTTAGAATAAGAAGTAACTGCTTCAATGGTGACCATTAAGTGTTTGTTCATCTTTTTTTTCTCTTTTAAAATTTTATAAATGTCATGGATTTTATGTATGTTTAATTTGTTTCACTCATTATTCACAGTCTTTTTATTTTATTTTATCTTATTTTTTTAATGTTAAACTTGTCTCATCTTGGGCCACCTGAGTACTTTATATTGATACCTCTCTCCTTCAGTATACTTCCTTGGTCTGGCAGATTTTTCACCTTTTGACACATGTTGTCTTATGACCGCCATTATCCTAAAGAACCCAGAGTCTTTGTTGTGGGAAATCATGCTTAGATTCCACAGTTTGAACCCTAGTAGTTGGTGTTAATTCTGACTGCAAGGTTTTCCTTGTCCTTCTGGGTGACAGAGAAAAGAAATATGTAGTTTTGAAAAACAAATTATGATATCCACTTCAATTTTAATATTTCAAAGCTTCTACTTAATTCCCTTTTTTTTATTCCAAAAAAAATGTTGTTGACCTCTTTTTAAAAAAATAAACAGAGGTATATTAAAAATTTTAAGAGTTTATTTGAGCAAAATTGATTGGACCTGGACAGTGCCAAGATGGAAGTGGTTAGGGGCCCGCTGACACCTGGAGCCATCAAGAAAGTATGGAAGCAAAGAAAACAAATTATTTAATTGGCTATAGCTTTTAGCCTAGTTAGCTGTTTGTGATGGGCTGTCGTTGGTGTTTTGATTTTGTAACTTTGAGGTGTTTACAGGCTTAGATTTTGGTTTACTTAGGTAGGCCAGCATGGCCTCAGAGCCACATCAGCCTCTTCGTTTAATTCATTTAACACCATTGAAAATAATTCTTTCTTTTTTTTTTAAGATTTTATTTATTTATTTGTCAAAACGAAAGAGAGAGAGCACAAGCAGGGAGAACTGCAGGCAGAGGGAGAGGGAGAAGTAGGCTCCCTGCTGAGCAAGGAGCCCACCGTGGGTCTCAATCCCAAGACCCTCGGATCATGACCTGAGCAGACGCTTAACCGACTGAGCCACGCAGCCATCCTGAAAATATTTATTTCATAAAAAATATACTGATATATATGATTATATATACGATAGTATACTAGAATTTCAAAATAACCACTTTTGGAATTACTGAAAAGATAAAATTTTCAGTTTAAGATATATTTTTTCTTCAAAAAAATCTCACTGTGGATATATAATCAAAATAGTGCATTTTAAATCACTTGAAATATCTTCTCCACATGATTTTATTACTAACTTGAAACACCAGTTCACTTATTCCATATTATTTTCAATTTTTAGGAAGTGCATTTTTGTCTTTTTTAAATTTAATTTTATATTTTAAATAAACAAAATGTTTTGCATGATTCCAAAGTCCAGTTATACAATAAGGTATAATCAGAGATGTCTCATGTGTATCCCTGTCTCTGCCACCTTGATTCTTATCATTTACAGCTGACCCTAATCCCAGTAATACATCTCCTGATGTGCTGTCCCCAATCCTCATATGCCACAGCACATCATCTCCTTTTAACAATGTAAATGAGAAAATCTTTTCACTTTTAAACAGTTGATGTCATATCTTTATTTCCTATACTCTTGCCATGTGATACAGCAATAGTGTTCTTTGATATTAACCTAAATAAGTTGAAAATTTATATCTAAACAAAAACCTGTACATAGATGTTTAGAGCTTTATTTATAATTATGAAAACTTGGAAGAAACCAGGATGTCCTTCAGTAGATGAATGGACAAAAATCTGTGGTATATCCAGACAATGGAATATAATTCAGCACTAAAAAGAAATGAGAAAGGCCCCTGGCTGGCTCAGTCAGTAGAGTATATGACTCTTGATCTTGGTGTTGTGAGTCAAGCCCCACGTTGGGCATAGAGATTACTTAAAAAACATTAAAATTTTTTTNGCACTAAAAAGAAATGAGAAAGGCCCCTGGCTGGCTCAGTCAGTAGAGTATATGACTCTTGATCTTGGTGTTTGAGTCAAGCCCCACGTTGGGCATAGAGATTACTTAAAAAACATTAAATTTTTTTAAAAAATGAGCTATCAAGCCATGAAAAGACCCAGGGAAACCTAAATGCATATTACTAGGTGAAAGAAGGCAATCTGAAAAGACTACATACTGCATGGTTCCAAATATGTAATATGATGAAAAAGTCACAACTGGAAACAATTAAAAAAAAAATCACCAATACGGTGGGTGATTGGACGTGGAGGAGAGAGGAATAGGCAGAACACAGATAATTTTTAGGGTAGTGAGAACACTCTGCATGATGCTATAATGGTAGAAACATATCATTATACATTTATCCAAACCCATAGAATGTACAACACCAAGAGTGAACCCTAAGGTAAACTATGGAATTTAGGTCATTATGCTGTGTCAATGTAAGTTTATCCTTGGTAAAAAAAGTAACATCCTGGTGAATAATGTTGATAATTGGGGGTGGCTATGCATGTGTCAGGGTAGAAAGTATATGGGAAATCTTTGTACTTTTCATTCAGTTTCACTGTGGACCCAAAACTGCCCTAAGAAAATAAAGTTTATCAATCAGAAGAAAAAGTAAATTTAGAAAAAAACATCATTTAAAATTATTTCTGAACATTAAGCAAATACAATATAGTATTAAACAAATATGAAGGGCATAAAAATCATGATACAAAATATACATTATACCCACCAACTGTAGATATAGAATATTTTCATGATTTTGAATATCTTGTGTATTCCTTACCTATTATTTCCCATTTCTTCTTTCCTCAGACTTTATCAGGCTTTTCTTTGATTTTTACTATATAGATTCTTATCCACAAAAAATATGTTGTTTGATTCTGTATGTTTTTAAGTATTACATAAAAGAACCCAGGCTACACATATCTTTTTCTCTTTTTGCCTCAAGTAGAAATACTCCTATGCCTGCTGTGTCTTATGTGCATACATATGTGTATATTAAATATGCAAGTGATATATCGCTATTTCTTTCTTATGCTATATTACATGAACATATCATAATAAGCCCATTACTGGAAATATCTCAGTCCTAACTGTCTCCCCATCTTGGTTTGAAAGTTCCCTTTTACCTTGTAGTAAGAGTGAGGAGATGACATTTCTTTCCTGAAATCCAAGGTTGATGGCTGCACCTGATTATGAATATTCTGAGGTGTTTTTTTCTTCTCTTCCTGATGTTAAACAGTAGAAACAACTAACATCATCCTGATGTATGCCTCATGAAAAATTCAGAAAGTAAACTATGCCTATTTTTCCATTTAACATTCAGGTTTAGCCAAAAATGGCAAGGTACTTTATTATACTCTCCACTATAGCCTTCCGGTGGAAGGCACAATTACCTCTATTCTCAGTGAGATATATTTGCCCAGCATGCCAGTCCATGTTTGCAGAGTGGACCCTCAAAGGGACAGCATTTTAAAAAATGTTTTAATAATTAAATTGTTACAGATTAAACTTTCATATAACTAGAATCTTTTTAAATTCATCATGGAGGAAACAGAAAACAATTAGTCTAATAATTTGTCTTAGTGATGTTTAAATTTCAAGTGATGAAAAAATTCACCTTCAATTAACACAGGCAAAATGGGTAATGTTTCATCACTAGGTCAATCCTTTGATCGACATGTATTGGTTACTGAAAACACCAGAGTCATGTTTTATACCTTCACCAGAGGGCAGGACACTGAGTTTAGAATCCCCTGCTGTTAACTACATCATTGTAATCAGGGAAATAGTTCTTAAAAGGAAAGGAAATTCTGATGGATTGCTAGATGGCCTTGTATTAGAGACACAGGATTAAGACTGCCACCTTAAGATTAAAATACTGTCCTTTTCCTATAACCTAACTCAAAGATGGAAAATATTTTACCCACTTGGGTAAGGAATGGGAGGCCATTGTAGCTGAATGTTCTCAGTTTACATCATTTTATTTTGTAAGTTTTGTTTTGTCAGTTGCTAGAAACAACCTTAGTTTGAATCAGTTCCTGGTCTCAGGTGCTTTGGTCACCCCTGTGAATGTGAAGATGGGACTGGATTTTCTTTTCAGTCTTCTCATTCTGTCATTTTCCTATTACTGATCATATTGGAGTATTGTCCCTTGGATTCTCTTTGATAAAGATATTATTGGTAGGAGCCCATTCCTAGATGTGACATAGAGACAAGGGGATTAACCTAAGCAATTTAGTGTTAAGGAGACTCAAATTTTAAAAAGGCATTTTTAAATCCTTTAAGCCAATATGACTGACAACTCTTAGCTCGGAGGTCCCAGTGTGATAAACACACCAGGGTTAGGAATGGGAGCAATTTTCCCACATGAGTGGGGAGAAAAAATTACTTTTTCCTCTCTTTTCATGCTTGTGGAATATTTTCTTAGAGATAAATAGAAATATACCCATGCCAGTGTAGCCTTATAAAATGAGAAACAGTCTCATAGGCAAAGTGATTCAATGCTGCCTGTTTGTTGTTAATTAGCTTGGGGAAATGGGATCTGTTGACATAGTTTATAATGGCCTTTTAAAATGGTTTTGTGGTCACTGGCCTGTTTAAATAAAGGTCTTTTCACTGACTCAGTGTCTGATCTTCCCACAGACTATTAATAATGATGTAGTATATATGACTTGTGTCTAAATCCTTTCACGTTTTGTTCGCCTGCTTCAGTATCATCCTTAATTTTGCTTGCAGTTTTCATTATATTCTTTAGTAGAACTATTACAACATTTTCTATATTCTTTAGTAAAATATTAGAAATTAATATTTCTAGAAGAACCCTGGATTATGTACAAAATCATTTTGCTCTCTCTCTTTCTCTCTTTCTTTGTCTGCACACGCACACATACACTCAGTCACTGTGATTTTAAACTGACAGGTTCCATCCATTAAGACTTACAACAACACAGGATTTTCTAGATAAAGAATATAGACTTAAATATAAAGTGCTTTCTTTTTCCAGTAATTAGTGGTATTACTTTTTTTTTTTACCCCTCTTAATGATTTTTGTTTCTCCGTTGTTCCTAAAGTAATGAGCTACTCAAGATTTTTCCCTTACTGTTCTATACAGTGTAAAAGTACTCTAAAAGATTTGCTCTTTCAATGTGAAGCCTAAACTGGGAGAGATAATGCTCATGTATTTAAATTTTATAAACTAACTTCTGTTCCTCTATTTTAAAAAATACACTCAGACGCATGGTTTCAATTACCTATTACTGTAAGTTGTTTTTTCTTGAAGGGTAGCCTCACCTTATTCATCTTTGTGAAACTTTTAAATACCCATGTTAGGTAAGTCCCACTCTTTTAGCTGTCAGTTGTCTGTACAAGCAAAAAGGTCTTTCATGAAAATGCAGCTCTTCAGCTCACAATTCAAACAATCTTTCAAGTTCTTTCCTTGTGACAGAAGAGCTATATGCAGACTTCTCAATTTTACACAAAGACTATGAATACCATGTTTACTCAGAGACCAGGAATTAATAAAATTAAATAAGTAGCAATAGTTAATGAGTCCCTACTTAATAAGTTTTCACTAAGACTACTCTTAAGTGAAGTTGGTATTTTTCTCCTGAGACTGCTTAGGAGTGGAGAATACAATGGCTAGTAAAACTGTTTGGTTTCACTGACTTAATACCTGCTAAGCTGCCAGCAGTTTTGTCCACCATTGTTTATGCATTGTCAGTGGAAATATCAACAGTGAAAATAAAAATATTGTCTTATTATTATAAGGAAACTAGTTTTGACCTCACACTCTCCCAAGTGCCCAGTCTGCAGTCAATGATTTGCAGACCACATGTTAAGAATAAGTTGGTCTAGGGAACTTGGCTTTGTCTCTTGTTCTGCTTGCTTATAATATTTGAATATTGAGTAGCTTTTGTCCCCGAAGCATTCTTTTCTTTTCTTGGAAGTATTTTGGCATAGTAAAACAGAAGTTTATTTCTTGCTGAATCCATGTCTCTTGTGATGGGGGTGAAACTCCAGGGAAGATGTGCTTTTTTTGGCAACAATTCTGGCTGCTTTGCTCATATACTATCTCCTCTCAACACATACTTCTGACATCACTGGGATGAGGAAAAACAGTACCATAGACAATGGTAATTAAAAGGCTTGGCCCAGAAGTGGCACTTTATTTCTTCTAATTAATTATCCATTGGCTAGAATCAATCATATGTTACCACTAAATTTTAAAGTCATTGGAAATATAATGCCCCCAATGCCCAGAGAGCAGGAAGAAGTAGATAAGAGTACTAAAATCCACTTATTAAACCTCATTGTGCATTCATTAGGGAAATGTTTTTGGAGTTCCAGTATGTACCAGGAATTTTGTTGGACATTTTTTATTAAGAGACTAAAAAAGAAATGGTACCTGGCCTCACTCCAGGGAAATGGAGGTAGGTAGATAATATAATAAAATATGATAAATATTATAATACAGTAACTACATGCAGCATTTCACATGCTACGGAGAAATGGTGTTAGAAGAGCACAGACTCATTGGTTTTGACTACCTGGAGAGGTTGTTAACCCTCACAGTAATAATTTCTGTGGAGCTATGGTGATTCAACCGGATTCTAGTGAAATAAAGAATTTGAGAATGTTATACAGAAGATGTATCTGTAGAGTAATTTTAAGTGAATCTGGGGGGTAATTTGAAGAATTGTCTCAGAGAAAACAAACAACCCTAAGGCCAGTGTGTTTGGTAAAGTCGTGAGAGAGTAGGAATGGGGAAAAATTAGAGTAGGACAAAACAAAGCCTGCTTTCTGCATTGTTGGTCATCATAGTTTTTGGTGAAATGCCAATTTCTAGATACTAATCAAATGATGTCTTTAGTATTAAAGGGTTCCCCCCCATTTTTAATATCTGTTATGCATGCTGAACGTGAACTTGAATGTCAAAACCTTGCTTTACTTTGATCACGGATTGAGTATTTGTTTGGCAGAGAGACTTGAAGTTTAAACTCTCAACAGAGGCTTTCTGCTGAAACAGGAGATGTATGCTCCTCTGTCAGGCAAATAACAGAAGGGGTTTTGTGTAAGGCCACATAAGCATAAAAATGGCAGATGCCCTTACTTTCAACAGCTCAAAATGTACAGTCTGAACAAAGCATTCATCATTGGGCACACAATGAGGACTTCTAGATGTCAAAGGAAGAGATGGTTGGATGATTAGGGTGCCATTTTGTCAAACAATAGACTAGTTTCATTCACTTTCAGAATAATTGTCCTTTTTTCTTAAATTTCATGACACTATCTCTTCACTTTCAACAAAACAAAGAACAAAGCCTTTGATTGTAAGCACCATTTTTAATCACTGTCCAAACAGAAAAAAAAAAGTTAATAATTAGTTAAGGAAAATGGTATCAATAACTAAAGTTGATTTTGCTATTCAAGTGAATTTTAAAAAGGAACATCATTGTCTCTATTAGAGTATGTATAAACATTTTTAATACAAAGTTGACTGATGTTATCAAAGTTTATGTCTTTTTGACTTCTGAAAGTATGTTTATATTTAAAATAAACACAGAATAAAATTGCAGCAGTTACACTAAAATGTAACAATACCTGAGTTCTGTGAGAATAAGACATTTATTTTCATGTGTGTATATCTGTGTGTGTTTATGTTTTTATTTATATAGAATAAGAATTTCTATACTTCTTTGATCTCTTGATCACAAACCTCTTATGTCAATTATGATGGAAAACTAAATGTTCCCTTATTTCATAAAAATATTAACTGATAACATATGATTACGTCAGTAATTTTTTCAATTTATCTTTTATATCAAATCACACTCAACTCATTCTTAATTCTAATTTTTCATTCTTAAAATATTGCATATTTATCTGACAACTTTTTTTTTATTTTGCCAGAAAATAATGTTCTTTTTCAACTTCTCATGAATAAAAATATGTCAGTATGTCTACATTTTAAAGTGAAAATAATGACAATTTTATTAATCAAGTCATTCTTACAGAATGTATCCCTCTGTTACTATATCATTGCATCGGTGTTGTTTTCAGCAACTCCAAAAAGATTGAAAAGAATTGAGAATTGAAAAGATTGAGAATTTTGGAATCACACTGACTTGTATTCATACCCTTACTACTGTACTTAGCAATTCTTTGACTTTGAATAAGTTACCTAACTGATGCTTAAAATGGCATAAGATCGAACTATCTATAAAGATTACAGGATGCATTTCACAGAAAATATTTCAAAAACTACAGACATACATTAAGCATTTAATAAATCACGGTTATTATTTTGCCTGTTAGTTTTATCTTTGACCTGAAGAATAGGCTTATCCAGTCTAACATAAAGAGAATGTAAAGATACATAAAGGGAATGCTTTAGAAACTTGAAATTAAGACATATTTGCTTGAACATGATCATTTACCATATTCCCTGTTCAAGTATTATTAACTTGATAGGAAAATAGTAATAATAATAATAATAATAATAATAATAATGACAACTAATGATGATGGTGATGATGTAAAATGCATATCATAGGAGAAAGAGGATAAGAAGGAACCAGCAGACAGAGACACAGTAAGTCTTTTGGTAAGGAAGATAAAAATGAAATATAAGTGCTTGCACGGAACAGTAATAATCAGAAGCAAGACAATTTTTCCAAGTCTCAAAAAGACTTGAAGAACAGATACCAAAATTTATAAAGATTGAGATAAATTTAAAGAATAGAAGGAAATTATGTATGTGAAGAAGATACTCTTCTGAATTACTTCCCTAATCAATTCAACTAATTCATTCTTCCCAAATACACAGGAGGCCTGATACTTAATCTCTGGAACATGTAAACCTGAGAGATGCTAGATTTAGGTACAAGTAACACAAATAGTGACGTCGATGTGCTAAATCAAAATCTGCTCCAGAAAAGCAGGGAACACAGCAGCCTTTGCAAATTCTAGTCCAAAAATATTGGCAGTAAATTGTAGACCCCCAAAGAAATGACACATCTTTTTTCTTGAAAAATGTGAAATTACCCAAATACATAAATAAACCTGGACATTTGGAGATCTTATAATTGGGGATTTTTTTTAAACCCAATCACTCTAGGGCACAGACCTCAAGCATATACCTAAGAATAGGCTCTTAAGTTATTTTTAAGATGTAATCAAAACCAAAGATTGCTAAACATTCAGGAAATGCTACCAAAGTGAAGACAGATAGTAAACATCAGCAAAAAATTAAAAAAATATTTAAAGGTAACCAGAGAAAATGTAAAAGGTACAACTAAGCTTAAAACAAACAAAAATAAGTTCTCAGTGAGATAATAAGCAATATTGAATTTAAATCCTTCAGGAGAAACTGGATCATCATGGTAGGGAAAAAAAACTTCATTGGCTTGAGAAAAATGAACATACATGTATTTACATTATTATTATTATTATTATTATTATTATTATTAATCATTTAATGTTGCTTTGGTGTTAATGGTAGTAGTAGTAGTACTAGTAATAATACTTGAAAGTTCACTATGGTTGTAGATGACTCTTAGGGCCACACAATATCCAAGTGGATAGAGGCTCCAGAATCCTATAGGACCACCACCTGTACACACGTGTTTTTTTAATCAACTGGGCGGGAAGTGGCATTACTAAAAAGTTTTACATCAGTAATTAAATGCTCAGAAAGAAAAGGAAAACACATTAGTGTTCATGGTGCCATCCATCCTCAAAGAGAATAGAAGAAAGTAGGGTCCTTCCATTGACTTGGGAAGTAAGAATTTGAAATTACTAACATAAAATTTTAAATATAAATACAATACTAGCAACTAAAATATCAAAAAGGAAGATACAATTCTTACACGTTGTACTCATGACAGAAGGAAACAAATTCATTTGTGAGACTGGAAAGTAAAAATGTGAAGAACTCCCAGGTTATAGAAAAAACACTGGAAAGATTACTTAATAAAAGATAAATAGAAAATTATAAAGAAAGAATATCAAAAAGAGTACACAGGGTTATTAAAGAAATAATACATGGAAAGATCGTGTCTGAATTGAAAAGGCTCATTCTCATTAATGAGTGATGGTTAGAAAGACACGCTCCAAGATACTTTTTTGTAAAATGTTAGAACAGTGACTTCCAGAGAGGAAAAAATCATTTTCAGAATAATTGAAATGAAAATGAAATGTCATTAGAATTCTCAAATGCAACATTGGATTGTAAAAGATAATTGAGTAATTTCTTCAAATTACTGAGAAAAATGATTTTGAAATTATTAAACTATCATTCTCCTTTGAAAGTAAATAAAGACATCACTAGAATGATGACAAAGAAGTAAAGATTGCCCACCTTATCCTTTCCTAGGAAGTTCCCGGAACTTGAACTATAACAGAAGAGGGAATTAATTTTTTAAGAGGGAGATATACAATCAAGAAAGAAAAGAAAATCCTGTGGGGTAAAAAAGAAGTCTCACAGTAAGATTCTATATAGCGTAGAGTGAAACCGATCTGGCTGATAGCAGCAAACTAGTAGCTGAAGAAAGGAAGGCCCTAGCATTAAAAGCAGTAACAGAAAAACTAGAAAAAAAATTGGCAGGGAAAAAAAAGAAAAGAATCAGAGTAACTGATATTGAGGTTTTAAAACTCTATTTGATCACTCGGGGAAAAAAACAAATATTGGAAACACACGAATGGATTGTATATAATAATATAAACATCAAAATATTTGCCCTAATTTTTATAAACATATATGGTAAGATATGGAGAGTATAAGCTATGTGAAGAATTTAAAATAGGTAAATATTAAAACACCAGGAAGAAAGTAAATAAATAAGGTCAAAAACTAATTAATCAAATCATGTCAGTTATAAACAAAGTATTTAGAAATGTAGAAGGAAATTAATAGAAAATGACAATATATTATGGCAAATCAACAACATCTTGTGACAAATACATCACATATTTGTATGCAACTTCTCTTTGTGTGATAATATTTTGTACCAAGTAGAATAAATTAATAAAGCTCTACAATAAAAAGGAAAAAAAAAGAAATAGCTAAAAATGTTGACTGTAAATGGATCTAAATTGTGGAAACATGGGACAGGAAATATGCTATGCCTTCGGCTTAGGTCCTGATCTGAGAATCCCAGGATCGAGTCCAGCATTAGGCTCCCCACTCAGTGGGGAGTCCGCTTCTCTGACTCTTCCCCCTCTTGTGCTTTCTCTCTAACTCTTTCTCTCTCAGATGAATAAATAAAATCTTTAAAAACATTTTTAGATAGATGGCTTGCTACAGTTAAGATTATTATAAAGGCAAAAAAATATGTAAACTTAAAACCTATTTTTTGACAATTGCCTTCCATGACTGCTAAAATCATAAGCTGCTTTCTTCTTTTCTCTATATGGTGAGTCTTAAATAAAATAGGATGACACATTAAGTTAAAGGGTATTTTGGGAGTGGTATTTGGGGGTAACTAGGTAGACTAGAGAAAGCATTCAGAGAGAAGAGTAATTGAGCTTTATTAAAAAGTGGACTACCCTTGACTTTCTGTAGTTTTTTCTTTTAAGTGCATGGAAGAAATTGGTAAAAAAAAAAAAAAAGACATAATTGTCAAATGAAGCAAATCTAATTTAGTAACTAATATCCCTGACTTACTATTTCTTAATGAATAGATTAATATATGAGTTGGCAAAATATGACCATAGGTCAAATCTGTCTCCTATTTTTTCGTAAGTCCCATTTTGTTGGAACAAAGCCATGGTCATTCATTATGTATTGTCTACGGCTGCTTTTCTGCTACACAGGAGAAACTGGTCACTTTGTACATAGAATGTATGGCCCACAGAGCTTAAAGTATTTACAATCACGTGCTTTACAGAAAAAGTTTACCAAATCCTTACACTGACAATTCAGTGATTACTTTTGATCTAGTTTGCTTAGTCTGCTGCATTTTCAGGTCACTATGGAAGTGTATCTAAAAAAAAAAATGATTGCTACAATTATTAACACTTCAGTCAAAAAACAAAGTTTAGTCAAATTTGTATTGTGGTAACTGGAATTAATATTTCTTACTAAGTCTCTCAAAATAAGTTACAAATTGCGATTTTTTTATGAGAAGTTGTTAGATTTTGTTTTGTCTTTCTCTGGAGCTCATTTCTTCAGGATCAGAATGAAAAAAGAAAGTTAATCTGTTAAATTTGAATAAAGAAAATCAGTACTATTTCTTCCAAATCAATTATCTTAAATGCCTCTAAGTAGATCAAAAGATTGATAATGTAAAGAGAAGAAAAAATACTTACAGTGCATGTCTATACATTAGTAAAGATGAATTATAATTACACACAAAGTGTTCCTAGTGGAGTTTTCTTGAAAACACTCTAGTTCTATATACATGGCCAGCATATATGCTGAATTGCAAATTCTAAATATAACAGTGAATTTCACATTCTTTAGATTGTATGTTCATTGGAAGTCTAAATTTTCTCATCTATAAATAGTTTTATTGAAGTGTTTAATTCATCTATTTATATCATCAAGATTATGTCTACCCTGGTTTGAATGGCAAATGTATGCATTCGGGAAAAAAAGTATATCATTGATTTTAACTGGTTGGCTGTGGGCATGGCTAGCCGTTGTAAAATCTTTCAACTGCAAATAAAACTGGTCCAACTGATTCAGCGTTATCAAGAAGTAAAACTGAAGATGTGCTTAGTCTTAGTAAAAATGGCAAGCATTGGAATAATTAGCAACATCAGTCCCCAGTTTGCATCAAAATTCCAAATACTTCAGAAAATATGTGTTTATTGGATCTCTTCTTTTTACTTGAAAATATAATATAATTGAATGAGTTTCTAGGAGAGATGACATGATGATATTTCCTGGGTGGAAAACACTATTTCTAATATGGGAGGTGCTATTGTTAGCCGTTGCCTTGCTGATATACACTCATCCTCTGTGCCAGGAGTCCTAGAAAGAGTACATTGCTTACCGCTTCATTGTCATTTTTATTCATCAAGTTATCATTTCTTATTGTTTGTGTTCTTCAATTATTTTTTCAAAAACATTGTAATCATACCAGTCATACAAGCTTTTTTAGAACCCTAGAAGCTATTATCTATGACTGAAAATCTTTTGAGATAAAACTACTGTTGCTGAATTTGTCCAAGTCTTTTCTCTAATATTATTTCACTATGTGAGGGACATTAAACTGTTGGCAAAGCAAATAGATTAGGAAAGGGAAAAGGCTATCTCTTTATTTTAAATGTCCAGTGAATTGATGCTACATATAATCATGAGAATTATTTTGAAAAAAAAAATGGTTGGATTTTATCCCAAAAGAACAGATTTTGGAAAATGAATAAAAAGTTCAAAGTAGTGAAATGTTTTCAGTTTGAATTTCCAATTCGATAGAATAGAAATAATCCAACTGAAGAAATGAGAGGGGTGCCTGGGTGGCTCAGTCGTTAAGCGTCTGCCTTCAGCTCAGGGCATGATCCCGGAGTTCTGGGATCGAGCCCCATGTCAGGCTCTTCCGCTGGGAGTCTGCTTCTTCCTCTCCCACTCCCTCTGCTTGTGTTCCCTCTCTCACTGGCTGTCTTTCTCTCTGTCAAATAAATAAAATCTTTAAAAAAAAAAGAGATGAAAGATTTGGTGCTAGACAACAACAACAAATCAGTTAATTACTCTTTAATATACTAGATAGATTTGCATGATGTTCAGAATAATGAATAATTGCTTCATGGAACCTTAAGATAAACTTGATGCAGTTAGCCAAATTTTCTAAACAAATTATTAACAATTATTTGAAAAACAGGCATTGAGAAGGAATGTGTTGTAGTTTCATTATTTTCACAAAAACAATTCAACCTACCTGTGTGTGTCTCCTAAGAGACGAGACATTTTGTTTTTAGTATTTAGATGTGATTAGTCTAATTTTTAAAAAATGAAATTAAAGACAGATGTTCATTTATGTTCATTTAGGGGGAAAATGGAAAGGAACACTGTTCTCGTAATTTTTGGAAATGTTGTACATTTGAAGTATTCCAACTACTTAAAGGTATTATATGTATTGTAATTATTTATAAAAGAGACGTAAGTGCTGAATTTCATGATAAATCATTGTTAATGTAAAATTTCTAAGTGCATTCCTATACATTGCAAACTTTCATAGTCTTATAAAAAAACTTACCTTAAGTTTATTCAGGTATGTATTCATTAACTACTAGAAAGGGAGTTTTTGACCTACATTCTTCCTACTCCAATTCCAAATGTCATCATCTTATGGAAATAAAATACAATGTTTTTTCAGGAAGTTATTATAGTATTCATATCCATATCAAAGCCTGTTTCCCTAAGTTTCTTTTCCTAATATGACTCAGACTTGTTTTTGATAAAAAGTGATGATCAAATGCTGAGAATATAATAGTGTCATTATCTCAGTTTCCAAGAAGAAAAAAATCTTTTCAAAAATATAATGAGACAGTATCTCTTAGACCCTGCATCGATCCATTTTTAGAGAAAATTGTCCCACTGTATTTTTATAATGTAAATCCTTTTGTGATGTAAAATTTCTCACTAAACTCCATAGGACTGCAAAATATCCTCTATTTTAAGGGTCCTGCATCTCTGGAAACATAATTAGTTAAGAGCTATGGCAGTTGATTTTAAGTCACAAGAATGCCTTTTTTAAACATTTCAGCAATGACAAGCAAATACAAATACGGAATATAGCTACCATATATAAATTTAAGTATATAGAAAGCTATTCTGATTAAATCTAATCCACCAGTCATTCTAAAGTATACAGGATAAACACACCCTTCAATAAAATGGCTGTTAATAACTGAATGTAAGATAGCATAAATAATCTTAATATATAGGTTTTTAGCATTACTAATCCGTTAGTAGTTTTCTTTGGGTTTATGTATCACACTGCCATGATGTTAAGGCCCTCTTGAAAGGGTGGTATAGAGGACAGCGTGTTATGTCTGGCCCTTTATATGTGTATCATTTTATATTCATTACAATAGCCATCCTGCTGTACTTGATGTTTGGAACTGGTTCTATCTACAGTTGAAGCAGAGTACAATATGCAGGTTATGATACTTAAAGAAAAGAGAAGGAGCAGTAGTTGTTACTAGAACAGGATGCCTTTCAATCCATAAAGCATCTATTTTGAAGAACAAAAACTTGAAATAATTAACTTTTCCTGGCCACAGGACAGCACTAAAGAAAATTGTGTTTTAGATCAACATTGTCTATTGTAGATTTACCTGAAGCTTAGAGGAAGGAAAAACAAATTTCAAAAACTTAACTGGGTAGAATTCGATGTCAAGTTGGAGATGCTCTGAGAAATACGTAATAATTTGGCTTTTTGAACACAGAATCTCCCATGACTCTGCTTCCCAGTTTGCTGTAAACTTACATGTTCTATCTTTCGAAGTGCAACCACTGGTTTTCTTCATTTATTTCTATTTGAACTTATTTTTTTAAAGTAATTACAATTTGTCATTGGGAATTAGCAATCACATTGTGGGAGAAATGGATATTCTCAAATCATTATTACAAATTCCAACCACAAATTCTCAATTATATTCTACAGTGATTCAAACTAACACATGAATGATTGTTCCCTTTTTATTTTTAAGCCCCGGAGACTAAATTCGGAGAAACTCTAAAATAACCAGATTTCCCTACATCCCCCAGACCAAATTTCCACACAAACTATCGGGGTATTACCGAAAAAAATGGAGACAATTTTTCAGTTATTTAGTAATTAATTGTTAATGGGATATTAATTTACCTTTTTATTGATTCTAAGCAAACTGTAGTTACTTTTAAAAATACCACTTAAAATTAAACATATATGACTTAAGGACACCATTTTTAGAGGATATGAAAATGATATTTCATACTTTTGTCCTTTCTCTTCTTACAGTTCTATTTTCGCAACAAGATATGTTTATCTATTTATCTGTACACCAATTTAACTTACATGTAAAGCAAAGATGTATTTTAATTTTCAAAAGCAAGTTGCAGAAAACAGATACAATGTATTCAGATATGTAAAACACACATTATAGAACATCTTTCATGTTTCTATGTGTACAATATATGTGTATTATCCTTCAAGAAATAGCTTGGCAGCAGTCATTGGTCTTAAATTTCAGATTATTCCTGGAATGAAAAGTATGCTTTAAAAAAGTCATTAAGAGAATAATTTGCTTTTTCTATATCAAAGAAGTCATAAGAATTAATCCATATGGGGTACCTGGGTGCTCAGCTGGTTGAGCATTGGACTCTTGGTTTTGGCTCAGGTCATGATCTCAGGGTGGTAAGATAGAGCCCCGTGTCAGGCTCTGCACTCAGTAGGGAATCTGCTTGAGATTCTCACCTTCTCTTTATGGCCCTCCCTCCTTGGGACAAGGGACAGACATGCTCTCTGTTTATCTCTAAAATGAATAAATAAATCTTAAAAAAAATAACATATCCATTATATAAAATATAAATATCCATAAAAATAACATATCCATCCAAAGAGACATGCTCTCTGTTTCTCTCTCTCTAAAATGAATAAATAAATCTTAAAAAAATAACATATCCATTAATAAGACAGGAAGTAACAAGTGTTGGCAAGGATGTGGAGAAAGGGGAACCCTCTTACACTGTTGTTGGCAATGCAAGCTAGTACAGCCACTCCGGAAAACAGTATGGAGGTTTTTCAAGATGTTAAAAATAGAGCTACCCTATGACCCAGCAATTGCACTACTAGGTATTTACCCCAAAGATACAGACATAGTGAAAAGAAGGGGCCGATGCACCCCAATGTTCATAGCAGCAGTGTCTACAATAGCCAAACTGTGGAAGGAGCCGAGAAGCCCTTAAATAGATGAATGGATAAAAGATGTGGTTCATATATACATACAATGTAATACTACTCAGCCATCAGAAAGGATGAATACCCACCATTTGCATCCACCTGGATGGAACTGGAGGGGATTATGCTAAGTGAGATAAGTCAAGCAGAGAAAGACACTCATGTGGTTTCACTCATATGTGGAACAGAAGGAATAGTGAGGAGGACCACAGAGGAAGGGAGGGAAAACTAAATTGGTAGAAATCAGAGAGGGAGACAAATCGTGAATATCTCTGGACTCCAGAAAACAAACTGAGGATTACTGAAGGGAGGGGGTAGGGGATGGGGTAACCAGGTTATGGGTATTAAGAAGGGCATGCGTGATGATGGGCACTGGCTGTTATAAGCAACTAACGAATTGCTGAACAGTACATCAAAAACTAATGATATATGTCGGCTAATTGAACATAAAAAAAGAATATATCCATATATATTCAATTTAAAATACTGTTAAATAACAGAAAATAAGTGAATATAACTCCTCCTAATAATTTATTATTGAAAATTACATTTAAAATAATAGTTTTTCATATATGTATAATTAGATTTAATAGTTTTCTAAAATTTTAATGCATTCATGTTATTGGTAGACATATAGAACATTAAATAATCAGTTTTATAACTTTTCCTAGCCATCTTCCAACCCGATTTGGTTTTGTGGGTTTCATTCATGGAAGCCAATTTATTTTCAAACTATAACCAAGAATGTTTTTTATTAAATTCCATGACATTATTGTGCTAAAATTAGATAAATGCATGTTACATTAATTTTAAAGTCGCACTGCATGTCAAATGAGATCATACAATCCTTTGGGATAACTGAGTTTGCCATTAAATGCTGAAGCTGAAAGTTCACATCAGTTCAGAGTCAATTATCCATTCTTTCTCATGATGAGAACTCTTTTTGAATAATATATAGTTCATTGTTAATTGTGAGAAATTGCTTTCTGAATTTTTTAAGTAATACTCATTGGCTTATTATTGAAGAATAAAACTAAATAGACTTTAAATCATAAATATAAATGAAATGTTATTTGATCATATTATTCTATTTTATGAAATATTACAAGGATCATATTTTGTCAAAACAAATTATTTTATTCCAAATTTAAGTATTTGTACAAACAAAAAATACATGTTTTGTGAATACACATTTGTCTTTTTACTCTATATAGTCTTGTCACTTATTTATGTGTATTCTGTTTTAACTGCCATAGCTTTTAAATAGAGTTCTCTAGCTGTATTTAATATGATGACTAAATTTAAAGGTTTTTTCTGAAAAAGTTATGGTTGGGCAACTGATTTAAAAATTAACCGTTCATGCCCAGGGAAGAAAATATACTAAGGACTGTTTGAGTTAAACAATTCAACCTTCAAAAGAATATATTTGCCTTTAATAGTGAATAGAATATATAACAACAGTGAAATTTCAGGGGGAAAAGAAAGAAAAAAAAAACCTAAATTGTATGGCTTTGGTTATCTGCTGAGCCATCCTACTCACTTTGTTTCATTTGAGGAAAATGAGTGGAAAGAAGTTTATGGATTAGCTGCAGGTGCAAAAAAAAAAGGGGGGGGTGGAAAACATAAAGCTGTTGGGGTGCCTGAGCGGCTCAGTTGGTTAAGCATCTGCCTTCGGCTTGGGTCATGATCCCAGGTCCTGGGATCCAATCCTGCATCGGGCTCCCTCTTCAGCAGGGAGCCTGTTTCTCCCTCTGCTCCTCCCCTCCTGCTCCTGCTCACTTGCTCTCTGTCTCTCTCTCTAAAAATAAATAAATAAATCTTAAGAAAAACAAACATAAAGTTGTAAATCCACTTAAAATACAGAACTTTCAAGCAATGAAAACTGCTGAAGAATGGCATGAAATTCTCTGTTGGTAGTAACTGAAATTCTTGGACCTGGTATTATATACAACCTGGAGCTTTGCGAAAAGGTGAAGTGAATTTGAGGAGAGTCTCTTGCACTAGACAGATGTTTGTCATATGTACCCTCAGACATCCCTCCAATGTGAACAGTACTGTCTGGAGTGCAATTGGAGAATCTCTACCAACAAGAAAAGTTGGAGCTAAAACTGAAAGTGAAAGGTAGTGTTAGATGTTTAATTTGTTTATCAATGTGTCTCTTTTTTATTTTTAAGATGAAAAATATGAAATAAGAAAACATGTTAAATATGACTAAGGAGTCCTAATAAAAAGGCTTGTGGTAATATCTGAGTATTGAGGAACAACGAAATAATCAGGTTGTTTGAAACAGAAGATTCTTGTAAAAGAATAGTGGATGATAAATTAAAGCTAAAATTAATTACAAGCATACCTTGGAGATATTGTGGGTTTGGTTCCTGACCACTGCAATAAAGGGAATATCGTACTAAAGACATCAGATGAATTTTTGGTTTCCCAGTGCATATAAAAGT
Organism: Ailuropoda melanoleuca; assembly: GCF_002007445.2. Lineage (NCBI taxonomy): Eukaryota > Metazoa > Chordata > Mammalia > Carnivora > Ursidae > Ailuropoda > Ailuropoda melanoleuca. The sequence continues at coordinate 117,859,135 of NC_048224.1, forward strand.
TATATTTACACCATAGTGTATTCTGTTAAGTGTACATCAGCATTATGTCTAAAAAAACTCTATTAACCTTAACTAAAAAATACTGTATTGCTAAAAAGTGCTGACCATCATCTGAGTTTTTAGCAAGTCATAATCACCAACCCCAGATCACCATAGCAGATATAATAATAATGAAAATGTTTGAAATATTATGAGAATGACCAAAATATGACACAGAGACACAAAGTGAGCAAATGCTTTTGGAAAAAATGGCACCAATAGGCTCGTTCGATGCAGGGTTGCTACAAACCTTTAATTGTAAAAAACACAAAATCTACAGAAATACAATAAAGGTAAGCACAATAAAATAAGGTATGCCTGTATTTCTAAGCAATTTATTGTGGAGAATATTAAATACCAAAGTTAAGTTGTATGAACTGGAGTCACTAAAGGTTTGGGAACAATGGAAAGGAAAGGCATTTTCTTCCTGACCCATATCTATCTGGTAAGTCAAATCATATTCAGAAGATCCTGGAAGAGCTACCTATGCTTTTTTTCTTTTTCTTTTTCTTCTGAAAGAAGAAAAGTTCAATCTACTTTCCGCAATCCAACAGAAACAATGTACATATATCCCTGCAAGCTCTGCATTCTTGCCAAGACTGACTGTGGGAGATGCTCTTATGTAGCTGAGGACACAACACTGAGACTGAGTGGAACATTTAATGGTCTGATGACATGAAAGAAAAATTCCTGAGCTCCTCCATTTGAATGGGGCTAAACAAAACAAGCTCCCTTGGCCTTCTCTTCACCACAGGATGTCAAACAACGTGACCCTTATTCTAATTATTGAATACTCAACACTGTCTCTTACAGTTGAATGTGCACAAAAACTACCCACAAACTCTCTTTAAACATTTATGTTCTCATCCCACACTCAAGAACTCTGATTCAGCTTTGGACTTGGGCCCTAGATTATTGTGACTTGGTTTGCCTGTAAAGTGTATTTAGGGAAAAACAACACAAAACAAAAACAATATTTGGTGTATTCTTTAAAAAGTACTAAGTACTTTAAATTTCATGTTTACTTTGCTCTAAAAATCACTATAACTTCCAAATATCTGAGCTTTTAATATGCTCAGTAATTCAGCAGTTAAGTTACCAGGTTAAGGAAAGTTTGCTGCACATACACAGAATGGCAAGGTGAAGGGACAATTGAAGTTACATTTTGTAAAATACGGCTTGCTTTTCCAGTAAAGCATTAAACTCACATCATACTACCTCCCTGGTAGTTCCGTGGTAAATTCTAATTTCAAAGTTTGGCTTCAAGAAACTGACAGGCCAAGAGCCCAAAGCCAAGTACAGCTTCATGAATGCTCGCATAATAGGTATAAGTACAATGGATCAGGAAATCCTTCAAAAATATTACTATAAAAGTCATTCTTACTTTGCTCAGAGATTTGGAGTATCAACTGCTGTAGGGCCCAATTACAATTTGTGCCTGTACTCAGGGAAACTTTTTTTTTAATATATTTTTCTCCACCATTATTTATTAGGCATTGTCTCATGGACAAATGTTCATCTCCAGTTTAATACAAGAAAAGATAACAAAAGTATCTCAATCATTCAAGAAAAGAGTAAAATTTATTTAAAGGAAAATATGTTATATTATTTCCAAAAATATTTTATTGTAATTCTCTATCTTTATTTCTTGTTTTTGCATATTGTTTAATACACTAGAAGAGGAAACCAATTACATAGAAGGGTTTGGATATTTTTTAAAAATGTATCACTTATAAATACCTACTTTGATCTTTCAAGCAAATTTTTCTCAAGACTTGGAGGTTAAGGCCTGCAACATCATTAGAGTAGGTGGGAGATTTCAGAAAGGTAGACAAGTCTAAAGATGGGAAAAAACTACTGAAAGAAAGCATTACACATCCATATTGATACATTTTTTTAAAGATTTTATTTATTTAAGAGAGAGAGAGAGAGAGCATGAGCAAGGGGGAGGTGCAGAAGCAGGCTCCCCACTGAGCAGGGAGCTCCATGTGGGGCTTGATCCCAGGACCCTGGGATCACGACCTGAGCCGAAGGCAGACACTAACTGACTGAGCCACCCAGATGCCTCCATATCTATACATTTTTATCTATACCTATATATCTCTAGCTAGAGAGAGATCTATTTATTTTTCTACATGCTTGGATAGATAGGCATAGATCCAGATCCAGATATATAGATATAGATAGATATATATAGATTGGATATATAGATATATTTGGATTTGACAACCTGATTTCATGCCCAACAAACCCTTGTTTTTCTACATACCTTCATAAATGCTTAATAAGAATTTGAAAAAAAAAGTTATTTTAAAATTGATCAGTTCAAATGAATTGAGACCAATAATTCAATGAATCAATTCAAGAAGAGGTATTTATTGTAAGGTCTAGTGATACATTTTAGGTATATAATTTAAAAAGTGGATTGTGTGCTATTCCATGATAATAAAAATAATTTTAAAATAAAACTTAACCACAAATTATTAAGGCTAGATTAATAGTTCTATAATTTTGTGCACTGATGTTTCTTTACAAGTGTATTCTATTGAATTATCAGCATGTATCATTTTATGATTCTAAATCGTTTATTTACCATTAGACTGTTCAAACCTTAAGTAGCATAAAGTAAACTCTGAAAAATGGGCACAAAGGTGAATGTAGTTAGAGCTGACCTAAGGGAAAATCTGTTTGAGCTAGCAATAAAGCTCTTGGAAACATTTAAGTGCAACTTTGTGAGCTTTCAGTAGATTTAAATATTGCCTCCATTCCCTGGGATATGTTTAAATGTTGTCAAGAGTTTAAGATGCTGATGAATAATTTTGTTTGACTGCCTACTTTTATGAACACATCCATGTTCATCATCTGTTTCTTAACATCAGTATCAAAGGAATATCAATAGATGGTCCAAACTCCCAATATACTACTTTGAGTTGTTCATTATGGAATTATGGCTAAGTAGCTAGAGCCTGTTTAAATTGCACTAGTATCTTTCAGTGAAGCAGATCCTGATGGAATTTGATGGAAACTATTATAACTTAACATTTCTAAATACATATTTCTTGAAAGTTTACTCTGACTTCCCAGCATGTAAAGAGAATGACAAAGAAAACTAAATAAGAAAATACAACTTTAATTTTAAAATTCTGCTATAAGAATTAGGAGACTGGAAGTCTTACCCTGGCTTTGTGACTAATTTGTTATATGATTTAGGCAAACAGCTTAACCTTTCTAGAGCTCAATTTGTTCCTCTGTAATTACTGAGTAGATTGAACTAGATTGATTTTAAATCCCTTCACCACATTCAAATGTATGCATATTTATACTTCTCACAAAAGAATAACAAGAGGTCTACATAAAATTTAACCCCAAAGGTAAAATAAAGTCAGTAGCAACTTCTTTCATGTATTGAAAAGTACCCAGAGACATAGGTATTTGAGTTATTTTTATATTCTCATCATGATTGCTGAACTGATTTTTATTAAAAACTTTCCTTGATATGTCCCTAAGAAATTAAAACACTTGTATTTAAGATGAATTCTAATAAAATTAAATCAGATAATTAATAAACTTATTTCAATATTCAGGTTAAAGATGGCCCTTTGCTCAATATCCTTGAAGGTTGTTGATTTTGCCTTAATTTTTAGGTTATTTATACAATTTTCAACCTCAAATATAGTTAAGGTGAATAAGCTAAAATAGTGTGGTGCAAACATATCCATTCTTTTATTATCCAAATGAACTCTTACCCAGTTTAAATATGCTGCTGAAATACCAGTTATAAGATAAATAATATTGTAAGGTAACTACATAATGTATACTAATTCTCCATTCTTTACATATTTTATGTTCTGTCTATAATAATGTGTTTTTCTTGTATATACCTTGAAATGGCATATTTACCCTCGCAAGGATTTCTCAAGTAAAATATTTATTTCTGCTAAGAAAATGTTTTACTGGGCTATTTCCTAATAGACCCAATGTTAGTTTCAGTAGCAAACATTTGTTTTTCCAGAAAACATTTCCAAAGTGGACTATTACTTTCAAGGGTTTTGGCAACTGTGTTGTATGGGCAGTAGGTTTAGCCAACTGTCTTTCCATCTGCTACTCTTGCTTCCCTGCAAATTTTTCCCAATTAGCCAGATAACTTTAGAGATCCCGGTGGCCTCCTGGAAAAAAGCATATTTAAACATTTGTTCCACTAAGGTAAATCAAACATTTACAACGATCCACACTTAGTGCAACCTTACTAAAACATTTACAATCCCTACGTAGTGAAACCTTACTAAGAGATACTACACATTACTTGGATGATTTTGAAGTTAGTGAACTTTCTGCAACATTTCCTTTTGAACTGAATGTGTAACCTTTTAAAATATAACCTAATAGAGCATTAAGTAAATCATCTAAAAAATAGTTCTACAGATATCTAATACTAAATTAGAAATATAGTATTTGAAAGCTAAAAACCTGGTAATTGAATTTGCTAGTAAAACTCGAAAGTAGTTGCATTTGCTAACAAAATAAATTTATATATTCACCGTTTTTTTAAAATTACAAAATAGGAAATGAAGCATGTTATTTCTAAGATTAGTTCAATTTTCAACCATTTCTGAAAAAAAAAACATTTCAACCAAGTTCAGAAATAATTTCTGAAATGAAATTATAAGTTAAATATTCATGAAAAATCTATTATTTTGTATCTGCTATTTCATATGATTTTATTTGGATTTCTGATTTGGCTAGATTTAGGTACAAATTAATATTAAAATGAATTTGAGAGATGCGTTCAATCAATTGATGAGGATGTGGTAATTATATAAGTAGAGGTTGTAGAAGAGATATTTAGGGTACTTTAATTTATATGTCCATCATAGAGACAAAGTGGCAAGTACTGAGTGGAAGTGAATTTGTTTCCCATTTATTTTCCTGGTCCTTTAAAGCATAATACCTCTTAGAACAATTTTGGCTTCTGCCCCTGTCTCAAGCATACCAACAAGACTGGTCTCTGAACCTTATCACATTGCTTCCCATGCTCATATTCCTGGCTTCTTCATTCATTGGCTCATACTTTGATACCACAAATCCACTTTGGCCTCCTTCCTGTTCAGTCTCTCCTCTCTGGCTTAGTGAATTCAAAGCTCATTCCAAACTTTAAACCCTAACTTGGTGTGGTCTCTTAATTCCGAAGTGTCTGAGTTTGCCTGAAGCATTTGGTAAACCTATTTTTCTCCTTTTTGTTTTCCTTCTTCTCTTCTGTTTTCTTTGTTTATATTTGTTTCTTTTTCTTTTTTCGTTTCTTTTTTTTCCCCTTTTTTAATGCTGGTATATAACCTCTATGTGGAAGGATTGGTAATATAATTCAGTTTCATAGATTTTTATTTTTGATGGCTTATATGTTAACATGAAGATATTATGCCCTTGCTCAATACAGTGAAATGAATATTCAATTGTTCAGGTTTTGAGGGCACACTAAACACCACACCTCTTCCCCATATGGGTTCTCAGTCAATTGCGAAATAATAGAATCAGTAGATGGAACAGAAACCATCATCACAATTACTAATAAACTGGATTAGATAAGACTAGAGCACAGTTAGCATAGACTAACTCTTACCCTCTCCACCTTCAGTCCAGACCTAGAATAGATAACCGAGGAAAATCTCATTTCTGTAGAGTAGATGCCTTTACCTATTCCCCTGCCTCTCTTTGGTTCAGTAGAAAAGAGAAAGGTCTTCACATTCATGATTTTTAATAGATTAGCTCCATCCAACTCATCAGAAGAAACAAATTATATCCACTTATTAATTAGGTAATTGGATGAAGAGTAAGAATATAGAAAAGACACCAGGAATTTAAAGGAAATTCCTCCTTTTGGTGATCCAAACTCCCAGTATGCTACTTTAATTTGTTCATCAAATTAAAGTTCTAGCTAGTTCTAGCTAGGAGCTACCAAGGCTGATTGCACTAGTGTTTAGTTATAAAACCTTATTCTCTGAAGTATCAGCAGGCAGAATCTCCCTATATGGGGGAAAGCTCTGTATTCTCTCTCACAACAAGTTAGTAGTATGAATGGGTAACTTAGAGTTTGCCTTCTAGACGAGATGCTGCAGGTAATGGAAGTAAATTGAGTATGCCTGAGTTTCAGAAATTTTGCTAGTAGGAGCTTAAATACATACTTCTCATTACTTTTATTCTCTTTGAGCATTCTATCCCTAGACAGGTTTACTACAATATTATCTTTGAAAACTGTAGATTAATGAGAGGAAAGAAAAAGAAGAAAAAAATACAGTTTCAAGACATGTAGGACAGGCAGTTTTTAGACACTTATTTTCAAATCCTTAAGATAAGCAAGCCTCAGTTCTACAATTTCAAAAATGGTAAGATATCTCCTGCCATTAATTACACTACAGTAACAGAGTTATACGAAATACAAATTTTATTTGAGAAAACTGTGTGTTCTGTTCCGATAATAGAGATGTTGTATCAGCTCTGTTCTCTTCTTGCATTGTTCTTCTTCCTGATCTCCATGTCCAGCTCAAATTTTACCTCTTCAGAGAAAACTTAGTATCTTTTCTATCTAAAGAGTCCCTTCATCCTCAATCACTATTTAACTTTTGCCAAGTTTCTGTGTGAGTTCTTTTTAACACTTAACATTATCTGAAATTATCTTTTCACTTGTGCTTACAGTCAGTGAGTTTACAATGAGTATTTATTGAGTGACTGGGTGAATGAATATTCAGTAGTTATATTGTCAGTAATGACAAAATGACAGGACTGGAAGAATATGTGGGTGTATGGACATAAAGCATATATGCGCAAAGAGACACACAGTGACATACAGATACATGCACATATATAATATCATTGAGGCTGAGAGAGAAATCTTGCTCAAATTAAGACTATTTTGGTTGTATATTAAACAATAAAAACAAAGGGAAACTTATTAGACGAATACAGGGATATTGAAGGAGTTGTGGTATAAAAAAACAAGAAAGGTTAAGTTGGGCTTCAGGGTCAATTGTAAGGAAACACTTGATTAAAGTTAGCTTGCTCATTCTCTCTTGCCCTCTCTCTTTCTCTCCACATCCCCTTCCTTTGCTCTCACTTGTTTTAGCACATTGGTTTTATTTTCTTTCTGAGAACAGAGGAAGCCCACACTATTGACAACTCAGAAGTTTCATATCTCAATTTGCTCTCAATTCTAGTTTGAGAATTATAAGGGACTCTTCTGAGTGACTATGTTAGTGTCTATGGCTTATTCATACTCCAACACTGTGGCCAGAAAAGAGAGGCTTTGTAAAAGGATGAGATCCCCACCATAACCATGTAGATAAGCAGATAGGTGTGAGGGTAAGCAGAGCTCTGGTTCTAGAAGTGACCAATACTAGTTGTACTATATCATGGAAGTCCTCTCTGACAAGGTTACAAAAGTCACTAAGATGATCTCCAACAGAAATGTAAATCATGCGGTTTTTTAAAATTACCATTTCACCCCCACTTCCTTTATTCATTTTAGGTTTGGCACAAATCCAGAAACTTGAATGGGCCAAAGATTTGATTTTTAAACTATTTACTGATGCTTATTTTAATTTTATCCATTAAAAAATGCACTGACTTAGTCCACACAGGCTTCTATAACAGAATATCATAAACCAGTGGCTTATGAACAACCAAAATTTATTTCTTACAGTTCTGGAAGCTAGAAAGTCCAGGATCAAAGCACTGGCATACTTGGTGTCTGGTGAGGTCCTTGCTGGCTGTCCTCTTGGTGCATTTTCACATGACAGAAGGGGTGAGGGAGATTTCTGGGGTCTCTTTTTTAGGAGTACACATCTTTTTGAGGATATCACCTCATGACCAGAGGCTCACCTCTTCATACCATCACGTTGAGTGTTAGGATTCCAAAATATAAATTTGGGGCGGACACACAAAACTTCAGTCTATGGTGTGTATGTTATTTATATAGGTGTTATTTTTATAATAAATTATAAGACACCACATTAAAATAATAATGCATTGCTGCAAAATGATATTGATTTTAGTAGTAATAGAAAAAGGTTTCAGAATAACTTATCAATAAAGATTAATTTAATTTACTATTTTTAAAAATATTGTATTTATTTACTTGAGAGAGAGAGAGCAGGAGCAGGGGGAGGGGCAGAAGGAGAGGAAGAAGCAGACTCCCTGCTGAGCACAGATCCTGACCCTGGGCTTGATCCAAGGATCCTGAGATCATGACCTGACCTGAAGTCAGATGGCTTAACTGATCGAGCCACTTAGGTGCCCCAATAAAGATGAATTTTAAAAAGTTATATATTTAAATAAAAGAAGAAAACCATCCTCATTCTTTGTCCTACATGAAATAATTTAGTAATGCAATGAAAGCTACTAACTCTCATTAGGCTTAATTCTATAATGTGAAACTTAGAAAAATGACTTAGCACATTTTATAATTAATTCATTTTGTTTTTAGACCTGATTTTTACTTTATGATCTGAGAATAGTACCTTTCCTGTATTCCATTGTTTTGATGTAAAAATGGATCATAAAATGATTGTGAGATGGTAAATAGCTTATACTGTTATATTCCTGCCCAAGGGAAACTTTGCTTTAATATAGTTTTATCTCTTGATTAATGTTCTGTCAAAAGGAAGTCACATTGTTTGTGATTTCTGTGCTTGATAACATGAATCATGTTCATAGTAAATGTAAACTTTCAGAACAATATCTATTTGTTATATCCAGTTAGGTGAGGGACAGTAAAGTATTTAACTGTGACATAAATTTTTTTCTCTATTTAGAACAAAACTACCTTGAACTAAAGATGTGATGATGATAATAATAGTTGATGGAACAATATAAATAGTATAATTTGCCTGCCCAGTAACCTAAAATGCCTTTGTTTCAAAAACAGTGTTTATTTAAAAATATAAACATTGTTTAAAAGCCTTTGTTTCCACTACTTTGTTTTCAGAGGGTTGTGTGTGTGTGTGTGTGTGTGTAAGCTAACCTAAAATACTCTATATTAATTTTGATTTTAAGATTATATTTGACTTGATTTTTTTCTATATGTACAAGATAATTACAGCTTCTGAGAAGATTGTGTTATACAGTATTTTTAGGGAGGAGATAGGAAAACAGAGGAAAAAAGCTATCATTATCATACCTATGGGTAAGAAACACTTTATAACTTTTTTCTAGTCTATTTAGTCCTAGAAAATATTTTGCTTTTTTAAATAATATTTATGCATGGAAGTTTTTGTGAACTTGGAAAACGTCTTGATAAAAATTTGACTTGAACGGGGAAACAGACATGATCAGAAAAGCTGACCTTTTAATATCCCTACTTCAATGTCTTTCTACTGCTTTAGGATAAATGTTAACCAAACAAAGCTCAGAATGTTGCAGCCCTCACCAATCTCACTGCAATTCCATTTTCTACACTTTAGTCATATTGTTTATCAACCGCTGCTTACTTGCAATTTTTCACACTTTCCCACTATCAAATTTTCACACAGCCTGATCATTTTGTTTAACCATCATCCTGCCAATTCACCTAAATCCAGCTTATCCTAAGATAAATTAGGGGTCTTCATCAGGGTTCATACTTCAGATAATTCCACCTATGCAGATAAGATCAAGTCTACCAAGTATATATTCGCCACCATTCTGAGCTTCTCCAACTTACGTTTTATAGCAAAATATTTAAATAGGTAAGGGGTATTTATTTTTCTGATGTCAATTTTCCACAGTGTGGTAGGCAAAATTTTGTTTCTAAGATTCAAAAATGGCCCAAGATTCCTCACCTTATTTTTCTGATTATATTACATATTACTCAGTTGACTTTTACATAGATACATTATAGAGGGGGGCAAATCATATGAGCCCTTTAGGAGGAAAAGCATTTCCTCCAACTCGTGGCAGAAAAAATATCAGAGATGATTGGAGTATGAGAGGTACTTGAAGCAGGAGAGGATGTTTACTGCTAAATTTGAGGAGGACATTTGGGAAGGACCTGAAGCCTGCCTCTAAAAGCCAGGAGAAACCAATAGGTGCAAGAAAATAGGATATCAGTCCTATATCTGTAAGAAATATCCTATTCCTGTTTCATCTTGTCCTTCCATCTACCTTTTCCCACATTTGTGTCTGTAAGAAGGAGAGCCTGATGCCCTTTTTGATATAGTAGGTGCCAAGCATCAAGTGATGTGTGTTCCAATGATCTAGCCTAGTGCTCACATTCAAGCAAAAAAAAAAAAAAACAAAAAAAAAACAACAAAAAAAAACCCAAAATAACAAAATTCAGAACATTTTTGATGAAAAGAAGAAAATAATTGGCCAGCAATAAATCTGAGCTGGCAGAATGACTTATCACTGAAGGATAGTAATACATCTGCCTGTTTACCTACTATGTACTCGAACAGAGTCACCCTCTATGACCTCATAGATTATAAGCAGTGAGATTTCATGAATGGCACCCCCTGGATTTGCGCAATACATAACTTATAAAATTGCATGTAAATATAGAGAACGTCTTGTTGCACTATCAAGAAGAGTATTAGTCTACTCTTTTTGCATCTTTTCAGAGTTTAGTAATGTCCTGGATCTCCTTCCCTTAACAAGAAAGTTGAAATGCTTACCACTTAGAATGTTTGATTGCTATTGAGTTAGGAGTATTTTTGAAAATACGTCAAGAAAGCCACATACTCAATGATCCTCTGAATGTGTGGTCACTCTGAATTCGATATGTTAGGAGAAATGACACACAATTTCTGCATCCTTAGACATCCCATTCCTCACCATTTTCCTTTTACATTTCCTCTCTCTCTCTCTTTGGATATCAGTATACAAAAATCCTACCATAAGCTATTTATTTAAAATTACTCTCCAGTAGGAATCTGATAAACATTCATATAAAGGGATAAAAATGAGCTATAATTAAATGTGCTACTTAATATGGGCAAAGCATTAGTACTGGTAAAAAGAGGGACACATTTATGTAGGAAGATCTTCAGGTTGTACCCAAAGTCACATAAGAATCCTATGGAAAATGGTATTTATTTTAAAATATATAAATCAATATATAAATACTATAGCTAAATAATAACAACTAGGATCAGGGATTCATTATGTAGAGATTAGATATGCTTAGATTATGAACTTCTTGGGAAGCAACGCTACCTAGATTTAGAATTGCACAACTTAGGGAATGTCTTTTTTTTTCTCTCCAAATGATACGGTATTACTTTGCATACATCATTTCCTTTAGAATGCAGTGTATATAGCATTAAAATGTGTTAAAGTTCTTTAAGGGAAACTTAATTTAGTCACAATTAAAGTTCAATTTTTTTTTTTCTGGAGGACTATGTTTGCACATCCAAAATTCGAATATACAATTTTAATAAAATAAAAATGAACATGAAGATGTAGTTCTCTAAACACAAATTTATTTCTCTAGGTTTCTCAGCAAATGGTAGTCATGAACAGTATGTGGGTTTTAGTACTGCCTTCTGCCACATTCTAGCTATCCGACTGTGAGGAAGTGACTGAAATTGTTGAGAGGTTTCTAAACTTTTTAGTTCTTCCATAGAATATTAGTTTTTTTTAATTATTTTTTTCAATTATCAAGACAAAATATAGTATGGCAAACATAATATGGATTTGGATTCCAGAATAATTACTTTAAATGGTTCATCAATTCTGCTCATATTAGAAAACATTTATTGTTAAGCATGCATTTATTGAGCAGAAAATGTTTACAACACCATAGATAAGTGACAAAATATAAAATATTTACATGTTAATGTTTACATAATTTAATTGTATGGAATATTTTTAAGCTCTCTCCTTTCTAACTGCAGAAAAATGGATTTTTTCCTGAAAATTATTACTGTGGAAAAGTTGAAAACTTTATGTCACATTTTTTAGAATGGCCACGACTGGGAGAAAAAAAAATGGACTCAATTAACGGCAACACTAGCATTTCTGTTGCATAAGCCAAGACATAGCAAACAGAATGGACTGATCGAATACATCAACTCTACCGCCTTTAAGAACATCCTTATGTTTTCTTGAATAGTTATATGATTTCCTGAGTTTTAGTGAAAGAAAACTTAAATGTTCAACACTATTGGGATGTATGCTAACCTGATTAAGAGTCTAAGAATAATAAAACCAGAATTTGAAATTATATTTCCCTCCAGACTACTATCAGTTTTGAAGGAAACCATCCATCACAAACATAAAGAAATGTCCTCTGAAGATTTAATTCAGGGGAAATATGTAATGTATCATATTGTGATGACTCCAGGAAACTGATAAGAAGACTAGAACTTGAATAAGAAAATATTACACAAAGCTCTTCTTCATTACCTTTTCATTTCCTACCACTGTAGAGAGACTTATTTAGTAATAAATGAATGTGTATCTGTGAACGCATGTGTCTAGTTTGGGACATTGTAGAGGAGGGTAATAATCTTGCCATGTTTTAAAGACGTCACTATTCTTTGTAAGCATAGTTAAAATTGCATTTTTTGATCATATGATATAGAAAGCATAGATAAAGTTATTTGAATGAAAGGTGAGGTTCACATAAATGATAATTACTGTGGTTCATCCCCACATAGGTATTCATGATCCAACATTTTCTATACATTCTTTTTAGTATTGTGTTCATGTCTGCAAACACTGAAGAAAACTGTAACTATGCAATTACTCCTGAACTTGAGCCACCAGGTTTAATGGAGAGAGCACTATTTTGAGAGTCAGTGTATGTGGGCATTAGTACTACTATGCCACATTCTAGCTATGTCACCTTGAGGAAGTGACTGTTATTGAGAAACCGAATCCTAATTTATTATTTTTAAAAGATCTTATTTATTTATTTTAGACAGAGAGAACAAGAATGTGCATGAGCAGGAGGGGCAGAGGGAGAGGGAGAGAGAATTCCAAGCAGATTCTACACTGAGTGCAGAGCCCCACATGGGGCTCAATCTCATGACTCAAATTATATCCTAAGCCGGAACCAAGAGTCAGATGCCCAACTGACTGCGACACCCAGGTGCCCCCAGAATCCTAATTAAAATTTTGAAATAAAATACACAAATATAAAGAAATGTTATTATTGCATCTGTCAGATTTCAGTAGAGTATTATTCTTAAGGGAAAGTAGGTTTTTACATTTTTTGATATTAGGCCCAGAAAGGAGTTTTTAAAAACAGCTTTATTGAGGCATAATTGGCATACAGTAATTGTACATATTTCAAGTGTGCAAATCGATGGGTTTTATATATGTGGATATGCTTATACACATGAAACCATCACTGTAATCAAGATCTTGAACATATCTCCCACTCCATAAATGTTTCTTGTGTTTCTCTATAATCCCTCTCTCTCATTCCTAAACACCAACCTCATTCCTAGGCAGCCCTTGATTTCTTCTGTCACTAAAGATTAGTTTGAACTTTCTAGGATTTTGTAAAAATGGAATCATACAGTGTACACTCTTTTTGTCTGGATTCTTTCATATCTCATAATTATTTTGAGATTCAGCCATGTTACATGTATTTTATTGCTGAATAGGACTCCACCGTATGACTATAATACAACTTATCTATTCACCTTTTGACATTCTTTCCAGGGGATTGTTATAACACATAAAGGTCCTATGATCTTAGCCTTTTATGGGGGTGTAGTATTATAGGTTTTATTTGCATTTTCCAATTTGATGTTGAGCATTTTTTCATGTGTATATTTCCCATTTGTTTATCTTATTGGGAGGGACTGGTTTTTATTTTCCTTGTACTCCCTGAAGACTATCATAGTAGCTTGAACATAATAAGCACAGGTAAAATATTTGTTAAGATGAATTATGCTAGATTTTGAATAATAATGTATTTTTCATATATTGTTTTTTAAATAAATATTTCATTTTAGAAGAGTTTTAGATTTACAGAAAGATTAAACAGATACTACAGTGACCTTTCTTTCTTTCTTCTTTCTTTCTTTCTTTCTTTCTTTCTTTCTTTCTTTCTTTCTTTCTTTCTTTCTTCCTTCTTTCTTTCTTCTTATTTCTTTTTTTCTTTCTTTCTGCTATGGAGATTTCTTATGTATCAAAACCTACTTTTCTCTATTATTAACTTCTTACATCAGTATGACACATTTATCTGATACCTGAATGAATGATGATACGTTGTCAAGACATAAAGCCCGTATTTTATTCAAATCATCTCAGGTTTTACATAGTCCCCCTATTTTAGTTTCAGGATTCACTGGGTGCATTTAATTACCATGTTTCCATAGGTCTTTCTTAGCTGTGATGGTACCTCCGACTCCTCACGGTTTTTGAGGAATATTTGCTATATATTTTGTATAATATCCTTCAACTGAGATTTGTATGATTTTTTTCTCACAAATAAATCAGGGTGATATGTTTTGGATAGAAAGATCACAGAAGTGAAGTACCATTTTCATTGTATTATATCAAGAGTATGTACTAGTGACATGATTTATCATTATTTTTGTAATGATTTAAAGAGGTTAAAATATTACATAAAATGTTTTTAAGGATGAATACTTAATTTGTTTTAAAAGTGTATAATTTAGCCCTATTTTCTAACAAGCTTAGGTTTAAAAGAAACTAGTGGTTGCACTAAAATTGGCAACTTTGAAACCAAAAATATTATAGCTCTCTCACAACAGAGTAAACATACAGAAGTGATATGTAATTTCCTCTTATAACCAAGAAATTATGTGATCAAATGCCTTCTTCTGTGTGCCCAATTCATGTTCTGTTTTAAATGACTAGTTTAACTTTCTAAATTCAGGTCAATACATAGTATATCAATGCCCAAAAATGGTGTAGAAATTTCTTATGTCTTAAATAAATAACAATTCACTTCATATCTATCTATCATCAGGGAAATAGCTGGAAGTTCATTACTGTAATTTAAAACTTAAAATCAGCCCAAAATGTCCCATGGGGGACAGACTGTTATGAGTTATAATTGGAGTCAACATAGCATAATATCATACTGCATGGTGCAATAGAAAAGGCATAGCCTAGAAAACAAGTGTCCTAGGTTTGAGTTCCATAAAAACCACCACCAAGTTGCTTAATCATTAGAAAAATTCTTAACTCTTTTGGATTGTCTTTACCCATAAAATTGTAATGCTAATGGTGATTTGGTCAATAAAGTTGTTTCTTATTTTTCATTCTCATATTATATCCTGTAGAGTCATACTCAAGAATTACAGGAGCAATCTATTGCAACCCAGTCCAAAGTTGCAATCCAGATAAAAATATTACATACAATTAATTTGTTCACTTCCCCTCTATTTGAATTCCTTTATAGACAGGAACTCAGAATATTCAATCTGTTGGCATATCATCATCTACATGCCACTTATATGGTGATAACTTTAAATCTGTCAACTACCTGTTCAGGTGGCCACTTGTATTTTTAATAGATACCTCAAACGTAATGTGGATGAAACTGGATCCTGACTTTCTCCCCAAACCTACTTAATCTGCATTCTTACTCATCTGAGTTAATGGTAATTTTATCCTTGTAGTTGTTCATATCGATATGTTGTCAATTTTGTTCTTTCACTAACTCACTAATATTAAATTTATCAGCTAGTCACTCTTTCCTACCTTCAAAATATATCAAGCGTACTACCTCTTCTCACCAACTCCAATTCACATCACTATAATTCTAACCTTCTGCTACCAGAACCTGCCTACCTCCACTGGACTCATTTCAGTGTGTTCTCAACAGAGTAGATAGCGAATCTAATCTAATAAGTTTAATCATGTTATTTGTCAGCTCAAAACTCTCCAAACTTTATTTCCCTCCATAATTAAAGCCAAAGGATAAACGAAGTCTACAAAATCTACAATAATCTGGTCTTCTATCCCTTCCTTGACTTCATCCCCTATTATTTGCACCCATGCTCATAAACTTTAGTTATATTGGTATTTTTGCTATTCTTGAAAAGTACCAGGAAAGAAGTAATTTGGAAGGATTGCTCTGTATCCACAGATACCCACTAGACTAACTCTCTTATTTCATTTTTATTTTTTTCTCTCAAGAGAAACTTCTAAGGGATGCACCACCCTAGTTCAGTTTGCAATCCACCACTCCCACCCTCCCTATACACTCTTTTTTGTACTTTTTCACTTATATAACTGTTTTCTCCTATTGGATATTGAGTCCTTTGAGCACAAGAAAATTGACTTCCTTGGTGATAGGAACTAAGATTCTTATCATGACATTATTTATTGTAGAATTGCACTTGGCACTCAATAATGTTATATAATGAGGAATGGATTAGTCATTGCTTTTACAAATATTTAGTTCTAAATATACAGATGTGTATCCATGTACTTGATAGCCGTGTGATTATTTTCCAGCTATCTTGCTCTCTATGTATTTCTATGTGGTATAAATATCTATTATATATAATACATGGTATGATATATATTTATATTTATAACGTATATATTACACCATATGCGTATGTGGTGTATCTATAGGTATATAGTTAAGCAGATCACCATAATTTTAGATAATAGCTTTATATAGGTCTCCCATTTATTCAAATCTGTTATTGTATATTTTCTATAAAGATACTTCATTGTGAAATATCAACCAAGTCCTTCTGAACATATAAGAAAGGATTATTTGATTGTTCCTCTGAATTTTAAAGACATAACCTTAAAGTATTTAATTATATGTTAAACTGGTGTTCCAGTATATATATATGATGATAGCAATCAATTCCCACTATTTTTCCTAATTTGCCAGTGAAATCTGTAAGGTGATTACTTCTGCTACTTGTAAAATGATCATCTTTTCTCCTGCAAATATCTTAGATTTATACTTTTTAAAAGAAATAGTTTTAAAAAATACTTTATTTATAAC
The DNA here is from genome assembly GCF_002007445.2 of Ailuropoda melanoleuca. Taxonomy (NCBI): domain Eukaryota; kingdom Metazoa; phylum Chordata; class Mammalia; order Carnivora; family Ursidae; genus Ailuropoda; species Ailuropoda melanoleuca. The sequence continues at coordinate 117,876,095 of NC_048224.1, forward strand.
TTTATGACATAATTGTATCAAAATCATGTTGTCCTCATACCTCTATAAATATAAACACACATGTATGCATATACATATATTGTTGTGAAATATATAATTTTAGTAGTATTAGTTTTATTCCAATGCAGAAGAATTTTAAATAATAAATTTGTTAGAGTCATTATTACCTTACTTTTTCCCAATTTTCTTATTCTATTTTTCTGATGATTTTATTTTATCCTGATTTTCTTTCATGAAATAAACTGGATTGTAGAAAACTTATTTTTTTTTCTTAGATAGACCAAGTTTAGCTAACCTAAGCTTAAGGATTGTAAATCATGGATGTTTGTCAAAATCTGATTAATAAGAAGATTTAGCAAATGTGCTTCAGTTTCTTGATTAAAAGAAATCAAATGCTTGAGTTTTGCCAAGTGACCTAGGAAAAAATTAAAAAGATATTCTAAATGAGACCACATGTTTCCAACTGGAAATAGAGCAAAGTGTATGACAGCTTCATTAAAACCTTGTTGTAAACCACTTTTAGTAACAACAAAAATCAACATGCCCAACAAATTTGAATCATGAGAAAAATGCTTCTGAATCGCTTTGCCCTTCTTTTCCTTCCTCTGGGTAAATAACATCACTCAAATTTCTTATTGTGCAGTTAAATACTTTTATGTAATCAGCAAGATGTCTAAAAATCTCTCATTTTAAGTAATGTGAGTTTGAAAATTGTATCACTTCCTTTTTATGAAAAGAGAAAAGATAAACTAAACTTCTTTTTGTGAAATCATTTTGATTTAGTATAAGAATCAGTTGTATTTTCACTGCCATAAAATGTTCAAATAAAAATTATAGTTTGGACAATGGTGATATTGCTGATAAAACATCCAAAATTTCCTTTTAAAGAAAGCTATTGATACTGTTTCAGAAAGGCTGATGTAAGAGTTTAGCAATGATCAGACTTTTCAATTCTGCCAACCTCATTTTTATAAATTTATTATTTTAATTGAATTGTTATTTTTGTCTAGTTTGTTCCCCAATATTGATATGAATATAAAAATGGGAAATCATATGGGGCACCTGGGTGGCTCAGTCGGTTAAGCATCTGCCTTTGGCTCAGGTCATGTTCCCAGGGTCCTGGGATCCAGCTAAAATATTTCCAGGGCTATTTATCTGAGAGAATTTCAGCAGATATTTATACGAATTGAGTCTATAATCTTTTTTTTTTTTGTTAAATTGATAATGCAGAGTGGAAAATTCACTCAGTAGAAATATGGAAGCAATTTAGAATAAGAGAAAAAATAAAGAAGAGAATTCAGTGATGGCACTGAAACAAAAAAGGAATTCAGAGCATGATGGCTAAGAATGACCTAATCTTTACTCGGTCTCCTTCTGTTGTTTCTGTTGCATGCCAGAAAGCACATATTTAAGCTTGAAATAAACAAAGAAAGATGAAAATGCCCAACAGGCTAAATTTAATTTTTTAAATATGCATTTTATGATTATTTCCAGTATGTTTTATAAACATTATAATACATCTATTGACATGTATATGTCATTTTTTGTAATGTTTATCATATTTAAACAGAATTCTTTACATTTCCATTTGATGTTTTTAATCATTCTTATTTAATTATTAAAGCTCTTTTTAGACTTCTTGTACATGATTCATATATATATAAAAATGTACGTAATACGTACATGAATTATATATATATATATAGTACACACACACAGTACCTTTGTATGTATTTAAATTATATCAAGGGATTTAAATCAATTGAATTATTAGTAGATTTCTGATATATCTGTCAATTCTTCAATACATCAAGAAAGAATATAATTCAATTCCTTTACTGTGCTTCTTCCTTCTGAAAAACAGCTGTGTCTATAAATATATACCAATTTCATTTATTTCTTAAGTGGTATATTTACTAAAAAAAAAAGTGGTATATTTACTGTCATTAAGTCCATGAAGTTCATGTATTTCCATAGCACATTTGAAAAAAAAGAATTAGCCCATATAATTTCAATCCAAATGTTTACCTTCATTTAAAAACAAGCATCCAACTTCTTTTTTTTTAAAGATTTTATTTATTTATTTATTTATTTATTTATTTGAGAGAGAGAGAGACCAAAGGATCAGGGAAGGGGCAAAGGAGACAGAGAAACAGACTCCCCGCTGGGCAGGAAGTGGCTTAATCACAGGATCCCAGATCATGATCAGAGCCAAAGGCAGAAGCTTAACTGACTGAGCCACCCAGACATCCCCAAACATTCTACTTCTATGCAATTTTGTCTAAAGATCTAAATAGTGAATAGAAGTTTTAGACTTGTAGGCTTGGACAAAGAATAAAATTATAGCATAGACAACTATGAGAGATTATAAATTTCCTATCACTTGAAGTCAGTAATAGAATTGAATGCTATATGCAACATTTATGGATTGGATATGAAAATATAACCTATATAGCTGTAAGAAACTGATGAAGTATTTTTCTCTTCTTGATGACACCATCTCAAGATAGTTAGATGTTTTACATTGTGGCTGCTTTCCCCAAAGTAAAGGTCCCAAGAGACCAAGGCAGAAAAGCAACAAGTTTTCTTATAATCTTATAATCAGAAAGATCACTCCATCTTCGCTGCCCTATATTGTTTACACAGGGCCAGCCAAGTTTAACGATTGAAGGGACTATACAAGGATGTAAATACCAGAAAGTGTGGTTCACTGGATTTGGAGGGTGGTCTTATAGACTAACTACCATGGTGGTAACCAAATTGAGAACATTGATAAACATCTAATCTTTTAAGAATTATTTGATATTAGAAAAAAGAGCAATCCAACAAATCTAAATGATTATATTGTATGGCAGCTACCAACATTCCAGTGGGTATTAAAATGTAAACGCATCTGAAAATTTCGTTCATTGATCTCCTCATTTTGCTATTAACTTATCCTGTTTGATCTACAGAGTTGCTATCAGAATAAGATACTTCTCAGTAGCCATAATAAATCTGTTTTACAGTTCAGACAGCTCGCTGATGATTTCCAGCTCTTTATCTACTATATGACAGAGAACACTAGGACATCAGTCAATCATTTGTCAAGAGAATTTAAAATGTGCAAAGCTATGTTCCCTGAAAAAATGATGATTCTGCCCATGAAAATTCCTGTGGACTCTTTACGAGATGCAGGAAGCTCCTGTATTTGGGCAAGCTTATTTAGATTTTAACACAAACAGTGATGTATTTCAATGCATTTTTTCAATAAAGCAAAATTGTTGTATTCCAAGCATCCTCGAGATCATTCATTGTACGTTTTAGCATTAATTACCTCCTGCCAAAATGATTGTTCTAAAAGTTAATTCTTAGGGGAATTTTCTAAGGAAAATCATAACTACACTTAAATTTTATTTCCCCTTGATAGTGTGAAAGGGAAAAAAAATTCAATGTAGCCCATTAAAGATGATAAAGCAGACTTTATTTGGAATCATCATTATAGATATAAGGACCACTGCAATGGGATTTTATAGTAGGGGAGAGAGAATGGGTTTAACTCTGAATACAGCTTGGACAAATGGGAATTTATAACTAAGGAACAAGGAGAGGATTAGTTGGTAGAAAATTACTGAGAGGAAATATCAGGGGTAAGAAGGAGTTCTGGCTAAATTGATGTAACCGGATTCTGAGTGAAGACACACCAGGGTGACCAGACGTCACTTGGAGGATGATCAAGGATGAGAATCTTGATCAGATGTGAGGGAGACCAGATATGGAGGGTGGGAGGTTCTGGCTAAATTCACTTAAAGGGTTTGTGCTAAAACTAGCTTTTACAAGGAAGTACACAGATGGACTTTAACTAAAGTTTGGTTAAACAAACAAAAAAAGTTCTGTCAATAGTCAGTGAGAATCTTTTCTTTTCCCCCCTTTGGCTGGTTCATGAGTTAGCCCTTCTTTGAAAGAGGATTATTGATCTAGTTACCTCTGCTTTAACTTGGCCCTAATGAACTTAACCACTTAACTGCATGGCATATTTTTCCACCAGAAACCACACTCCAGATTTGGGACAAACCCATTCACCAATATTAATTAATGCATATTTATAGATATGACAGATTCCCTAGAGCATTTCATTCCACAATTAAAATTTTTCCTGGATTTTTAAGGATCAACTTGAGGGTGAATTTTTAAGTAATGATTAGGTTTCCTACAAGCAATAGACCTGAATGTTTGTGTCTACAGTATTTACTACCCCATGTCAGAGATATTGTATTCAGCAAACTTCACTAAAATTATTACTGTCCCAAATTTTTAAGGGTCCTATTTGAGAGGCATTTTATCCAAATTTTATAGCAATATGTGTTTCACAAGTTGCAAGTCTATAGTATCCAACTAATGGCTTTAATTAGGAAAAAAAAACAGACTTTAGACACACATGCCAAAAAGATTAAGTAATTTTATTAGATTATTTTCAGTTTTTGTTGACTTGGAATTTGTATGGGCAAGAATTAATTAAAATCAAACTTTATCAGATTGAAAAAAAAATCTGTAGTCATTCAGTATCTGTGTTTTAGTCCTCATAGGCAAAACAAAGCTGATGGAAATAATCTTCTGAATGCTTCAAAAGGCTTCTTTGATCAAAATAGGATTTCCTTAAGCATACATTCTTTCTTACTCATTTATTAAATATCTGACATCATAGTTATATCAATGGCATAGAAACAGCCACCAAAAAAAAAAAAAAGATGATAGTGCATTTGAATGAGAACAAGATAATTATGCTGCTAAATAATCACCTTAAAGAAATTGAGCTAAAATTAACAGATCTAGAAGTGAAGTTACTATTTTGGATATACATGTTGCGACTTGAAAATAAATTTTAAGTGATAATTATGTAATATAATATAGACCATGATTTTTATATCATTCACCCATATCATATAAGTCAATGTTTATTTTATTTTATTTTTTCAGTAAATTTAACAGGTTGTGCAAATTTTATGATAAATCAGTTTAGAACATTTCTATAACTCCAGTAAGATCCTTCACTCTCACTTAATATTAACATTTGTCCCAGCACCCCCAACCACTCACCCTAGGCAACCACTATGGGTTTGAGTTTTTATCTCTATAGATTTTGGGGTTTTGTGACATTTTTATAAATAAAACCATATAATGGATGGTATTGTTGCTTGACCACTTTCATTTAGCATAATATTTTTGAGGTTCATTCATAGCTGTTATAAATAATGCTGCTAAGAACATTAATGTACTTATCTTCGTGTGGATGTATGTTCTCAATTTCTCGGGTATAGACCTAGGAGTGATTGCAGCACCATATGATAAATTTATATTTAACTTTTTAAGAATATGTTTTCCATCCACATGAACCTGGATCATACGAAGATGATTTCAGCATTTTACCTTCTCAACAGAAAAGAATGAGGATTCCCATTTTTCTCCATCCTTGTCAATGTTTGCTAGCATCTGTCATTTATCTTCATAGTCATTGTAGTGGGTGAGAAATGATATATGACTGTGGTTTTAATTTGCACTTCCAGAAAGAATAATATTGTTGACCTTCTTTTTATGTGGCTATTAATTATTAGTATATACTATGTAATCCTTTTGAGGCTATTTTATCTTTGAGGCTCACCAGACACCAGCATTACCTGTAACAGATCACTTTACTGAGCCCTTATTGAGACTACTATGAAACACTATATTTGAATTTTCGTATCATAATTATTTGTGGGATGGGAGTAAAAGTGAAAAAGTAAAATTGCACGGCCTTTCTTGACGTTTCTTCTACAATCTGAATTTCATGCATAATGATTCTCTTGTGGAATATGCCAATTTATTCAGCATATAGTGCCTTAGTTCAGCTGAGACCAAAGTGTCATAGACATACCCATGTATATTTACTAGTTAGGCTTTTCATTAATAAACATGATGTTAACCTTGTTCTTAGCTGGTTATTAAACCATATGGCTTTTATTCCACTGGCAATGTAAAATAATTTCTCTCCAAGCACAGACTCTAATGGTCAGTTTTGAAGTAGTATTACTAGATATTGTCAGAATATTCTTACATGTCCAGGGATATGGTGGTTGAGATACTCTGAAATATTATCCTGCTGTATTACATACATGATGGATAAATCAAAATAAACACAATTTTATATTCAGAGGAGATTTTATTAAGAGTGTGAGGAAAACTCCAAACACTACTCCAGCCCCAAATAGAGGAGGGCAAGAGGAAACCGAAGCCAGAGTAGAATAGTGAGCAAACGTGGAATCTAGAAAAATGTAGCACTTTGGGCACATAGGAAAAAATGGCTTGTTTTAGGCCCATATAGTTGAGTTAACAACAGACTTAAGCCCACAGAAAAAGCCTACATCTCAGTGTGTGAAAATGTAGATTAGAACAAAATTGAACTTACCAATTAAAGGAGCCTATAAAGAAAAGTGTTTGCCTCTACCATGAACTCAACAAGGAATATTAATAATAAGAAGCTAATAGGGGCGCCTGGGTGGCACAGCGGTTAAGCGTCTGCCTTCGGCTCAGGGCGTGATCCTGACGTTGTGGGATCGAGCCCCACATCGGGCTCTTCCGCTATGAGCCTGCTTCTTCCTCTCCCAATCCCCCTGCTTGTGTTCCCTCTCTTGCTGGCTGTCTCTATCTCTGTCGAATAAATAAATAAAATCTTAAAAAAAAAAAGAAGAAGAAGCTAATAATAATACCAGTAACAAAAATAAGTCTGCCTTTAAGTGATTTGGGGGTTGAATTTCTATTACTTAGATGGTTAGGGAAATCATAATGTGGGAAATTATTTAAAGTGGTTATAGTTTGATAGCGTTCCTGCCACCCAGAAGAAGCAAAAGCAAAATTGCTCTAGGGAAGTCATGTACTATTCAGGCTGTTAAGTATTTTCATAGCTAATATTTAGCCAACTATTAGCTATGAAAAAATTGCAAATTACATGAGCAAGAGATTACAGAATAAAAAAGGAAAAGCTTTAGCCCTCGTGGCTTTTGTATATTGGAATTGTGAAATACAGAATACAAAATAAATGCTTAATGCATTTCAAGAAATTTTAAAATGGAATAAAATAAACAATAGAAAAAAAGTAATAAAATAGCTAGAAAAGATATTTTTAAAAAGAACCAAATGGAACCTCTATCAGGATTCCTAAGCCTCTTTTCCCATTTTGCACCAAAGTGCCAAGCTGCTCTGAATTCCATCTTGCTCATTATTTTACTGTGGCTTCAGTTTCTTATTTTCTTTCTTTATTTGTGGTCAGGGAGTATCTTGGAGATTTCCTTCCTCTCTAGAACATTTAGCTGTGAATGTAAAATTATACTTATTGTGTTTATTAAGCATCTAAGCAATACAGCAAGAGGATCTTTGAAAATATCTCACTGGCCATATTCTTAGAAATAGAAGTTTCATAATATTTTGACAGATTTGAATAACCTCTATAATGCCTTTTAAAAATGACATTTTACTTGTCTTCAATATTTATTAAAAAAACTAATTTTGTTTATCTTTCATGTGCTACAATAGCCAAGTTTTTATTCATTCTAATGTTCTTTAACTATATACTAGTTAATTTTCTACAAATCTTACATAGATTCTGCTGTCATTTGTGAAAATACAGTATTATTCCACCCATTCTATATGTGTTTCATTTATTTTCCTCTCTTTTTTTTTAATGCAACCACTTCAGAAATCTGTATTTGTATGATACAATCTATTAAAGCTGAATTAATTCATTTCCTACAACATAGCAATTCCATTTCTAATATAAACCAAAGGAATGTATAAATAATCTCTACCAAAGTCGTGTACCAAAAGAGTACATTATTTATCTGAAAACCAATGTCAATGTTTCAGTTATCAGTCTGAGACGAGGTAAGAAGGGAAACTTGTATAGCATGTTGACATTATTACAACATCCAGTAAAAAGTGTGACCAGTGAACTGGACAACATAACATGCTTAGTAATCTAGTCAAAATTCAGAATTACATCTAATGCGTTAAATCTGAGATTTTTATAACCTGCTGCTTAAATGTGCTTTTTCATTATCTTTAAAAAATCTGTTTGAATGTATAACTGTGAGAAGTACATTTTTATTTATAAGTATTAAACCCCAATAAAAGTTTTATTTAAAGTTATTAAAATCTACAATAAACAATATAATCAGGAATATATCTAACAGAACATGTGGAATATATTTGTGGGATAATATATACTCTTAGTAGAATATGTTGTAAAGGAACTTAAGAAATGGATAAACATGAAATATAAAGGACCACAAGAGTAAATATTTTTATTCTACTCAAATTTATCTTCAGATTCAATAAAATTCCAGCTACACTTGAAAGATTTTTATGAAATTTGACCAACATCTAAAAACTTATTTGGAAATAGTACTCAAACAGGGAAGATAAACCTGAAAAAGAAAAAAAAAATCATGTTTGAAAAGTTGCCCTACAAGGATATCCGAACTTTCTGAAGCAAAAGAATAAAGACAGGGTGATACCAGTGCTGGAGAGATACCTAGACACTGACCTACACATATATCAGGAGCTTGATTTACTGCAAGGGAGAATCAGTGAGGAACAGATTGCTTAGGTGAAATCTTGTGCCCTGACAATTTATCTATATGAAATCAATTGTTTCTCATCTTTACATCATATTTAAAAACCTCAAATAGAAAAAAAAAGGCATTAACCTTTTGGGGAAAGAAATATAAAGTAATGCATTTTTTACCTTGGTAAGCACAATGTTTTAACAAGCCAAAAAATAATAAAAAGACTATGCCTTAAAGGAAAAGTACGATAAATTCAACTATATTAAAATCAAGTTTTATTTTCACCAAAGAAAACTACACCTGGAAGAACGTATATGAAATGAATATAATGAACAAATGATTATATTCTATCATATACGGATTAGTAGAGTGAGGGTTACACAGCAAAAACAGATAACTTTATTATTCAGATGCTTAATGCATTGGAAGCTCTAATTATTTGTTTCAGTGCAAGCAGAGTGGTCTCTGTGGTAGCAGTGTGTGTGTGTGTGTGTGCTGATGCTGGAGGGCAGGGATAGGTGAATGTGGGGAGGGACTTTGTTTCACGAAGTTAGTCAGGAATGAATCTTCAACCCACCTCTTTCAAGGTTGTGCCTAGGTCTTCATCCCAATTTTCATGAGGGAGAAACACTGGGGTGAGTGCACATTCAAAGCTTTTATGCATCTGTCCTGGAAGTGGCACACATCATTTCCCTTCACATTCCTATCACAAGAGCTCAGCACCATAATATACTTAGTGGCCAGAGGCTGAGAAATGAAACCTAGCAGGACGCAGAAGGTAAAAAAGTAATGCATTTTGGTTAAAAGCAGGTAGATCCTCCANTTCCCTTCACATTCCTATCACAAGAGCTCAGCACCATAATATACTTAGTGGCCAGAGGCTGAGAAATGAAACTTAGCAGGACGCAGAAGGTAAAAAGTAATGCATTTTGGTTAAAAGCAGGTAGATCCTCCAATAATAAACAAACAACTCACATAAACAATACGAAAGTAAAGAAATTACACCATGGGGAAAAAAATAGATGGAAAACCCTTATACACATTTCAAAGAAATGAAACAGAACTGTAAATAAACTCATGGAAAGAAGTTCAACATCATCATAATTAAGTATAGACGAAACCAAACTAAAAATAAGACGATATTTTATACATTGTTTTCAGAAATTGGAAGGAATACTAATGGCAACTGAGGATAAGCTGCTGGATGGATTATAAATTTTGTTCTAAATTGGTTCAGACTGAGAATAATCTGGCAATATCTGACAAAAACAAGATCCATATATCCTATGGCCTAGCAATTCCACTCCTTAACATATATCTCATAAATTTCTTTCACATGGACACCAGGAGAAATATACAAAAATACCCATATAACAGCAAATATAAAAGGTAGCACATAAAAATAATTCATGTGTGCATAAACAGAAAAATGGATAAATGGATGTATTATGGTCTATTGACACAATACATTTCTTCACAACAGCGAAATGAATAAACAAACTATTGCTCAAGAAATAAACATGGATGATTTCAGAAACATAAAATTGAATGAAATAGAACTAAGCTCTAGAAGATTGTTCATCATAGGATACTATTTGAAAACTTAAAATCATTGTCGATGATACATAAATGTATATATAAGATTAAAATATAACTTACATAATAAAATATGTAATATATAATACAAGTATTATATAAAATATAATACATAATAAAATATGTAATAATAATAAAATATGTAATTATAATAAATTTTCCAAATGAAAACCAATATGTTGAACACAGGAGTCAGAATAGTGGTTATCCACCCTGGAAATAGAGGACTTGATCCCAGAAATAGTGTATGGATCTTGATCATATTTTTATTACCTTCCTCTTAAAGTGGGTTATGAATATAGGGGCATTCATTTCATTTTTAAAAATTGTATATATGCATACATTTCATTTTAAATAAGTGATATATCTTATAATAAAATAATCTTTATTTTTAATAAAATAATCTTAAAGATTGATTACCTAAGATTATCTATATGCAAGGAAGACAAACAGGTAATCAATTCACTCTCCCTGAATCTCAAAAAAATATATCTAAATAAGGCTAGATCTAGGTAAGCAACCATTTTCAGGGCCTGAAGCTTGGCATTAAGTTTCTTTCACTCTTTTGTTGCCTTTTTCTTTTCTTTCTTTCTTTTTTTTTTTTGGTATAGAAATCCTAAGTGCTCTATTGACACATATACTCTTATAGCTGCATTGATTCCATTTTCTTTCACCTTGCTTACTGCTATTTCATATTTTATGATATTTTATGTTTTTAATGTATATATTTATATATAGTTTGTTTCTGCATATATATTCTTTGATATACTAGAAATTAGGAAAGTTTGCACGTATTTCATATATGCAGTCACTCTAAAAATATGACCATGATAATATTAATTTTCTCATAATTTTAAGCATATTACTCATATTTCAAAGAGTAGTTTAATGCAGAGCATTGCTTGAATTAAGTAATATTATTAAAGTTATGAACATAATTTTTCAATATGTAAAAATTTAATAACACTGTTCATGCCTAATGAAGTTGCTGTGAAAAGCATCTCCTTGTTTATTTCACTCTTAGACAGTTTAAATGATTGAGTTAGTGTGGAACAGGAAAAGAAAAGGGAAGGAAGAGAGCAGGAGTCAAGAAAGCCATTAGCAGAATCTGATAGTGTTATTGAACTTAATAAAACTTTAATGACTATTCATCTGATTCTAAAAGGAAAAAATATAAAGTCATTCATTGCTAAAATTTATGTTTGAAAATAAAGCATTCTGTCAGTCTTCAATGATTAATAAGCTATTCTTTTTCTCTGTAGCAGTTTTGAATGAGCTATGTAATTATAATGCCTAGAATTAATTCTATTCTTAAGAATAGATACTGTCTTGTAAATCTTTTTATCACCAACAATATTTTGCACAGACATTTGAGGTGGGCAATAAAACTTTAAATTACACTTTGTGTGTGTGTGTGTATGTGTGTCTCACAGGGATTATTTCATAAATTTAGAAAATCAGATCCAATAAAATTTGTATGTACTCGTTATGATACATGCATTATACTATCAATGAGAATTAAACTTTGAAATTAAATTTCCTAAATTAATCATGGTAAAGCATTCAGGATAAGCATGTAGACAGATCATGTGCCTCCCTATTTTCTGTAAACTGAAATGACATCTCTCCTCAGGTTGTTTGCTCTTGCTGACCATAAAATCATTATCATTAAAGTCATCCTTATGAAAATGATAGAGGTAACTGTTAAATTACATGTGTTTTATGTAATTAGTGATTTTGAGTATAGCAGGATAAAACAACGGAACGGGAAATTTTCATTAAATGAGAATAAAAGAGTAATCTTGATATTCGAAACCAGTGGGCAAGACTGAGCAGTGAAAATGTTTGTTAAAGAGAAAGGAACAAATAGTTAAAACAAAGTTCTAACTATTGTACAACATGCGTATGACCAGCTTCGAGTGGGGCAGATTAATGCATTATAAACACAGGCTTAATAATTAATTCTTGAAAGTAAACTAAGCGAAAGGAATTGGGTTCCCACCATCTCTTAAGTTCTAAATAGACCCTACATTCAAACAGGACTGCTTGAGAAAGAATTCTGATCAGATCCCAGCCCCACTCAGTAATGTTCATGTATTGATAATCGCATACGGAAAAATGACCACACTCCTATCTGGCACTGAAGACCTTTCATAATATGCTCTTCTTGAATCTATGGCATGTTATTCCATTTCTTCCCTTAACAATCACAGCCCTTCAGCCAGTTAAAAACTCCTTTTTCATACAGGCCCAATCCTTTTCCTCTCTCTGTGCCTTGCCTGAAATTGTTTACTTTTCCAGGAATAACCTAAGTACCTCAGTTGCTTGCCAAATTCTATTCATATTCAATAGTTACTTCAGAAACTAAGGCCCAGGTCAAGTGCTTGATGCTTTATGACATTTTCTTTAATTTCTTTTCCCAGAACATCCATAGCACTGTATCTGTGCTCATCCTGTGGGACAGATCTATTTATGGTTTTTTCTCTAGTTGTTTCTCTAGTTGTTTATACTAATGGGATTTTTTTCTCCTTTTCAAGATGGAAAATTTCAGGAGATAATAATTTTCATTATCATTGATACATATCTATATAATAATTTTCATTATCATTGATACATATCTATATATGTTTATATACCATAAACAAAAATTGTTGATGCTAGACATAGATCAAGGGGAGACTACAAGGCTCTAGGAGAAGCTCTGCATTTAGTTCTGTGCTGCATTCTACATTCTGGCACAGCAGAAATTGTATAGATTATCCATACCAAATCATCTAAGGGTACTTACTCTCTAGAATCCCTATGGTCAAAGCATGATAAACCGGGGCTTGGAAATTTATAGAGGCCCTGGTGATGAGAAAATGGATATAGAAAAACTGGCCAACCTACAGAGGTCACAAGATGGAAAAAAAAAGTCAAATAATTTAAGAATTTTAAGAAGAGAAAAAGAAAATACTGAGATCCACAGACTTAGCCAACACAATAGATTCAATGACTGGACTAGACCAGCTCCATCCTTATGCAAATGCCCAGATCACACCAGATCACCTAGCAGCAGGTCTGCATATCTATCTCCAAAGTAAACTTCACTCATTTCCACCAAGTGTCATTAGACAATCTTCGAACATACACCAGGTATGTCATCATGGTCAGAATGGAAGGAGAGATCTGAAAAACTGAGCATTGATCCAAGGAAAACTGGGTCATTCAAAAATGAGTTACTAGTCAAAAGAATCTAAAGATGGTGTTATTTCAGATTGTTGTGCCCCCTGAATCTGATAATTTAGATCAATGACAGAATGTGAAGAGGAGCTTTTTTTAGTGCATAATTGAGTCGTGCCATGAATAAACCTGTTTGTTGTTGTTCTGTGCTAGCAAAGATAATTTAATATTATTAAACAACAAAAAAATTCTTTTTAATGAGATTAAGAAAAGTCAGCAAAAAGAGCCCTTGAATGGAAAATATGAAATATTTTTCTAATTCAGCTAAACGTGAAAAGTCACAACAACCATCTTCTAATTTACAGATTTTTTTTTTTTGGTGGACATGTGTGTGAAAATTAGAGATCCATATTCACTGTCTAGTAACTCAAAATAAAGGTAGTAAATAAATATTGAGGTTAGTGTCCAAAATCCATTTTATACCTATTTACAATGTTACATTGATGAATTGTCTATATTTACAGAATCATTAACCAAGGGCTTTCTTTATGGTGTATTAATGGGGAAATACAGCACTTAACATCTACTACTAACTCCAAGGGGGAAAAAAACAGTTCTATGAACATTTTCCACCTTCAAAATTGTCTTGATCAATGTTCTGTTTCTTTCTTCTTTGTGTCTTGGAGAATTTGCAGATAAGACCTAGTTCACAAAGAAAACAGAAGTTCTATAAAGTGAATTCCCTCAAGGACACATTATTTCTACTTTGTTATCTCCCATTCACTTCTCAATCAAATGTAACTGAGCTTTTACATTTCCTAGTCCAATGAAAATATCTGTAAATATATTAAAAGCAATAATTGTCAAAAACACAAATTCTTCCTTATTCCTCTGTGGCTTTGGATTGTATTGGTCAGTCTCTTTCCTCTTGTTGTTCCCGAAACAACATATTCTACCTTTTGAATTTTAAATTATACATTTTTACTAGTTTTCTGTCATTATTTCCTTTCAACTCATTTTCTTCAGTTTTCTCAGTGATCTTCCATGATTTGATTTTGTATCTATATATGATGAATTTTTAATCTACTTTTCCAGACCAAAGCTCTTTCCAATCTGCAGAATATGTACAATTTATTGTTGGACATTTTCACTTGGTTGTCTTACACAGATATCTCAAATTAAGCGTCTAAATCTGTGGTCATTATTCATCACGCAAATGGACTCTTCTCCTGTATAACCCACTTTGCTAAATCTATCTATGGCATTCACTCTTAAATTTCCCTCTTGTTAAATTGTCACATCCATTAATAACCAATGAATAACGGCAGTATCATATCCATAGCTATGTATGATGGCTCCTAAATAACTCTTTATCATATCCTCATTTCTCCATCTCTACCATTGTCTCATTAATTGGTACCTGATACTACTGATTATGGTAACTATTGATGATGATGAAGAGGAGGATGGCTATAACCCTTCACAATTGTGAATCTGACTTTTTTCCAAATTACAGTGCCCCTCTACTACCTTCTTCTATTTGAAATCTTGTTCCTTTCATTGAAATACACTGTGCCTTCTCCTCCCTTTCCTAATTGGATAATTCTTACTTAATGTTCAAAATCTAGTGTGATTTTTTTACATAACAATATTAGGGAAGATTCATGTATTTGAAATTAATTCATTTGTTCAACAGAGTAAATTTATTGGACCGTAACTCTGTGCTGGAACTGTAAGAAGGCACTGAGAATACAAATTTGAAAAATCCCTTTCCTCCCAGAGTTTGTAACCTAAGTTTCCTGCTATTTGGGGGTGCTTATGATACACTAGAAATCTATGAAAGAGGCACAATCATTAATTGTTATTATCTCTATTTTGCAAAGTAAAAGCTGAGTCACACAGATAATAAGGGATAAAATCTAAACTCTAAATATTCCCCTACTAGATTATGACTAATCAATAAAAACATTGCAAATATAATTGGCACAAGTAAGTCAAACCTTAAGATGAGGATGTTTTGAGGTGGCATTTACAAACAACTAGGAAAAAATTTGCACATTGATCTTTAAAATAAATTGGTATGTAAGAGATCCTGAGGAATTCCTTGATTTCCCATTATTCAATTCATTAGCCTTACTGAATATCAAAGATCTGGACCTTTTTTAGTCAAATAAACCTATTGGCTAGTGAGGGAGAAATACAAATGTAAAAAGGAGCAAGAAATAAGTAAATTGCATATAATAATGACCACACTATTGCTCCTAACAATGTGTGGTGAAAGCACAGAACAAAAGTGACATAAATTCTTGAAAATAGTCAGGGAACATTCTACAGAACAGGTGTTTTTAGAGACTGGTCTTGAAGACAAATGAGGACTGCACAAAACAGTTAAAAATATTTCATGGTGATATAAAAATGAAAACTGTATATTCAAAAATAATAAGTAGACATGTGTCTTTAGGATAGAATAAGATGACAGTGGTGTGTTATAAAGATAAAAAATTAGGCTGGAACTCAACAGTAATGGTCCTTCTGTGCTGAAATAAGAAATTTGAATTTCATTCTGAGCACTGAGTGGTTTTTTGACATCATGTCAGAAAATGGCATGTTTTTCAAATGTACTTAAATATATCCTTGACCAACCTGGAGTTACCAAAGAAAGAAATCATGCACAGGTTGAGGATCCTACCAGATTAACTCAAGGAGCCCCGAATTTCACCTGGACTTCAGGAAGCAAATACAGTTCATTAAATTCTGCCTCAAGGGTTGTTGAAATTGTGTCTAAAGATGTTAAAGCAATACAACATGCCAAAGTAAATGATGAATTCAGTTTTATTAAATGCAGTTCCCATTTTTAAAATGTCAAAATATTATTAAATTCAATAGTAAAAATACCATTGTACAAGCAGAAACTGAATTAATAATAATGATAATGTTAAGGGCATACATGTTACATGTACGGATATTCAATTCTTTGTATAAATTTAGCAAATTGCCTTAACCTCTGGAAGGTGTCTATAAAAGGGGTGGAATTTTTTGTACCTATCTTTAAAATGCTGTTTTTAATCATCAAATAGGATACAGTATATAAAGGATTTACTGCAGTATTAGGCATATAGTATTATAGTAAAAGTGAGTGCATTTAGTACTTTTGCAACTAGTAATATAAATTTATCCTGTGGACTATATCTAATTAGTTATTTTAATTGATGTTTATAATTGTTTTCCTTTTGGGGAAAGAAGAACAAGTAAGGTGGGGTAAAATGGCTATAGCTGGAAAATTAGGGCCTGAGTGAAAATGCTCTTTTAAAGCTTGGGGAAAAGAGCTAATGAAATAATGTCTACAGTCAATACATGATCATGTCAGAGAACCAAAACTCTATGTAAGATTCCTTATGAGGCAGTTAACTTATTTAAATTTATACATTTCTTGACATTTCAGCTTCACATGTTCTGTGTTGCAAATACGGCTTATAAACTTGAATTTCACGACCACTGAAAGAATAATCTAAATGAAAAGAACAACGTACATGCATAAACTCAGTATAATTTCTCTGCACTATAATCTGAAACTATATTTTCTAGTTCAAAATATAACTAAAACTAAAATTTGTTTTGGTTGGACAAGAACCAAAGCCTCTCTTCTTCACCGTTACATAAATGAGGATATAGGCTCTGCAATGACAACGTTACAGAAAAGTGTGAAGTACTGTTGGTATGAGGTTCCCTCCATCCCTTATGTCAGAAGCACTTTATTTTCTCCTAATGATTACTGAGCCATTAGTTCAGGAATCTTTCCTTGGAGTCACTTTTGTCTGCTCCACACTAATCTCAAATACAACCCATTCATCCAGGATCCAATTTTCCATGTAAAAGTTTGCCTTGTTGTTAGGTGGTGGGGAGAGATTGTGACTTACTGAATAAACTGTGTATTTCCTGAAAATGAGTTAATACCTAATGCTATGTCTTAGAAACAACACAAAATATTTTCTAGTCATGCACAGCTCATTGAAACAGTGTTGTTAGAATGAGCTTGCCCCTGTCACTTTGGCAGGGATGGGTGAAGTGTTCTTAACAGCTATCAGTTTTTTCACATGCCTTTTCTACTATACTTAACTGTCATAGGGGCCCACCTGCTACATCTTTGTAGCTGACTAATGCCCACCTAGCACTCTATGTATCTAACCAGGGAGAGTGTTCTCTCCATTATTGCCCAGATTCATGGTTCTCAATGCTTCTTCTGTCTGCACACTTTGTATACAGTCCATTTATATCAGAAACATTTCACCTTACACTTCAATTGGAGCTGAGAGATGGCATTATTGTTCCTCCTGCGAAAAAAAAAAAGGGAGAAAGGAGAAGGGCACATATGTGTAATTTGAAAAAGACCTTCTGGAGATTCTTACACACTGGATGACAAGTCAGGTCCTCATGAGAATTATTGCCACTAACATAACAACCATCAAAATTTTGGCACAAGAAAACCTTCAAAATATTTACTCTGAACAGAAACTTTTCAAGAAAAATGGAAATAATAAATGGTGTGAAATGTTTAGATGTATGACTATGAATGATATTAAAGAAATTGTGAAATAAACATACCTAAAAAGAAGAACACTGGGGAAATACCATGCTTTGACTTGCCCCCCCAACACACATTTATTTCATGTTTAAGTAATGGAGACTACCATTTCTAAAATCATACACTCCCAGAGGATGGATGATGGAGCCTGACAGAAGTTTAGGAAATCATCTCTATAGCACCCTGCGTTTAGGCAGCTCATGGCTAACGATCTGGCATGGTTCAGTGTCTGTGTTCCTCTAAGTACCTCAGCATGCAGACACTAGAACTGACCCTGGATTCACACCCCAACTGCCCAGAAGTCTTTCAGTCACCCAACAGAAGTCTGTTATGCATTGACAGCATTTTGACTTATTTTTTTGTTTTGATTTTTTAAGGCTGCAAAAGAACACACATACACACACAGTTGTTCAGTGTGATTCATTAGAACATATTAAACACTTCCAAAAGAGAATTAAATATTCAGTTAACTAAGATACTTTTAAACAACTGAATGATAGAATTTGGGGTTTTTATCTATATGCTTAATATGTCGTAATATCAAAAGCTATTTCTTTAAATACTCTGAAATTAGCCTTGCTTGGATAATTTACTGTATATGAACAGTATAGCCTTGTATATATTTTTAATAATCTTAGTATTTCTTTAGCATCTTATTGGAAACAAAATATTTCTTTGAACATTGTTAAGAAAATACGATTGCAATCAGCTGTAGAAGGAAATAATTTTTTGCATATACACTATTCTTTCATGAAGTTCCATTAGATGAGTTGGAATCCCTTGGTTTTTCTCTCAATCTTCTGAACCAAAAAAGGAGCTTCTGTCTCTGAACTGAGAAATACATTCTCAGGTTATTTTTCTGATGAAAATGCAATGGCAAACAAGAGATCCACTGTTCAGCTGTTACCTTTGCTTTGGCAGTCTGAGTACTTTGTTTCTAATCTGTGAAAGTGCTTTGAATTGTTCATCGGGCAGCATAGCTGCTATGCTAAAATGGGATAATAGTAGCCTAAAATACATCTTTTGCTTTCCACTCTGCTGTTTATTTTCCACTTTTTAGAGATCAGCTACTGCTATGATAATCATGTACGACTAGAACTAAAGGCAACTTTTATAACAGCAGCTGTTGTTTAGATGAATTGATTTCAGAGAATGACAAAGCTTTGAATCAGCCTTGTAAATAACTACCAAAAATTTACCAGTTCCCTAAAGGTTATGGTCCCTTCTCTTCTAGAGAGAAAGAAGTAAAACAAAAATAAAATAAAATAAAAAAATCTACATTTGCAAACTAATAAGCTGTATCAATTTTTTTATGGATAGAGTTCAGGAAAATGTCAAAATGAATTAGATTATAGAATTTATTTTAAAAAATGGGAGATTAATAATCTGAGTAAAAATATAATAAAGTCTTTTTCTGATGTGGGTGTTTTGTACCTCCACAGTGAACAGCAGGTTTCTATCTTCTCTGGTTATAAAATCATAGAAATAAAAAAAAATTCAGTTTCAATGTGGTAAGTTTCGGTTAAAAATGAGGTTAAATTTCCTGACAACAGTTGTTAAAATAATATGGTCCCCAGGAAATCTGTTAAATTGCCTTTGAAGATATTTTAAGTTAAGATTTCTGGTGCATGTGATTTTACACATGTGTTCCTCTATTCTATAAAATGTCTCCAATTTTTTTTTCTTTAATAAATGCTTAAGGCGTATTAACAAAAGTACATTTTCATAAGCTCTTTCCATCTTCANAGTTAAGATTTCTGGTGCATGTGATTTTACACATGTGTTCCTCTATTCTATAAAATGTCTCCAATTTTTTTTCTTTAATAAATGCTTAAGGCGTATTAACAAAAGTACATTTTCATAAGCTCTTTCCATCTTCGTTACTATGTGGGGGACAAATAGAGATATAAAAATTGGACAGTGGTAGTACTTCTTTCGGCATAGAGTAATTTCCTGCAACAACAGTAACAAAGACAAACTACAGAAATGTTTATCCGATCACAACTCATCCTAAATTTTTAACTCTCTCATTGCCATACAAAGGTATACGACCTTATCAATATTATAACATTTGTGTAATGATGCTAAACATTTAGAATAGGATTTAGCACAATTATAACTATGAGAATTTGTCTTCTGATCTAGTTCCTTATCAGAAGGATGGACTATTAGATATGAAAAGGACCTGAAATATTACCTAAGCTACAATGTCTTAATGTATGGTGCAGGAGCCAACTATACCAGAATGACCTGGTACACTTGTTTAGATAAGTTCTACATTGTCAAGACTAGCAACTTTGGTAGTATATCCTATGAATCTAGATTTCTAGAAATAAGTACTTCAACTGAATTAGATTCTTGTTAGGTTTAGTAATCATTTAGGGATTACTGACACATTGCTAAAAATCTAGGTGCCACACACAGTAGGTTCTAAGGATTCAAGGATGAATAAGATATTCAGTGAAAAAACAATCTTGCATTGTCTCACATCAACAAATGCAATGATAGAGATATAAAAACAAAAATATAAATGAAATACTTCTAAAAATATTTATGGCATATGGAGGCACCAGAAAATGTATCAAAGTAAAACTTCCTGGAAGAATTGATGCTGGTTCAAAGTGGGGGCAGCATAGGAAAATCATGAAGGAAGCTGAACAGAACAAGAAGTATTAACATAGAGTCTACAAGGTGTGTGTGGGAAATTTAAGACAATATATTGTTGAGTTATACATCTTGAGGGATACAATTGATAAGGACAGAAAGGTGATGGCTATTTACGATTGATTGCTCTTAAGTTTTGTGTTCTCAGATTTGAATGCACTGGCTCTTGGTTTGGTTTTAGTTTGGCAATATAGGCTGCCAAGACATCAGAGCCACCTCAGTCTAATGGTCTCCTTATGTAATTATTTTAACAGACCATAGACTTGGAAATTTGTTTGAGTATAATTGTGGTAGTTGAAGGGAGAGATGATGAGATCACAGGTTGAAATGATAGACATTAAAGGATGGGATTGAACATAGTAAAGCCACAAGACACTGGGACTTTAAAATTACCAGAATGTGTAGAATGAAGTAAAGGGGGCAATTTAGCAAGGCTTACAGGTTGAAACATAACACCAACCAGTTGAGAATATAATATATTAAACTTCCAACTCTGCCATGGATACTGGTCTCTTGATCTTAGAAAAAGTTATTACAAATGTCTGCATTTAATTATTAGCAAGTTACCTCCAACAACACATACATGTACATATCAAATCATAAGAAAGTGTTCAGACCCAGAAGATGTATAACACCAGCAGTATTTGCTTTTCTTCTCTTTTCTCTGGAACAGAGTAAAGGGGACTTTAAAAGACTAGGGCAAACAAAATGGGAATTAGGTGCAAACTTCAGGCCTTGGTCTTCCAGTCTTTCTTTCTCCCAGGATGACCAGCATTTCAAATACTGTCAGGGTGCATGCTTTACAATACCACTGAAAGTTACAAGACCATGAATATGATCATCCTTGCTAGAGTTAATGAACTCTCAACCATTTTGGTAATGTGTCTTAGAAAAATCTGTAATGAGAGAATATCCATTTGCAAAATATCTATTTGTATTAAAAAGAAAGCATTGTGAAATTCTCTGGGAAATTTTTTTATCTGATTATTTCAAAATATTATTGTTCTTATGAGTGTGAAGACACAACGTTCAATTACCAGGGAATACAGCAGATATTTAGAGTTGCAAATATTCATAGAGCATATGGCATTTTATAAATGAATACATATTTCAACCATAGAATTTTTAAGTGACATTAAATTTAATAAAATCATAGCCTGCTCATTGATATATTCATGGCAATAAAAATGTTGCCACACTACCAAAATATTTTAATGATTGAAGAAAATTAATCTATAATCCCCTTTGCCTACATTTTACATTCTTCAGGCAGTAAGATAGGAGCTCAAGAGTGAAGATAGGTCTATAGTTGCTGCATTCAGAAGTTTCTAGTTGGATGGTGCAGCCAGAGAGGCACTGTTCAGGTCACTTTTCAAGAAATAACTGGTGATCAGCTATAAGGAGTGTAGCTGTCATCCCCCATCTGTTAGTGTCATTAGCATCCATCTCAGATTCTGTTCTGAATCCACATTTTTTTCTGCTCTTTTCAGGCAGACCCTAATCAATGAGTGAACACTGCTTGGCCAATAATAGACAGAGAAAAATGTTCCCACAAAGGAAACTAATGGTTAGCCAAAATTTAACAGAATACTCAGGAGATATTGATGTTGTTAAAATGTCTATAATTTACTTACAATATTTTAGGCTTGTAAACTGAACCTTACTCTGTAAGAGCTTTANAAACTAATGGTTAGCCAAAATTTAACAGAATACTCAGGAGATATTGATGTTGTTAAAATGTCTATAATTTACACAATATTTTAGGCTTGTAAACTGAACCTTACTCTGTAAGAGCTTTGTGTGGAGTATCTGGAAATGAGGAATAATCAATTGTCCTAATTAAGAATCAACATTCCAGTGCAGTCAGCCTCAATATATCATACAGTCCAAGAGCCCTAGCAACAACACTACAAGCCATTCATTTATTTATATATCAACCAACACATAAGATTTTATTATTTAGCCTACATAAGGCAAAAAATATATAGTTTTATTGGTAAAATTGGAAACTTGTTATTTAGTAAAATAGACTCTTCATTGGAGAAATTAATTATATCAAGAAAATAGAGTAGATAAAACAGTTTAGAGACACTGCCCATCACTTATTTATAAGCATCGAGGCCCAAAGAGGCCTGAACCCTATTTCTTAAGGGATGGCTCTGGAGTCATGATTCTCAAATAGGCCTTTAATGACCTATTTTTTAGGATTTCTGGTTGCTGGTGCTTAATTAAGGGGACTAGGACCTTGTCTCTGGCTTATTGTTTCTGCCAAATGTCGAATGATGAGTGCCTCCAAAAGCAGAGTTGGCACTTCATGGTGATATAGAATAGATTATATGACTGTTTTCATGCTTCCAGCTCATTAATAAGTGTCTGAATGTGTGGAAGAATTTGCTCCAAGACTTAGTTTGATATTTCCTTGAGTAAGAAAAAAAATAGCCCTGATATCAAAGGAATAGCCTGGAATGTGTTGAACATTTGCATGCCTCCAAATTCATGTTGAAATATTAATCCTCAGTATCATGGTAACATAAGGTGGGGTCAGGATTAGAGCATGAAGGTGGAGCCCTCAAGGTTAGCAGTAGTGCCCCTATAAACAGGACCTCAGAAAGATCTCTTACCCCTTCTCCCTTGTAAGGATCTGGTGAAAAAAGAGCCATCTGCTACCCAGAAGAGGGTTCTTACTAGACCCTGACCATGCTGACACCAAGTTCCTAGACTTCCAGCCTCCAGAGCTGTGAGAAATAAATTTCCATTGTTTATAAACCACTCAGTTTATAAAAATTTGTTATAGCAGCTCGAAGAGACTAAGCAGCCAATCCAGATAATACCCCACATTCGTACACAATCCCCAAAATCTCTTTACAGAAGCCCAAATCCTATAACAAGTTCTTCTGTACACCTTCTTATTGAGACATCCTGGTTACATACGATGTGTGTCCTCCCTCCTTACAACTGCAGGGGTTTTTTGTTTTTTTAAAGATTTATTTATTTATTTGAGAAAGGGAGATGTGGGGGAGGGGCAGAGGAGGAAGAAGAGAAAGAATCTCAAGCAGATGCCCCACTGAGCACGGAGCCCAACGCTGGGCTTGAACTCACAGGCCTGAGATCACGACCTGAGCTGAAGCCAAGAGTCTGACACTCAACTGACTGAGCCACCCAGGCGCCCTTGCAGGTGTGTTCCTGGTGGTCTTTTCCATAGACCAATGTAAGACAAAATCCTTTAGTAGAGAAGGTTAAAAATGCACATAAAACATATGATTTTAGAGAGTTATTGTGCAATGAAGAAAACTAAGTCCCATAGAGGAAAGGCATAGGAAGTAATGGAGTGAGCAAGAGGACACTTTCTATTTAGCAGTCAAGGAAGATGTCTCTGAGGAGATGGTATTTGTGGAGAGGCCTGAATAAAATAAACATTCAAACCTATGGCATCTGTTAAGACATATTTAAAGGTAATCCAGGATAATTACTAAATTTACTGATGACTAGCTTTGCTATTATATATACATGCATTGGATATCGATACAGATATAGATATGCATTGTATACACACATTATTATGCCCTGTTGTGCAATGTGCTTTCAGATAGTACTGATAGCATTCAAACTTGCTTTATAAGCAATTAGATTATGCTGAGTTTGAGAGTAAATATCAACACTCTCTCCCCAATTCCCTTTTTTTTTTTTTAATGATTTTATTTATTTGACAGAGATAGAGACAGCCAGCGAGAGAGGGAACACAAGCAGGGGGAGTGGGAGAGGAAGAAGCAGGCTGCCAGCAGAGGAGCCTGATGTGGGGCTCCATCCCAGAATGCCGGGATCACGCCCTGAGCCAAAGGCAGACGCTTAACGACTGAGCCATCCAGGCGCCACCCCAATTCCCTTTCTATCCTCCATCTGGGATTCAGAAATGATTGATAAAGAGTGAAACAGAGATAAAAATGTCACTTAGTTATTCACAAGAACTTGAGCTGGAGATTATAACTCACTTGTGGACAAGTGAATCTTATAATATGACACACCTGAATTAGGCAATTTATTCATGTAGTCATTGGCAAAGGAGAAAAATTCCAGGTATCTTCTATCAAGGGGCAGAGGGCAGGCAAAGATATAAATGCTCTCTACAGACTTGCCTATAAGCAAATGAGGGCCAGGAAGAGTATCACCTCCAGAAGAATCTCACTCACATTCAATTCCTTTCCATTAAAGACCAAGATTATTATCTAGGAAAATCCTCCAAAAAGAAAGCATGAAAAGTGGAATAAAGTGAAAGTGACTTTGTATCTTAGCTAGCTGAAATAGATCCAGTTAGCAGTATCTATTCCAGCAAAATTGTTAATAATGTTCACTTCCACTATTTAAAATTCCTTGGTGAACATGTGTCACCTCTTAATATATTAATACTTTTTCTCTTTGCTTTTGGAAAGATTTTTCTCACATGTATAAAGAAACATTTAATTAAGAAACTGTGCATTTTCAGTATACACTTGATTCTCTTGCAGGAGGCTGATTTCAGTGTCAGTTTAATATATGAGTAGTGTGATCTTTTAAAACTATTTTCAATTATGGTATTGTAAAAAAATATACAGACCAATTAAAATTCTGGAGTAAAAAGCCCTAATACAGAGAAAAATTTGTAAGAGACTAGACAGTATTGACAGTCCCATTACTCACTTTTATTTTAATTAGGTGCTTTCCCCCCTTGTCTGTATTTTTCACTGCCTGCTCAGCTCTACTCTCCAAATTCTCTTTTCTGATCTCATTTATATCAGATATTATCCTCAATAGCTCGTGTTCTAAATTTTGTAAAACTGCCTGAATCCCACAAATCAGCATTGTATTTTATTCACTTTTCTTTAATGGTGTATATTAAAGAAGTTTAGTATGGTAAAACTCAAATTGTGAGAAATTACAATGTTGTTCATAAAATTGGTTGCATTAAATTCAAATTGACTATTTGATTTCCTCACTTCAGCCGAATTAGTTATTAGGTATTTTCTATGAGTTATTTGGGTTGACTCATTTAAATTCACTTGACTCAGTTGTTAAATCGCTTATGTAGGAAATTTTTTTTTGCTTCTTTTTATAACTGAAAAATAAACCTTTTAAAACAGGAAAATGCTTTTTTCCTGTGCATGAATAATTATAAGCTCCGACAAAGAGAATGTTTTTCTACATTGCAGAGAAGCTCTGACATACAGGCCTTAATTTTCTTTCAGGCTAACTTCTTTACTTTTTATATATTGTCATGAATATTTAATTCTTTAATGACATATTTTATATTCACTGTTTTTTCCCTTTTAATCATTTACATTGCATGCAATTTGATCATGTTCCTTCAAACTGTGGATTATATGAGATGTTTCTTTGAGAAAAAAATATAATAACTTAAGTTTTTTAGTGTTTAAAAGATATTCATCATCTTAAAACATACATACATTTTCAAGAATATAAATTTTTTTGTGGGCACAATGCAATGATCAAAAGAAGACAAAATTATTCTTTAGTGTTCCCAATAACAAATTGTATTTCCTAGAAAAAATATTACATCTTTGAATCATATAAAAAAAGAAAATGAAAAATAACTGCTTATTAAAAATTACATTTACTTATTTGGATATTTTACCATTAAGCAGAAATGATGTCGTTTCTTCAAACACATAACACATAAAATAACCATGCCCAGATCAATCAGTGACAACTCCATAAGAAAAATACTATTGATATTTGGTTTTATAGCTCAGTTTTTAAATGCAAAATCATTGTGGCACAGATTGTTAACTGTTTTCCCATATTGATTTTTATTTTCTTCATTAGTATTACAACCTTCAAATTTTAGCTGATGTCATGGTCTCCAGAATAAATAATACACTCACACTCTCCCAAAAGAATAACCATGTGACCAAGTTCTGACCAATGAGATATTGGGCTTCTAGAGTCTTGTCTTTGAAGGTAATAGACATGCTCTGTATTTTCCTTTAATTAGAACATAGACATCACAGGGGAACTAAATAGA
Source organism: Ailuropoda melanoleuca (assembly GCF_002007445.2). NCBI lineage: Eukaryota > Metazoa > Chordata > Mammalia > Carnivora > Ursidae > Ailuropoda > Ailuropoda melanoleuca. The sequence goes on from NC_048224.1 coordinate 117,902,694, forward strand.
TATCTTAAGTTAAATGGTAGAGCCTGTCTTTAAGGTATTCATGTTCAGTGTCAATTATGTGTCAGCCACTGTTCTAGGTAGAGGTGATAGAATTGTGAACAAAATAAACATTTCAGGACCTACATAGCTTTCATTCAAGAGAATATATTTTAAAAAAACTCATGTAGGAAACACATGGAACATCAGTTTTCATATTCTCAATCATCTCTCTTAAAAAATGTACTGTTTTTCAAAGAGAAGGAACTCTTCATCATGAGGTCCAGCCCTGGATAATAGCATCTCAATTCCTTTTTCTCTCTCCTTCTCTAGAGTTGAGTTTCTTCCTTCCCAATTTGTGGACTAAACTGGGAAGAACAGTTATGTGGGGTGATGACTAACCTCCACTATAAAGTTCAAATCATATTTGCATTTACCTTCTTCCCAGGACACAAGCATATTGTCTGGCAATCCGGATACCAATCAATCACAACATAATACAAACTGAGAATTGATGAGTAATGTTTGGAGCCTAAGAAATCAACAACAAAGAAGAAGAGTTCTGCTCTGACACCCATTGAGGTTCCACCCTATCAGAATGGCACTGTGAACACCTACATCATTATGACAGACAGAAATGAACTTGTTCAACTCATTATTTTGGCCTGTATTGCAGAGCCAAACAATAACAAAGTGAAATAGTAAGNCTGTGAACACCTACATCATTATGACAGACAGAAATGAACTTGTTCAACTCATTATTTTGGCCTGTATTGCAGCAGCCAAACAATAACAAAGTGATATAGTAACAGTAAATAACAAATACATTTACAATCTTGTAATTACTATTCATGAAGATATTATACATTCACTTATATATACTTTATTTACATACGCATTTTATCCTTATATACCAAAGTTACAGAATCATAATTTCACTATTGAAAGTTTTTCTATCTAAATACTAGCAATTAGGGCGCCTGGGTGGCTCAGTAGGTTAAGTGTCTGCCTTGGCTCGGGTCATGATCCTGGGATCCTCTCCCTCTGCCTGCTGCTCTCTCTGTCAAATAAAAGAAATAAAATCTTTAAAAAATAAAAAAAATAAAAAAACTAGCGATTAAAGTAATTTGAATATGCATGTTTTGAGGTAAATTTCAGGGTTGCAACATAGTTTTCTATGAATATATTCACTCATCTTCAATGAAACTTTCATTAGTGAATAGATATCATGTGTTATAACTAAATTTGAGAATGTTATGTTGTGTTTATCCAGCATGGGATATATAAGTGTTTTCCAAAATTACTAGAATTGAGGAGTTTATGTTTGGGTACCTGTCATTATCAGTCTAATTCTATATAGTGTGTGTGTGTGTGTGTTTATAAAGTTAAAAAAATACATTAAATATGTAGAACATGAGATCATGTCTTAGTCTAAATAACATTTTATCTTTTTTTATACCATTTTAAATATCCTATGTTTCACATTTGTAAAAGCCACATATAAGAAAGACATGGCCAGAGCTAAGAGGATGAGGTGAACAGGCAAAGAAAAAAAATATTCCATTTCTTTTTTCAGGCACACCTTGTTCTCTTAGTTTTTCTTTGAACTTCATGCTGGATAAAACGTGCAGGTCTTAGAGGTATAGAACTCTGTATATTCCCTGCAGAAAAAGCAGTTCTTTAGCCTTCAAAACATTGTTGAACAGAAGTGATAAACTAGAAACTATTTACTTGAAGTCTATTTTGAAGAACAACATATTTATGCTTCAATTAAATAATAAGCACAATCACCATAGTAACTATTTATTATCTAAGTGCTTCACTTGGAACACCTCATTTAATTCAGCCACCAACCCTGTGAAAGAAGAGCTGTCATTATTCCTTTGGTTTTCAAAATGAAATCTGGGACAAATATTTCCGTAATTTTCCCAAAGCCATTCATGATTTCAGATGTCAAGTAATAAGACCCTAGGACAATCATTTTTGGTTAATAAATTATATTAACATCTAAAACATGAGCATTTGGTTTTGCAAAATGAATAAACTAAGGAGTCATTATTTACATCATAATTACTTTTTTAAATCATTGGCATCAAATTTCAATTAAATAGAGTTGTCTTTAAAGCTGATGAAATGTTGAAACACTTTCCAAACTACCTCTGCTCTCTTTCAGCCTTCAAACAATTATATACATTGTCACTGATTTTACGTCAACAGTATATGCTAATCTTGCTATTATTCTCTTCATATTAAAATATATTTTGTCTTTATCTTGATTTCTTGGTCCTAAACAATCTGGACTGAAATTCCTTTTCAGTCCTTTTTTTTTCCCCTTTCTTTATTTTTTCCCTTTTCAATCCTGTGTACTTAATGCCTCCTACTCCAAAGCACTGACACCAGTGGAATCCATTCTACTTGCCAATCACACTGTATTCTACCCTGCTTCTCTAAATAAATTATATACCAAGGGTGGCAAACTCCTATCTATAAAGGACCATATAGTAAATATCTATGGCTTTGTAGGCCAATGAAGTAGTGCTGCAGTAGCCATAAGCTAAACAAACAAAAAACAAATGAGTAAGTGTGGCTGTGTTCCCATATACCTGTATTCCCATATACATGTATACAAGAACATACAGCAGTCAGATTGGGTCAATAGGCTGTGTTTGTCGACGCCTGTTGCTTGTGCTTTAAATGCCATTCACATTCATATATTCTTATTTAAAATCCCTGGTTATGTTTAACTTCCAAAATGAGTGCATTTCTCCATGAGGCCTTCCTTGCTCTCCTTTCTGTCTGTCCTGCATATGAATCCCTCTCCTATACAGTTGCCCTATGTAATTTTTTTTTAAATACTACAAATCATAGTAGGCTAATAATTTTAGTTACTTGTACATGTATGCAATTACTTTTTGTTTTCAACTATGGTTATATAGCATGATATCTTCTATAATACCAAACATAATGCATTATTCAAGTGAAGAATCTAACACACACACGTATGTTGCATTTAAGTGAATTATTTTTTCAAGTGTATTTACCATGTGCAGATCTGTGCAGATTTTGTACAGGAAGTGAAGTTACATGCTGAGGTTGTATCTACACAATGCCAAAACTTCTAGATTAAAAGCAAAACATTCGGTCAACCATGACATTGTTTCCAAGTATCTACACGCTTGGCATTGGGAAAGGAAAATGTTTAGATGATGGATGTTACTTTTCATTTTCCATCTGGCTGTTTTGGCCCCATATAGATAGAGCCTCTGACAGTCAACATTGATGACAAAACAATTTCAGGTTTTAGATTTGGTTTTAAGCCCACCCACATGGAGGTAAACAGATTAGTTTGAAGAAGAGAAACTGTTGAATGTCTAATCACATCTATGCTTTCAGCCAAGAGAAATCTCAAAATGATGATCTGCGTTTACATCTCCCCAGACTGTAATTCAACCCTGTTTCATAGAAGAGAGTTTGCCTGGAAAAATCCCCAGCTCAATTACCCAGACATATCAGGAATCTCCAATAAGACTCATGTCAGTCTGGGGCCCCACATCCAGTGGACAGGAAAAAATAACTCTCCCCACTATGATCAAAACTGAGAAGTAACTGGCTGGAATTCTCTGAGATTTTTTTTTTTAATGAAGGCTTTAGGTTTTAATTGGGAGGAACATGGTAGTGATGGAATATAAGGAGATATGTTTTTTGGATCATTTTAAAAGGGCCTTGAATTTTGCTTTTGGTAGAAGCCAATAAAGATAAGAAGTAAAGTGTCAAGGGTACTACATACTAATTATGAAAAAAATCCACTTAAAATATCTATAAAACTTTGAAAAAAAATTAAATTCGCTTCAGAGTGATTCTGTGCAGCAGAGAATTACCAGAATGCACATCTCTGTGAACTGTCACTCAAATATAGGGCATTTTTAAAAGTTTTATGAAATATGCACCACCGGTTCACTCACCATGCGTGTACGCACACACCACACACACATACACACACACACAGGGTCAAAGTTACATATACTAGAATATGTGTATATACACACACTAAACTTTTGTACACATATAGATCTGGATATCACAATCCAGTTATTTTAAATGAGGAAAAGTTTAATCCTCTCTGCTAATATTTATTTGTATATAGTCTTTTATCAAAGATCAGAAACATCTTTGATACTAGTCATGATACTAATCATTATGCTAATCTTTAAAACATATATTTTAAACAGTAATTTAACTGTAAAATGCTTTGAAATTAGTCACTTGATCATCTGCTTAGAATATTAAAAATATGCAATTTTTATCCCTGCTAACAGAATATAGGATTCAGCTATTTTTAGCCTTCCTAACCAGTCTTAATCTTTTGTCTCATTCCTCCAAAGAGTCATAAACAAGAAGCTACTATCTTGTGGCGCCTGGGTGGCTCAGCCATTAAGCGTCTACTTTAGGCTCAGGTCATGATCCCAGGGTACTGGGTCCTGGGATCGAGCCCCGCATCAGGCTCCCTGCTGGGCTGAAAGCCTGCTTCTTCCTCTCACACTCTCCTTGCTTGTGTTCCCTCTCTCGCTGTCTCTGTCTTTCAAATAAATAAATAAATTCTTAAAAAAAAAGACGCTACTATCTTGATTTATATAGCCAAACTTATCATCATATGGAATAATGGATGTGGTTGAACTGATATTATAACAGTGCTAATAATATCTCACAGATTAGGTATCTGTAATTGGTGCTAATAAATAACAATAAATTTGTTCATTCTATTGTAGGCAATTTGTGAAATTTGGACTATGCAAATACCAGTGAATGTTATATAAAATATTTTTTCTGAAACTTAATTCATTTGCTATCCAATTGCAGCATGTTATTTCAGATAGATAGACAATAAGATTATGCTTCATATTTGTATATCATAAATAATAAGGCTATGCAAAAAATTAACATGAATACTTGGAACTATTTTAAAAATCAGGGTTGGCTCTAAACTATTGTCTATTGTAGTTATAATGTATAAATTTAGAATAATGTTAAACCACTTGGTTTTGAAATTAATTTATGATCTAAAGTTTTACTGTTCTTAATATATGCAATAGTACAAGTGTACTCAGTTATCAGTTTTTGCATGGTACAACACTCTCTGTCATATTTTCCTTGTGTTAGTGTGTTTGTGGTAGCAAATAGCATACAACACAACTCAGTGATTTAAGTTCTATGGAGATTTATTATATCATATAACAAAAATTTTGAGATAAGGCAATGGATCAATCCATTAGCTTGAAGATACATTCAGGACCTAGTTTTTCTATAGGCTAATCCTGTCTTTCTATTTTCCTTTCTCACCTATGGCTACCTCCTTTCATGAACTACAGACTCTAGGTATCACTTCTTCACATACCAATACCCAGAGATTAAGAAGATTATGCAGTGTTAGACAGCAACAAGACCTCCTATATTGGACTGTGTTTTGTAAAGCATAATTATCTCATCCACTGTTTTTATATCACTGTCTGTGGAGGCAATATACCATGAAAGATGATGATGAGATCATGAGATCCTTGAAACTTCTAGTAGGTGACTTAAGAAGATGAGTCTCTCTACAATTCAGTCCCTTTGTCTAAAAAAGAAGCAAAGAGGACTCTAATCATATAGTCATAGAGTCCGCCTGTCCTAATTTGTTCAGCAGTTAGATATTAGAACATGAAAGAAATTCCAGTAAGACTGACAGGCAGAACCTAAAATACCACAATTCAAAATTGGGAAAATCTGAGATCATCATGTCAAATGCTAGATTATTTTCATGTACTGACATTTTAAAATTGTTTTTTACTCCTAAAATCCATTACTTCACATTTTTGAGGTTTGGTTTTCGTAGCCCTGGATCCCAAGCAGCTTTTTCACCCTCATTTACCTTAGACTGTGACATCACAGAATATGCTTAAAGTATCTTCAAAGTTAATCTCATTTTTTTAGTTTTAATAAGAAACATAGCATGTCTAAAGGACATAGAGATATTTACATTTACATACGTTAATGCAGTGTTTATTTAACCTGCCCTGGGAAAGTGTTTGGTTCAGTTTTGTTTTATTTTAGTCTTTATCAGATTACTCTGGAAAATGTGTAATAGGAAAATGTAATACCAAGCATGCATACATTAAAGTATTCAAATTTTGCTGATATATAATCAGTCTGAATTCATAAATAGGTACTTTCTGGAAAAAGATTATACAGTTGGTAACCTTTAAATCTTTCTTCCTATTAGCAGGTAATTTACATTTCTTCCAAAGAAATCCCTCTAGGATCCTCTGTGCTCTTCCTGATGAATGAAATGTGTACACAATAACTGTAAAGCAAGTGTCTAAAATTAAATACCTACCAGTACATTCAGCTAACCCTAATGAGTTAAATATGCCAGGGGAAGATTGTGTGAGTCAGAAAAAACATACTTTTACTAAAAGGGGGATACAGTATTCAGTTCTAGGTGAGTTTTGGCTTTTTAAATGCAAAGAGGATTACATAAGGAATGCCAAACACATCAGTTTTTTCAAGGGAAACCAGAAATCTAGAGTGACCTTCAAGTTTGAGTATACTGCTTAAAACTGACAAAGGAACTCACTCATATGAAAAAAAATATACATACAGTGTTTGTGGCACTCCTTTCTCTTCATCATGACCTTTTAATGAGCTTAAATGCTTTATATTCAATCCAAATATAGTTAGTCACATGTTCCAAGACAGTGTAGAACTCTTTTACCTATTCCACTTAGTTTCTGTGGAGCCTGACTACAAACCACATGAATATAATATATTCATAAACTGAAGTCTACTAAAGACATATATGCCCTATGCAACGTATATATTCCATTCTGATGTTCCCCAAATATGTCTGATCATGACAATCCACCTGTGTTGCTTATTAAAAATCTTTATTCAAAGGGCCCATGGGCTGATTCAATTGGTAAAGAACAGGGTTGGCAAACTATAGCTCTCCAGCTACATCCAGACAAAACTTTGTAGATAAATACCTTCCCTATTGTGTGAGGCTGCTGTCCTATTAACAATAGCTGTGTGTGGTATTTGTAAAAAAGATTATATGACCCACAGTGTGGAAAATATTTATTATCTGGCACTTTACAGAAAATTTTTACTGAATCAACCTTGGTCTGGAGCAAGATCCAGAAATCTAAATATCTTAAGAAGACACCTTCTAAGTGACTATTATAATCAAACTAGTTTGACTTTGTATGCGAAGTTATTTATCACAGTGCTTTGCAGACACTAGGTTTCTGTTGAATGATATGAGATAGATCAAATTTCAGGATATTTGCCCAATTAATGACCCTCTTTTAAGGAACTGATCTTTACCCTATGACCTTTTAAGAGAACTCTATTAAAATATTCTGGAATCCCTAAGTTTACTCATATCATTCATTTTATCTAGCTGTTATTCATTTTCTATTTATATCCAGTTTTTATTGTATGAGGAACAGTGGTGGAACAAGAACAATTACCCTACTCACGTAAATGAAAAAAGTACAATAGAAAATTTACATACATAGCTCAAAGTTTCAATTACAGGCTTTAAAATCAGTTATCTTGTTTATCATTACACGCATACACATGCAAAAACACACCATTGTAGGAAAAATGTAGGCAAGTAAAAAAGAAAATCAAGTTCCAGAAAAGGAACATATTTTAAATGTACTTATAAGAAAAATTATAGATTATAAAATTCAGATAACTCCTTAGTGTTTCTTTTAAACTCCCATTCAATGAAAGGAATAGTTTTGGTTATCTTTACTTTTTGAGACTTTGTAATTTATTTGTCAATATCCTTACTCAAATATTGGTTTAAGAAACATAAACATAAGTTTTATTCAACTTCTACACAATAACAAAATTATAATAATGGCCAAGATGTACAAAGTCCATAGTAGAAAAGTAGGCACTTTTCTAAATTTTTCTCATGAAACAATCCATTTATTTTTAACAATAAGCCTAGCAGATAGATTTTATTACTATACCCATTTTACAGATTTAGTAATTAAAGTTTAGAAAAATTATATTACTTTACCAGTGTGACAGCAAAATGGCTCACAAAAACAGTAGTGCCTAAATCTCCCAGGTCTTCATGAGCCTAAGATAACAGAGAAAGCTAGTTTTCTGGAGAGAGAGTTCATAATTAAATAATTAAGAGAAATTAGTTTATGCATACGATAAGAATTTAATGGCTGTTAGAGGTATCTGCCTACTCTGTAGAAGGTATTTATAGTATTATGTTCAACATATCCACACACCTTAGTTTGGGAAACCTCCGTCCAGATGGGTAACACAGAAGTAGCCATTATTGTGGCATGATTTTGGCCCTAAACTACAATTAATTAGTTTACATGTGAATATCAGACAAAAAATAGACCATTTAAACCTCTTCTGCATTTATGATTTGGAATCTCAATAATCGAATCATAATCCCTCTCTTAGTTAAAGCTTTAGCATATAAATTTTGGTTGCTAATAGTGACCATATTTTCTTACTTGAAGAGATTGTAAAATGAGTCAATGGTGAGGGAGAAAGAAAATGGGAAAGATAGAGAGGAGAGAGAGAGAGAGAAAGAGAGAGACTGGACCCAGCTATCTCTGAGGTCATGCAAAGTTCTGGTTTCAGGTTTTCTCCAGACACTTGAAGTGTACGACTTAATTATTCCTTGAGTTATCCAACATCCTTACAAGTAATATAATAGCAGACTAAAATTATAATTCAACTATTTTGTCTTTTACTTCCCAAAAGGAACCATCCTTTTAAAAGAAACAAATAAAAGAGGGATTCTACTAGTGCAGCTTGGAAGGAAGTAGAATTACTCTACCCATTATTCTCTTGTTCTCTGTCCAAGCAAGAGAGACTCCTGCCAAGCAAGAGATTCTCCCTAAGAATCTAAATAAAGGAAACAGAAATGTGGGAGTGGGTTTGATTTCAGATAGCTTGTTTTGCTATTAATCAAGTCAAATCTTAAGGCGTAAAAAAGAAAAGAAATAAATTGTATCTGGGCCAGAGAAAATGTCAAGTATGCAACAGTGCCAGAATATAACAATGGTGCTTTAAGCATTAAAATCTCAAAGCATCCTCTTCATTCCTGGATTAAAGAATCTACTTTTACTTTATTAGTTTTTTGCTGACCCTTCCCTTAACTGGGAACCATAATAAACACAACAAACTATTTACTAATTTTATCATGTTATGTTCTTAAGTCGTAAGGCTTTAACCTATCTTACATTAAATGTTTAAGAATATTTTCCTTTTTCATAAGTAATGTTTTCAACTCACTGAATCCTTCAATGTGTTTCTTTTTTTTTCTATGAGGTACTAGTATTTTAATTATGGCATTATCAAATTAAACTTCTGAGCCTATCCCGAACAAATAGATTGAAAGGAATGACTAAGATCAATCAGTATAATAATTTCACCTGAACATTACTTTGGCAGAGACTCTTTCATCACAAGACATGTCAATCAGTTTGAAAACTAGTGAAGAGCTTACTTGGCAGGTAACCATTTGAGAATTATTTATGAACCACCAGTACTATTAGATGAAATAGCAAACCCTGAAAAGTTAATGAAAATGCAAGAAAACCTACCACACACAGTCTTAATGGAAATATCCTTTACTTCTCTCAGACCCACCTGAGAATGGGATCAACTGTACATATCTTTGAATTAGTCTAGGCAGTGACACACTTTTATCTTAATTTATGCACCGTAGAAAGATTTAGCTACTAAGAAATGAAATGCCTTAAACAGTGTATTCACTTAATACCTGCAGTTGTTTTTTTTTATTTTGAATGCAAAAACAATTTCATATGAATATTATCTTCACAATTTTTAATGCATAATATGACTTTTATTGGCATTCAATCTGAATCATTATTCAGTAATTATTTCTAATGAGTCAAAAAAATCAATGCTATGAAGAAGGAGACAATTGTTGCACAAGAGGTGCTAATAATATTGAATGTTTCTATATTTCTATTGACATCTCTTTAGCTCACCTACTCAAAAATTGTGTGTATGTCTCTGTTAAAAACAATATGCTCCGGGGCGCCTGGGTGGCACTGCGGTTAAGCGTCTGCCTTCGGCTCAGGGCGTGATCCCGGTGTTGTGGGATCGAGCCCCACATCAGGCTCCTCCGCTATGAGCCTGCTTCTTCCTCTCCCACTCCCCCTGCTTGTGTTCCCTCTCTCGCTGGCTGTCCTATCTCTGTCAAATAAATAAATAAAATCTTAAAAAAAAAACCAATATGCTCAAGGGGCACCAGAGTGGCCCAGTCAGTTAAGCATCTGACTCTTGAGTTCCACCCAGGTCTTGATTTCAGGGTTGTGAGACAGAGCCCCACCTAGGCTCCCCACTGGGCATGGAGCCTACTCCTGCTTACGATTCTTTCTCCCTCTCACTCTGTCCTTCTCTCCACCTCCCTCACTTAAAAAAAATATGCTCTAGAACACATTGATGTTTCTTTTATTTAATTTTTTTATCCATTTTTATTAGTCTCTTGGTTATTTTGCTGTTGTTAATCAACTATAACTTTTCCTCCATTCAATAGAAAAATAAGGATAAGACAACCTAAAAATGATCAGCCACTAGTGATATACCAATTACAACATTTGGAACCAACTCAGTCTATGTGGTGTTTCAATATTTACGAGCAATGATATTTACATTTGTGAGCAAGACCTTTTATGATAATCCTTGATTGACAGTATTTACTATAGAAAGTCTTAGAATTAAATGGATAAACATACCCAAAAGAATCTGTGTTTGGCAAACCTCTAGGTTAGGCAATATTTGTCTCTGGCCACAATTTTTAAGGCACTGATTTTTCCATAAGCTGATGTTAATCAATCCCTGTTGCTATCCCACTCCAGCATATTTTATGTGGCAGTCTCTGTCAGTGGAATCGATTCCAAGATTAAATGTGTGACACTTTACTAAGCACTTACTATATGCCTAGGACTGCACTATGCTATTACCTCATTTGGTTCTCACACAATGTAACTGGCCAATCATCTTTTTACTTCTTTAGCCTCATCTCCTTGAACCTTTTCATCCTGTTTATTTTTGTATTATAACATGTTGGACTTTTTATGAGGCCTAGAATACACAGCCTTCTTGTGGCCTTGTCACTTCTATTCTTTCTGCTGGAATGTTTTTACATCAGATTTCAGTGATTAAATATACCTCTACATAAAATGTTGCTCCTGTACATACTCCCTCCTCTGTTACTTTACTTCATTTACCAGTAAATGACCTACATTATATATGTACTTTTTGTTTATTATCTGTTTCATCATTTTACTCACTTGAAGTACCAAGAAAGATAGGATATGGTTGACTATCCTCTCCTAAATCCCTAAAGATGAGGAGAAACTTGAGACATACTAAGCATTTTTAAATGATGTTGAATGAATAAATTAACATTTCTTTGAAGTGATCATAGTTGTGTAACCATTGTACAGATTAGGGAATTGTGCTGTAGAAGAAAGGTTAATTTTTCCACATTCATGGAGCAAATAAGTGGCAGAACTAAAAAATTAAAGCCCAGGTCTGGCACCAAATTTCCTATTGTAATTACTCCTTATTCCTGCCTGTAGGATAACCAGTTACCCCAAGGCAATAAGTAGAGATCGAATGGGCCGGGAAGGTGTTTTTTATACTTACAGATAATGTGTGAGAGAAGGACGAAACTTACTCTGGAGTATCATCATATTTTACCCAGGATCATAATTTATTCATGTCTGTCTTTCATATAACTTTTCCAAATTTCTAGAATATTAACTTACTTTAAAATAGTTCAGAATGTGTAATATCCAATTATGTGTATGCCTTTTCAGGTTAAACTAAAACCTAGGTGCTGATGAGTCTAATCAAGGATCAGTCAGTGATGGACTTTTGCCATTGTGTTACAATGCTCACAGTCCTGAGGCAGCCACTCTAAGAATCTCTCCTACCAACATTTTGTTCAACCTCTATTGACTAAATCTCTTAATAAATGTCAAAAATATTTTTATAAGGGGAAATAGTAGCCTTTATGTAGGATGAATATTAGTTATGGATATTATTGGGAACATTCTTTATCCTTTAATATGTGACTATTTTATTAATGCAACTTTCTCTGATTAAAAAAATAGTGCCATTGTTTCCTCAAAAGCAAAATGCATGAGGATCTTTGGAAGTTGAACACATTTGATGTCAGATTAATTTAATTTGGGACTTTATTCTTTGCTTTTGATAAAGTAATCTCTCGCTTATTGAAATTTATTGCAAAATTCTTGTATGACTGTAACGGCACATATATCTGACTACTTGGGTTTTCTTTCTTTCTTTTTCTCTCTTTCTCTGTCTTTTTCTTCTTGACAAATCCAAAATGTCAGGATCTCCTGACCACATGGTTGAGATAATGTAGCCAAAATTGTTTTGTAAATTGTAAAATGTAAGCAAATATTCATGTACGGAGGAAAAATTACAAAGCTATTTCTTTTTTCAGTCCCAAAATAAACTGAGTGTCAGACAAGACATTAAGAATACAAAAACTAGTACAGCTGAATTCCTCCTCTCAAGAACTAAAAATAAACAGCATATTATACTACCATATAATGATCCCTATCATGGAGTTAAGCCCAAGATAGAATAGAAATACATACAAAGGCTCTTGTAGTCTAAACTTTGATTGGAAAAATTTTAAAAAGAGAAAAAAAAAACCTAAACAAACCTTACAAACCCTTTTAAATCTAGACACAGACAAACTTAAATTTACTTGCCAAACATCATTTGTAAATTGTGTGTCTTTAAGCAAAATTATCTTCTTGATTCCTACAAATTTTTTAAAGCCAAAAAAGATGATAGGAGTGGTAACAAATTAAAAGTTTATTTTATTTCTGTCTTTTCCAACTTAACAATTCAGCAAAGGATTTTACTTAGGACATCCAGGGATATTACCAAGGGAAATCAATTTCTCAAATGTGTTTGCTTAGGCTCTTTAGGGTATGCCAGTTAATAAAAGTTGTGATTGCCAGAGCTCAGTGTTTTATTATATAAGAGCCTTTTTACCCATTCCTTTGGGTCAGCTTTATAATGATGAACTGAGCTTTTTCTTAGAGGCTTGACTGTCAAGTGGAGTTGGGTTAATTTAGCTTATATGAAAAGAAGCAGGTAGTAGTAAATGGGGTATAAAATGCTTAATGGATTCCAGAAATGGAATCAGGCTCTAGAAGGAGAAGAAATGAGATTGAGAAGAACAAGGATTAAAGTAGACTGACAGGTGATTTATCCCGCCTTTTGGGGCAAGGTGTCCTGCATTCAGGTGCATTACTCCAACGCATAGCACATTCTTTTGATATGTGTTTCTTCTTAATACATTTCTACCATAAAGATTATTTTAGATTATACTCTAAAGATGACCCAAAACAAACCAGGAACATGACACTTCTTAAATTATTGTTATATCTGAGGTGGAGATGAAGAATCTGAAAAACAAATTTAATCATTATAGCAATTTGGCTACATATTTCAAAATATGCTGGGTCATTTGTGCTCAAGTAGTTATTTTTTCTTCATTCTTTTAGTTTGCTCAGAAATAATGAATTTGAAGGTGACACTAAATATTTGCACATTTTTGATAAAATCAGACTCCACTTAATTTGAGTCTAATATAAAGGATATGCCCGTTTATACATTAGAGTCAAGAGATAAAGTAAAGCAACATTCAGATTGTCAGTGACAGCAGTTTAAATTATGCAAATGACCACAAAAGCATCCTGGCAGCTGACAATAAAGGAGGAGATAATGAAATGTCTGGACACAAACTTGCAGCTGAGAATAAACCTACTCAGTTGAGGTTAATGGACTCTGGGACCTACATACACATGCTTCTTTGCCAGTTCTTCAGCACTCCCGCAGTGTTGATGTAAATATGGAGAGCCATAAAGTAAACAATAGCTCTTCTGCTTAGAAAATGGAAAAGTGGTAAGGATTAGTTGAATTATTTGCAATCTTTAAACTACCTTAGGGACCATCTGATTCTAAGTCATTCTTTAGAAAGAAAGTTGGCAAGACTAAGTAACTTAACTAAAGCTATACATCTGGTTGATTGCTGAATATGAATAAGAAGGCTGTCCTCATCTTTTCTCTTTATCATGATGCTCATAGGCATTGTGAGCATATATACCATATTTATTATCCACTGAAAGATGTAGCCATAATTTAGCCATCCATGAACTGTGATGGAGAAAAAGAGAGGCCTAATGCAATGTTTATTTCTTTACTGCAACTCAGACATTGAAAAACTGAAATAATGCTGATCCTATGTATATATTAATTTGTTTATAGATTCCAAGCAATCTCTCTAGCATCTTTCCTTCTCTAAAATTTTCTTTCCCCCCTCACAGACACATTCTAAGTATATATTTTGGGGTCAGGGAACATTTATAAACATAAAAGATGATTAAGTTTGTCCATAAATAAATAATTAAAATCAAGATTGCAAAAATATATTTTATAAATGTGAAATTAATCTATGGAGTTGATGAGACTACTCAATAAAGGTATGTAAAAAAGATCTAAAATGAACATCAATTTTAAAATAAATGAGGAGAAATAACAAAACGATTGAAAGAAAGTTAAATTATGTATGTGGACAGAAAGGCAGAAAACTAAAGAGGAGTGCAAAGGAGTGGAAGCCAAAAAAGATGGTATTTCAAGGAAGAGAGAGTAGTCAATAGTTTCAGAGGTATAGAAATGCAGTGAGACTCATAAAGCATACATTACAGATATCAGCAGAACAGTAGTGCCATGTTATCCTTTCTTGTGGTTGTTGGAGAAATTTTAGTGAAGTTTTATGATGATTATTGAAGAAATAAAGGTTATTGAAACCAGACTTGGTGTGTTGAGGAATGCAGTGGGTACAGGAATTATTGATAGCAGAATAAACCTATTTTCAAGAGAGTCTCTTATGACATCTAGGGGAGATGAGTAGCAAAGGTGAAGGAAAGCATGGGTCTGGAGGGATACGTGGTTCCACAAAGTTTTTTCTTGTTTTATTCCAAAATGGGTAAACTTGAACAGAGTCAAATGCTACATGAAAGAAAACAGTAGGGGAAAAAAGTGGTTAGAGATACTATATTGTACAGGTAATTTATAAATTATTTTTGGGGAGAAGAAATTTGGGATTTTTGAGAAAATGATCCAATCATATGTCAGGAATTGGTCTTAACATATAAAAACTCACTCCCATGTTTAGCGGGTACAAATAAGGAAATGACTTGTGTATACTGAGAAAAATACAGTGGTTTAGAGGAAGAAATGCCAAGAAATTAAGGTCTTTTAGTTTCCATTTTTGTCTGTGAAGTAGAAAAGTATGATTGAGAGTGGTGGGATGATCTCCAAGGATTTTAAAAATAAAGTGGAAGGTCTTTAAATATCCACTGCATAAGTAGCCGAATGCATTGACTATTGATATGTTGAAGGACTGACCTAAGGCTAAAGAACAAGAATTAATGGTGTCACTGAGAGGCAGAACTATAGTGTTCTTACAGTAATTGGATGAATGAGCTACAGAGGCAAATATTTCAGCTAATTCTAGGTGTGTTTTGCCTGTGTGTGTACAGTAGAAGAATAATGGTACAAAGAGCTGAAAATATTGATAAGAAATTAGATAAAAATTGTGGATCATGAAATATAAACTGGATAGGTAAAAAAATGAGAATGGACCAGGATACTTAATATACTTCAATGCTATCATAATGAAATAAATATATAAATACCAATTATGACAGTAGCACTCCCTCAAAAAAACTGGCTTGCTCTGTATAGGATCACTTCACTAGTGTTGGCTTAATTTTAGCCACAATCTCTTCCACTTTTAGCCTTTTGATATTTGGTTCTGAAAGCTCTTATATCTGTACTAGCTTAGTTAAATTTTACTCATCCTTGTAATTCACAACTTTACAAAGGGACAGTTTCTACCACCAGACTGACCAGATAGAATCCCCTTGTTATGGTACACTATACTTCCTTTGTTCAAACTCTATTCTTTTAAATATTTTTAGGAATATTTAAATTCTTAAATCAACCCTTTGATATTTTACGTTATTGACAAATCAATAAATGTCTTCTTTGCAGGGACACGCTTACTATAGCCTTGTAGATCTGAGTAAGATTTATATGTTGTAGTAGTTCATTTTTACTGGAAAGTTTTTCAGTTGAAAGTGGAAAGCTTAGGGGTGCCTGGATAGTGCAGTCATTAAGCGTCTGCCTTTGGCTCAGGGCATGATCCCGGCATTCTGGGATCGAATCCCACATGGGGCTCCTCCACTGGGAGCCTGCTTCTTCCTCTCCCACTCCCCTGCTGTATTCCCTCTCTCGCTGGCTGTCTCTCTGTCACATAAATAAATAAAATCTTAAAAAAAAAAAAAAGAAAGAAAGTGGAAAGCTTAATTAAAGAAAATCACTAACAATACATGTTTTCTGAAGTGGTTCAGTAGCTTTAGAATAATTTATTGACCCTCATTATATTTATAATATTTTTCAACATTTTTATATAAATTATAAGTTCTGTGAAGACAGGTATCTCGTCTAGCTTATATACAACCTCTCTGGCATATGATACAGTGCCTATAATCTGGCCACCACTTGATAAATTTATTGAAAATAAAACCTTTTACAAGTATCTGGATTCTCGTTATATCCAGGCCTTGGCTAATACCCTAAAGATTTCAACTTACTACAGACTTTTCATTCCCTGAGTCAGAGACAAATTTTCAGATGTGATTTTCCCTAAATTTCCAAGTTAAAGGCACAGACTACAACAACTTTCAAAAATGTCTTAGTGAAAAACTTGACAACAGAGAGTGGCTAACAGGAGTGCTATGCAGGCAGGCAGATAGCTGAGAACACATCAAGATTTTCTATAGAATAGGCATGAAAGATGAGAACATATATAGTATGGTTCAGAAAAGAAAACTTATGAAATACTCTAGCAACCCAAAAATAAACCAAGTATGTGCTAAATCATAATCTCATTATTTATTTCTAAGGTGGGACAGCCATGAATCTTACCTTTGTATCAGGAATGAGTAATATAAAATCTGCATTCAAATAGAAATACTGTTTACTTATGAATTATTGTAGTAGTAAACATTTTGTCAGGTAATCAATTAAGCCACATATTATAACTACCTGGAGATGGCGATCCCCAAGCCACAGCCCTTTGGTCTCTGAGGAATCGCTTTCTCAGAGAAAAGGAGGTGGTGGGATGTGAATTGATAGTCATTTCTAAGTTTTGCCAAATGAAGCAGAACCTAAGAAGAAGGTGGAAAAAAAAACACACATAAGAAATAATGTGTATGTTACAATAGTCTTTTTTTTTATTCTCTGACATTCAAAACAGATACTTTTATTGCAGAATATTATTTATAAAAGGGAGTTTAAAAGTTTATTGTAGTTTGGCCCATTTCTGCTGTGCACTCGCAGTGAAGCACATCTAGAACCTTTTTATTTTTTATGTCATTTCTGATACCAGAAAATGGAAATCATGATTTGTCCCATTTCTAGTCCAAATTCAACATTAAAAAATAATTTATAACCATAAATAAGAATTTCAACTTTCAGAAATGTGATGGAAGAGAGCCACACTATTTTTCAATATCTTTTTCATTTTTTTGGCTCCAGAGTCAAAATACTTTTTACTGAACTTTTAGATCTACTGAAAAAGCTTTTTTGCCAACCCACTACACATTTATGAAAAATTAAATTTACACTTATTTATCCAAGCTTGAAGTTACAATGTTTGCCATTTTAGTAAATATGCCAATTTGTTAACCCTCTGATAAATACTATTTTTAATCAGAACAGATATGATCCCACATTTGCCCCTAGACATTTCTTCTTATTAATAAACCAGTAGCTATAATCTTTTCTAGGCTAGTGTTATTACCAACTCCAATATCAGAATAGGATTTATATTTCATTATATCTCATTTTAACCTGACAAAGTTCTTTGATTAAGAGTAGAAAGCTTAAATCAGTTTAAGAAAATCACATATTAGCATCACATATTCTTATATTTGAAGAAAAAAAAAGTGCTAAAATAAAACATTATATAAAATATAAAACCTGATTGACTAGAAAGACTAGTGAAAAAGAAATTTCGGCAATAACAAATGGATGCATCTTTTGATAGAGATCTGATATGAAGTCTGTGGGACAGAAATGAGTCTAAGCTTTATCATCCTTAGTAGCTTCTTCCAAGCTTTTGATAGTACTTACTATTATTAAAATTCTCTCTCTGATTGACATACAGCTTTTTCCAGGGAAGATATGCCTTACTGGAAACTAATTTTCCTACCTAACTTTCTAGTAGATACTAGTAAGCTTTTGTTCTCATTAAACTTAGTTACTATAGCTCACAATGAAAGCTGAAGAATAATGTTTTTTATTTGGGACAAAAAAAGAGACGTGTTTTGCATTTACAACATCAAAAAATCAGTCCCTCAGTCTATTTGCTTTCTGTGGTCTGGCTTTAGCCACTTTGAATTTTCTTTTTCCCTCTGAATTGTCAAGACCTTAGAAGTTCCTGTAGGTTCACTCCTAACTTCTGTCTTGCCTGAGATCCACTTCACTTCCACCTTTCTTTCTGAATTAAAGCAGCTTTACGACATATGCTACCGGTTTCAACTCCATCTGTGTATTATTTCCCACTCACTGCTCTTGTCAGGCTTCACTGGGCCCATCACTAATCTTATTTACTTTGTCACTGACCATAAATCTGTAGGCCACCCTCTTTCTCCTCCTGCCAATCTCTTAGAATCATCTCTAAGTATCATCCTAAAGAGATTTCCTCTAATAGATCCTCCTCAGATAACAACAACAAAACAACAACAACAGTAAACAATCTGATTCTGAGGAGCTGACACATGAAACAGGCATAATAGATTACTAAACTTTCATTTTATGATAGTTTCTAGAAGTAATATGACATATAATTCAAATTAGTCATCTAAAGCTCATAGAAACTATAAATAGAAAAAAAATAACGTGTGCAATGACTAATTAGCTAAAAATAAAATATCACTTCTTTCCCTTCGGAAATGTTACTAATGATCTTATCTGATAAAATATGTTTGAGACAAAGACAATATTAAATGAACAATAATTCATTTTAGTATGGGGAAGAGGGGAAAGTTTTGAACTTTGATTTGCGATATGGCTCTTCTATAATTAAGGACCTTCCCAAACAACCGTGTTGTGTGTTCTCAGCCGCTCAGTTCTGGGTTATTCAGGAGTGATTCTTGGTGGTAGTAAAATGTGACCACCTTCCCAAAAAACCGCCTGATTCTTTGGCTGCAGAGCACTGAAGAATGTAATTACTAACAAAGTCTCTCCTTTCTTTTACTTGTCTTCTCATTCATCATCCAGCTACCCATCTCCATTCATGGGGGAACTAATCGTATGTACATCCACACACGTATAGCACTATATTTACATATGATGGAAAACATATTTCATTTTGTGTATATATATTATTTTAGGATAAAATGATAGCTTTCTTCTATGAGAAAATATTCAAAATCAAATTCAAAGTCATTTTTTTGTCTTGAGAAAATCAGTAACTAAAATTTACAGCATTACATTAAAGAGTATGTTTTCTTAGACCCAGGACCACATTATAGTACATTGGATTTTCTAAAACTTGTTTTTAAGATAGATTATAGCATTATTTTTCTCTGGGACTATATCAGCTTTCCTTTCTGCTTAAATTTTTTTTTAGGAGCTAAATTGCAACTCAGAGCCAATAAGTCTGTATGCATTCACTATCTACTGTGGGTTGAGCACTTTATTAACATGACTGGTACTTCTGAAGATCTTAGAGTTTCCTTGACATATATAAAATAAGGAAGCAGAGTAAATGGGGAAAAAAGAAACAAACTATGACTTTTTGTTGTGATTTCGTCTCATCAACTCATTGCCAATTAGCCATGAGATTCTGTGCCAGATAATTTCTATGCCTGAGACTCAATTTCCCCAGTTTCAAAGCTGAGGATATAAATTATTCTGAAATACATTTAATGCTGAAATTCTGATTCTGAAGAAAGGACAGTACCTACAGTGTAAAATCAACAACTGGGTGAAATGGGCATGACTTATGAAATCTTTTAAAATTTAGAGAAGAGAAAGTTTGACATGAATTGCAGAGATGGATTCAGTAGCAGATATGAAAACAGAAAAGGAATAATATACTTAAGAGTTCTAGTGTCTCCTAAAACCCAGACATTAAATATAATAGGCACACATATTATTATTGAATCTATTTCAGTCAGAGTAAACTACAAAGTTTTCTTCTCTTTTTAATCAATAAGAAATAACTAACAATATTTTTTAATCACAAGAATAGAACAGATTGATACAATCTTCTCAGTATAAATTCTACTAGTGGCATATTTAAACAATTCTGTATAAGAAAATTTTAAAAAAGAAAATAATCCAAGATATTTATGTTTAACAGTTAGATTCATAAGCTTTAAAATGCGATGCCCATATACCAACATCCTGCTTATTTTATGAAATGGATATTATATAAAATATATGGATATATATGTATGTGTGCTTATATGCATATATATGTATATATATATATGTGTGTGTGCAAAGAGAGAAAATAATTTCTATTGACAGCAAAATCAGACTACAAAAATTGTTTTAATAATTTTTCACCTGATTGCCAAAAATTCACAGAGCTCATTACATTTTTAAATACGTGGACAAAATATTTTTTAATTGAAATAATTTCCTGTTGATCTTTAATTATTTTGGCATTTGTTCCTATTGTGAATTTCCTGCATTCATTATTCAGGTCAAATGCCTTTGAATGTTTTCTAGTTAACCAATAGCCTTTTTGCATGGAATGCCCATAATTAACCACAATATTACTTCTCAATCTGTTGTTACTCAAACATGATGTAAAATTTTATTCAGCTTATACAATATTACATCTACCTGGATTTATAATGATGTTTTGGCCAACCAAAAGTAGTACACACTTAAGATGCAAATTTTGGACTGGACTCATTTCCAATAACCTGCTTCTGTTTGTTTGAAAATTTGAACTTAGAACTCAGAAACACTATTTTACATTTATTATTATAGAAATTTATTGTTTTCATTTCAGACTTCTAGTCTATCGTGATTACACTGAATTAAAAAAAATAAGATTTATTGCTTCATCTTTTGTACTCGCTTTATTACATTTGTGACTTTAAATATAATGTGTGGATCCTTATTTAATCATTCATTTAAAATAACATGACTGGTAACAGGGAAAATTTAGGAGAAAGTCCAGACTGACCCAGACCATCAGAATTATTTGAACTTTTTGGCTAGGTGACTTTCAATCCATTTTGTAACCCTGTCATCAAGTCTCCGTTTAAAAATGGAAATGTTTTGTTGAAATGTTTTGTTGGAATCCAACTAAATCATGTCTATAACATGACCCTCATTTTGAACTTAACAACTCAAGAAAAAAAAATCAAGGGGTAAGAAAAAAAGAAAGAAACCAATAAAATTTGGCATGACTTGAATTATTTGGTCTCTGAATCATTCCAGTTGCCTATGCAATATTTATTCTGAATATTGCTAAAAATTATTTCTAAGGTTACTTGTTTACAGAATATAGAATCGACTTTTTTCAGTTTTTGAAAAGGAAATCAGTCTGCTATTTGTGTTTTTGACTTTCTTCTAGTCCTCTACTTCTCATTAAAGAAAAACAGGCTTGGGACGCCTGGGTGGCTCAGTTAGTTGGCCTTCTGCCTTCAGCTCAGGTCGTGATCCCAGGCACCTGGGATCAAGTGCTTCCATCTCCTTGCTCAGCAGGAAGCCTGCTTCTCCCTCTGCCTGCAGCTCCCTCTGCTTGTGCTCTCTCTCTCTCTGACAAATAAATAAATAAAATCTTTAAAATAGATTAAATATTTTAAAAAATAAGAAAAAAAGGAAGAAAGGCTCCACAATAATTTGGGATGTATTTCATCTGGATCTTGATGTCAAACTTACTTTAAATGCCTAGAAAATCTTGAATTACAGTACTAATTCTTCCATTACTGGCATCTGCACTTGTTAGCTTACTCTTCCAACCTCAGCTAAAGTGCCATTTCATGTACAAAGTGTTTTTGAATCTGAACCTCATTTGAAAGTGATCATCTTATCCTCTGCCTGTTTCATCTAAAATATTTTTATAGCGTTCAAGTCCTCTTGAAAATTTATTTTTATTTATTGGCATTCATACTTTCTATATTGAATATTTTAAAAATATTTTTTCTTTAAAGTCCTTTTTGGCCAGTTCCAATACTTTCCATTGTTATCAGTCTGTTCCTGTTGTCTATTTTTCTCTTGTTTTTTGGATCTTTGTCCTTTCTTCTGCATGCCAAATAATCTGTATGATATTCTTGAAGTCTCTGTCAGTCAGCAATTGTGTTGAGCCAACGCTGGTTTGCAAACCTGATAATGTTAGGTCACTCTCCCTTTCATGCCACTCACTTCAGGACTTTCCACAGAAAAGAGAAGTCCTGAAAAATTCATTGCCTCAGAATATCCAGAACTTCTAATCTTTGTCTCTTAAGACATCCAAATATTCTGAGTTTCTCTCTTCAGATTCTTAGCCCCAGCAGTTCTCATTGTCTCAACACTCTGGCCTTCAAGCATATGGTTCCTGCATTTTAGTCATACATTTTTAAATGGGATTTTTGGTGTAGTAAAAGCTATATTATCCTATCCAATTCAGAAGCAGACGTTTCTGAACTAATTAATATTTTTTATGTATTTCTTCCTGCCATATTTATATTTTCTCTATCTCTGTGAATGTCTATTTATATCTACACACATGCCATATTATGACTCTGTGGGATACTGACATTTGAGATACGTATATCTAATTAAGGGCAGAGAGATAGTCATACTAATCTTTATGTCGTGATGTTTTCTACTCATTTGAAACTCAAAAATGAGTAAATCCGAGGCATGGGGAAATTGTTATTTGCTGGGATATCTGAGATTGCCTTCTATAAATAGTTTCAGTTGGGCTAACCAGTATGATGCCTTTTTTTCATCACTTACCATGTTATTTCACTTATTTGGATTTTTAGCATTTATATTCTTTTTATTTTACTCATGTATTCAGAATTATTTCTTCCAACTATGGTCTACTAACTCTTTTTGAAAATAAGTATTCCTTATACTGTTTAACTCTTTCACTTTCAAAAAACTTGTCAAGATTTTACTTACAGAATAGACTCCACACTTAAAAAAGGAGAGAATATATTACTGTATATTCTACAGATTATTTCAGTGGCTCAACTAGGTCTAATTTTTCAGGTTTCTAAAAGAAGAAACAGTTCTCATAAATTCTTTCTGGTAACTGTCAAATGAAATATCTATTTATATTTGGTTTGGAGATCTGGGCAACTAACTGCCAGTAGATTCATTTATACCAGTACTTGGAAAGTAGTCTATACCATTTCCAGTCACAACATTCACAAAACCTAACTGGATTCTTGTCAAGAATATCTTTTACCAAAAATTTGCTAGATGAGTAAAAATAAAAATGAGATGTTCTAATATTTTACTTATCTCTTTTTAACTTTATTTTTGTTGTTTCATGAGCACAAACTAGTGTCCTTGAATTTTTTGTTCCAAAATTCACAATTAATGAATTTTCTCTTATTACTTAAAATGCATGCTTAAGCTCCAACCATCACAACTATAATCCAACCAGCAGATTTTTTTAAAGTGAAAAATAAACACTCTTGTAAGGACATTTCCATTGTAAGCACATATATTTTATTTCTCTTATTCTAGATTTTAAACATATAAATTGCTAGAAAATAAATGTTAGTTTAGGCCATTAAGTGTCAGCTAGAAATCATTGATATTATTTCAAAGACAGAAAGGAAGAAGATATGATGGGATAAGCAAAGGGGAATCTATGTCACAATTATCCATTTGAAGAGGGTCTCATAATCTTTGTTGAATTATTTATTTCAATGCAAATTTTAGTTTTATTGTCACTGACCATATCCAGGAGTGACAAAATGGCTTTTTAAAAAGCATTATATTTTACAACTTTTCAAACAAAACAAATTGATGGTGTCAGTGGTCAAATGCTATGGGCTTATTTTATGATAGCATTATTTCATAAATTACTGCATCAGTTTACTTTATTAAGCAGAATCTGGCTACCCGAGAACAACTTGGCTTCACTTTATATGAAAAAATTTGACTCAAGAGAATAACCTTTAGTTATATTCCCTGGCTTGTCTGCCATGAAGAAACAGTATAATGAATGAATATATCAATTTGTCAAGTGCAGTCTTAAAAAGAAGATGAGTAAGTTTTAGTGACTGATCATTATAGCAGGTTGTCCATTTAACTGTAATGGAATATTTTAGCAAATCATCCTAGGAATTAAACTGGAAAGTCTCTTTAGCATTATTTCATACATTACTACCATTAAAATATGTTTTAATGAAATGGCTCTGTTGAGGATGTCACTTACATGAATTATTTTTCATAGGAGCTATTTAAAATTATTCTTAAAAATGTTTAGAATTATTCATTGTTTGTAAAGATGTTCCTTATTTAAAAAAATCAGAAGATTACCTTAATGGGTTCATTATGTGACTAACTGAACAAATAACTATGTATATATATCCCAATTCTTCAGAATTTTTGAGTGATTGTCCCAGAAATGGCCCTTTATGATGTTTATAGAGTCCGCTTTATATATTGCAAAAAAAGAGATATTTTTAGTGCAGTAAAGGCATATTATAATACATGTATTACAGACAGGAATAAATAATGAATTGTCGCATTGCTGCAGTAGAAACTATTGTTGTGATAGTAATGGTTTTTTAGTATCATGATTAGTATATATAGCCATATAATGGTTCAAAATCATTCTTAGAGGGAAAAAAATCACCGCATGTTGTAAATTTGAATAGGTACAAGCAAATTCCTCACCATTTGATAATCACAAACCAGTAGAATGAGTTAATAGGTTGAGATGCCAGTATTAGCACGAAATAAAAGTAGTTTCTTATACACAATGTGTAGAATTGATATATGTGTGTGACTTCTAGTAGTTCTTACGCTTCCAAATACTTGTTTTCAAACAAAAAAGATACCAGGTTATGAGGAAATAAATAATTTCCTTTTTTGATTATACTAATTAGTGGAGAGGTAGTGAAGATTTTCAGCTCAGTATTTTTTTTTTCCTCTGGTGTTACAAGAAAACTCAAATAAAACTTGAGAATGTCATTCTGAATTTATATATCCAAGAATCTATAGCCCTATTCTTCAGTTTTTTGACAGTGTTGTATTTAGACTTACCAAGAAGTTTGAAGTAACAATTCACTTTATCTTTAGAATTTGGATGAGTTCGGTATGAAATTGGCCTGTAAAAACATCAAAATCAGTCACTGTGATTAATTAAAAAAGCATTTGAACTGAGCATAAAATTTTAAAATGAAACTTATTTTGGAATATTTAAATAAATCAATTAATCTACCTTCTTTATTGCTGTTTTATTATTTATTTCCAAATGGATGTATATTCACATGTGCATATATCACCAGAATTAAATACTTGTACTTATGTATATCTATAATAATTTATATGTAACAGTCATAGTGATAGACAAGAAATAGACATACAAAAGAGGTAATTGAAGACATTTTAATAAAGAGAATATCTACAAGAGTGTAGGGAAGATTAATAGAAATCAACTGAGAATAGTGAAGCACCCTGATGTAGCAAAAGATAAAAAGCCATTATCACCTGTACAGCTGAAGCAGTAAGATAGATCAATGGTTACCACATATAGGAGAGCTCAAGACTTCTAGCCAAGAGAAGGCTCTGTGACAGGAACTTATTTTCTGAAGATGGATAGATGGTGGGGAAAGATCGAGCACATCTTTCACTTCAATTGGTTGATTTCAATGTCTAATTCTAAAAAGCTCATTGTGGTCCACCTCCCCAGGCAGAGGAGAATAGAAAATGTTGGGGAATGGATCTGAGAATGTAAACAGAGTTTACTGTCTATATTCTTTTATAATAGCATTAGGGCCTTTTTCAGAAACAAGTGAAAGAAATGCTGAAACTAGCTTAAGCAAAACACACTATATATATATATATATATATATATATATATATATATATATTGCATTCTGGCATAACTGGAAATTTTAATTACACTGGGATAAATTTAATGAAGAAAGACTGAGTTCTAGAGAAAAGGAGGTTGGGTTATTGAAATTAGGGATAGTGCCACTAAATGTCTCCATCCATCCATCCATCTATCCATTCATCCATACATTCTAGTATCCATTGTTCATATGTATTTGCCATTTTTTTATCATTCCTACAGACAGAATTTCTTCATGTGGCTAAGATGACAGTGACAGTTTGCATCCTTCTGTTAATGATGCCAAGGGGAAAAATATTATTTTCCCAATTTCTACATATTTATTTAAAAGAAAAACTCTAATAGTCTCAATTTGGCAAATTCATTCAGAAGAATATGTTTGGAGAGATATGCATCATTTAAATAACAGTGACCAAATGGATTTTGCACAAATTTATGTACATGAATTTACATAAAAAGAGGTACCTGCCTGCTAGGTTCTTTGATCTCCTTATCTTCTTTCCTCTGTTCCACCTCAGCTACCTATGTCCAAGGTCAAGTTCTGGCACTAGCTATAATCAGAGCTCATGTTACCTCTGAAACAAGCAAACAAACAAATTATTTAATTAAAATTAACATTTCAATCTCCCAACTACTAATTGTTATCCTTCTGGTTCATTTCATTAAGTTCTCTCAATATAGTAGTTCTTTAATGAGATCTAAAACACATGTAATCTTCCATTTTTAAAATACTCCTCAGAGGGGTGCCTGGATGCCTCAGTGGGTTAAGTGTCCAACTCTAAGTTCCAGCTAAGGTAATGATTTCAGGCTCTTGAGATAGAACCATGGGTTGGGCTCCAGCTCAGAGCAGTGTCCACTTGAGATTCTGTCTCTCCCTCTCCCTCTCCCACTGCCCCCCCCCACATATGCACACACTTTCTCTCAAATAAATAAGTAAATATTAAAAAAAAATATTCCTCGGATATCTTCTGACTTCTGCTTTGGATAGTCTGATTTAGTCATCTTGTATTCATTCCTTTGTGCTTTATCTCTCTTACCTATACTATTATCTAAGTATTTTCTCTGTCATTGGTAATTTATATCCATGATCTCCTTAAACCTTTACAGTAATATTCAGAAGACAAATACTATTATCTTCACTTTACAGATGAGAAAACTGAGACTCAAGATTAATCTGTATAAGACCTTATAGCTGAAATCAATAGCACATCTGCACAGCTCCAGACTCCATGGTTACCATATTAAATGGAATTATTAATCTATACAAAATCATGGAAAAAGAAAAAAAACAATAAATGATGAGGAAAATTTATTTACAATTTTAAAGTTTTAAAAATATACCTGTAAACTCCCTGAAGGGAATATCTATGCCGTAAGGGGGTACAAACCATTTTATTATATTTTTTTAAATATGTGGTTTAAAATATACTGCTGTTGTTTCTCAGATTCAAGTCATAGGATCAACTTTAAAAACAGCTGTGACTATGATGTGAATTTAGAGGATCAGGAACAGAAGACTATCAAAACTTGCATACATGACACTACCTTTTGTAGCTAAAATGTATTATTACCTGAAGAATGCCATTCATATATCCCTATTTCTAGGACTGATCACTTCAAATAGTCATGTTTTTCTTTCATTTTTAGAAATCTACATGGAATTATGATAAATATCTAGAAGATAGTTGAGTTAGAGACAAAGTGCTTATAATAATGGACAATGTGGCATAAAGTAATGTTCATGGGTTTTCCATAATCTGAGAGTTAATCACTCACCCTGCTGTTTCCTAGCAGTGAGATAACTACTTAACCTCTCCAATTATCAGTCATTTCATCTGTAAAATAATAACAATATATATCTAGGCATTCAATAAATAATCTTGGAGGGGCGCTGGAGTGGCTTAGTGGGTTAAGTGTCTGCCTTCGCCTCAGGTCATGNTAAAATAATAACAATATATATCTAGGCATTCAATAAATAATCTTGGAGGGGCACTGGAGTGGCTTAGTCGGTTAAGTGTCTGCCTTCACCTCAGGTCATAATCAAACCCCACATCTGGCTTGCTGCTCAGCAGGGAGTCTGCCTTTCCCTCTCCCTCTGTCCCTCCCCCCTACTCATGTTCTCACAGGCTCAGCTCTCTCTCATATAAATAAATAAATAATCTTTTAAAAATGAATAAGCAAATAATCTTGGAAAAGATAATATTTAAGAACACGCCTAGGATGGAGATTGACAAAAATTGGTAAACAGTGAAGTGTAATATTAAAATATGAAAGATAAGTAACATAGAACTAATTTCTTCATATTTCAAAAATTTTCCGATACCTATTTCTTACTGAAGAAAAAGACAATATTGTGATTTCCTTGACCTGAGCCGATTTAAAAAACTTTCCTGTCAAACCAATTTTGTTTCTTATGACTGCATTTATGTTCCAAGACAATTAGGATTTGAAAAAGCTTTTAAATCCTGGAAGTTAGTCCATCTTCTTTCAGATTTCTTCTAGCCAAGAGTAGTTGGCTTAGTTAGGGATAACAGCTTCCAACTACCAAAAATGAGTTTCTTTTTTATTTTTAAACATCATCTGAGTCCTGATGCTTTCTACATATTTCTTCTATAAATTAATCATTGCTTTTACAAATGCAAATTGATACCACAAAGAGAAAAACCTTGCAAAATGTATTAGTAAGTTTCCTGGAGTTTTATAAGTGCTTTAAGATTAATGGTAGATGTATGAACTGAAGTAAAATTGCTTCAATTACCACATTAAACTGAAAAAAACTTAAAAAGAGGGAAGGCCATATTTTATATTCAACTTGTAAAATATCAAGTATTTTTCTACCACATTTGATAGATTTCAAACTCCCTTTGCATGTAATGCTCTATAGGATAAATAGTTGAAAAGAGAAAAAAATGAGATTAATTACAATCATGTTCATTTGGGCCCACTGGTAATGAAATTCAGCCTTTAAAGAAAGGGATAGAGAAAGCTCTTGGCTTAACAAAGTTAGACTGTAGTTAATTCAAATTTCAGTTATAGCAAAGCCCTTAATACTTTCAGGTAGCCAGAGGACTTCATTTTCAATTTTTTTGAGTAGCTTAAAAACTTATCATTTCAGCAGCTACTTGGAAAAATATGCAACACAAAGGAAACTTCTATTTATTGAGAAAAGGGCTCCTCATTGTTTTAACATGCAAATGACAACAAATTTAAAATAAACTACTCCCAAAAACAACAAAAAAAGTAGAACTATAAAAACAAACAGCTGGGAAAAAATAATTATATCTGCTTTATATAATACCTATTATTCTTGTGATCACTTCAAATAAAAAGAAAGAAATGTGTAAGTATATTTTTAAATTATGTATTTCAATTTAACTGTTTAGCCCTCAATGGTTAAATAAGAGTTTTACAATCTTTCAAAAAATGGAACCTGTCACAACACAATCTGCTTTGGTGAGGTTTCTCCAGAGGAGGAGAGAAAAAGTAGTGGTGGAAATTTCTTCTCTCACTTGACAACATTCCTATAACTGATGTCCTGAGGGCTTTGTTGTGTTTTTGTGTAGTTTAGGTTTGCCAGATTTGCAATTAAAAATGCAGAACGAAAAAAAAATTTGGAATGGCCCATTAAATTTGAAGTTAATTGATGAGTTAATATTTAGCATAAGGATGCATGATGTACTATTTGGGACATATTTATATACAAAAAAAAAACAAAAACAAAACCCACACCCATTTATCTGATATTCAAATTTAATTCATTTTCTACTTTATTTGTCAACATCAGTTCAGTCATACTAAATTCTCAGTGAGTTAAAATCCTTTTTAGTGTTCAGGGAAGGCTGTTCCTTTCATATTTACTAACTTCCCAAGAAAAAGAGATAAGGCATATCCTTAACAGGCAGGCAAACTAAAATATTGAGGTATGTTTAGCTGGAATAAATACAACTCCATCGACTATTAGGGCTGTGTTTTAGCTCTTGCTCTGTTATTTTCTAATTATAATGACACATCAATTTTTAGGCACAAATTACTCCATGCTGACTTACATGTTTATCGCTTAAGATTTTTTTTCCCCTCTTGAGAAGAAGAAATTTTTAAATTGGGACACAATTTTGCTCATAGTTGCCTTAACTTTCAAGTTTGATCTATATTAGAGTAGAAATGGAAATATATAAATAAAATGACCAATATAATGTAGTGTTAGGTTTCAGGGTATGTAGAAATACATAGTAGTTTCTTGTGCATTGACTTTTTATCAATTTGTCTTTCACTTTACTTACCTCATGTAATCAAGAATCAGCAGGAAGTCTGCTTGAAGATTGTCTTCCTCTGCTCCTTCCCCCACTTGTAAGCTCTCTCTCTCTCAAATAAATAAATAAATAAATCTTAAACGAAAAGAAAAGAAAAAACCTTTAAATAATTTGATTTGGGTTTAGTTTGTTTAAAATAAATTATTAAGCTTGGCCTCAGACACTAGTCACCTGTTTTCTTTTGGTTAGCTTGTATCTGGTTAATTTTTATTATTCTACTTTCCCCTGTATTATCTTGGTAGCTATATATTATTTATATTTATTTAGAAAATATTTTCTTTTAGAAAATGAGATTTTACAACAAGTTTCCTTGGCCTATCAAAATCTAACAGTAAGTAAATTACTTTCACTTGTCTTTGAATAATACGGAAACATTTCAGAATTTAGAACACTTCAATTTCTTTTACTTTCTTCTCTAATCATGCTATTTTATGTAATTCAATTATATATATAACATATATATAAATTACATTATATATTGTATATAAATTATATATACATTATATATAATATATATAAATTACATTATAAATTATTATGTAATTCAATTATATATATTATATATTATATATATAAATTGCAAGGATATTAAAATATTGTTTAGTACAACTCCATTCATTATAGATAGCTACATTTATACCTATCATGTGATTTAGTATTCTGGAACTCTGTCCCAGTGAAATCATCTTCTTCTATAGAGAAAATCCCTTAGTATTTATTTTATCATAGGTTTGCAGGTGACAAATTCTATCAGATTTTCATTGCCTGAAAATACATTTATTAAATATTAATTTTTGAAGGATATCTTCATTTGGCTTTGAATTATAGATTTGCAATTATTTTAAGTTGCAATATGGTTTATCGAGTTGGATTAAGGAAATTTTTCTTAAGATTTTCCTCCTGGCTAAGAAATGTGTGCTTTTATTTGCCCTAGATCTGAATATCTGAAAGATCTGAACTATCTCCCAGGTGAACAGTGAATTACAAATAATATGTGGGCCTCCATGTTGGAAAATACATTGAATTATCTTTTTTTTAAGATTCTATTTATTTATTTTGGAGAGAGAGAGCATGCAGGGGGAGGAGCAGAGAGGGAGGGGGAGGGAGGGAGAGAGAATCTCAAGCAGACTCCCTGCTGAGCGCCACACGGGGCTCGATCCCACAACCCTGAAATGATAACCTGAACAGAAACTAGGAGTTGGATGTTTAACTGACTGAGTCACTATTTTATTTTATTTTATTTAATCATGATGAGTGTACTCTTTAATCACTATCCCCTATTTCTCCTATCCTCTCACCTACCTCCTTCTGGTAATTTCAAAAATCATTTTGTTCTCTATAGTTAAGAGTCAATTTCTTCGTCTCTCTCTCTTTACTTTTCCCCCTTTTGTCATTTGTTCTGTTTCTTAAATTCCACATAGGAGTGAGATTATATGATACTTGTCTTTCTATGATTGACTTATTTCGCTTAGCATTATACATTGTAGTTCTATCCATGTTGTAGCAAATGGCAAGATTTCATTCTTTTTTAAGACTGAATAATATTCCATTGTATGTACATACCGCCTCTTCTTTACCCATTCATTTATCAGTGGACACTTAGGCTGCTTCCATAGTTTAGCTACTGTAAATAATGCTACTATAAACATAGGGTGTATATATCCCTTTAAATTAGTGTTTTTGCAGCTTGGGGGCAAATACCCAGTAGGGTAATTATTGGGTCATAGGGTAGTTCTATTTTTAATTTTTTGAAAAATCTCCATACTGTTTCCACAATGGCTGCACCAATCTGAATTCCCACCAACAGTACAAGAGGGTTCCTTTTTCTCCACATCCTCACCAACACCTGTTTTTTGTGTTTTTTATTTTAGCCATTCTGACAGGTGTGAGGTGATATCTCATTGCAGTTTTGATTTGCATTTCCCTAATGATGAGTGATGTCGAGTATCTTTCATATATCTGTTGACTATCTGTGTATCTTCTTTGGACAAATGTCTATGCATGTCTTTGGCCCATTTTTAATTGGATTATTTGTTTTTTGGGGAATTGAGTTGTATCCGTTCTTTACATATATTGGATATTAACCCTTTATTGGTGTCTTTTACATTTTATTTAAAAAGAGTCAGCCATTATTTCTTTTGTATCTCTTAGATATTATATTTTGGATATCATTATCTCTTAGAAGTCTTACAGTCTAATTACATGATTGTTATAACTTTAAACTGTACCCTGTATGTCTCATGTTTTTTCTGTATATTCATCATGTCTTTTTTGTTTGCATTATTCTGAATATATATATAGAGAGAGATATAAACATACAGGTACTCTGGGTCAAAATTTTCCCTTTAAATGTAATCTGCCATGAAACACATCTATAATCTGCCATGAAACACATCTATAAGATCATTAATTTCAGTTATTCTACTTTAATTTTTATTTCCAATAGGTAATGTCCTTCTTTCCTTTCTTTTATCTTTCTTTTTTTTGTTTTCAGTTCACTGCCAGAACGTCTTGCATTTTTTTTCTTAAAAGTTATTTGTAAGCCCATGTTTGATAGCTATGTATATTTTCACATAGGTCTGTTATTTTCTGTTGTTTATTTTTCACATCATTTTTGTCTTGTTCACTAATGTGCCTGATAATGTTTCATTATATGAAGGGTATCATATATGAAAAACTGTAGCCATAATTTAAAGTTTAGAAAAATGAAGTTTTCTTTGAGATTAATTATAATTATTAGTAAGGTTATTGTTGACTGTTTATGCTTAGTCCTTAAATTGCTGCAATAGCATTAAAATAATTGGATAGACAGAAGATTAAGTGATACAATTTTATTTGGTTTTTTGTTTGTTTGTTTGTTTTTTCCCACCTCACATATGTCTCCTGAGAAGTTCTAACACATTGACTTCTCTTCAGGTTTTTTGTTTGTTGTTGTTGTTGTTGTTGTTGCTGTTGTTGTTAAAATAAAGATAGTGCATTTAATGGCTGTTAATGTTTCTGGAGCTTTCTTTCCAGAATTAAAGAAAATATACAAGGCCAATCAAAAGCAAGTATTACATATGCATATCTGTGTACATTTTGAGTAAAGTTAAGTAATTTAGTTCTAAATATCTGTGACACTGTAAAAATAGGAACTATATTCATATATTTTTTTTTCTATTCACCTTGGCTCAGGATATTATAAGATATCTGGAACAATTTTGTAACATTTAACTGTCCTCTCTGTCTCTGATTTTAAACTACTCTATCCCACTCTACATTTAATTCATCCTAAACTACCTTTAAAAATCTTTTTCCCCCTGCCAATCATTCTGTTGGTTTTGTTTGACTATAGATTAATGCACATATTTCTTTGCAGACCAAGCATGATAGCTTGCAATTATTAAATCTCTTCCATGCTAGTCAACTAAAAATATATATGTAATTAGACATATACTTAATCCCTAAAATTTATTCTTTTTCCAATTTTACAGCTGAAGACAGTTAGTTAGATAAATTAATAGTTTTTAGTCACACTGTGCTACCCAGTGGCTGCATTGTGTTAATGTATCTGACCCCAAATTTAGTGTTTCTCATTTAATTTTCAACCACAGAATATTGTGATGGACACTTAAGAAATTTTAGCTCTTTAGTTTAAAGTTTTATGCAGGAGAAAGAACTTCCAAAGTCAAGCTGACCTAAGAAACCTGGATAGTGTCAATCTTTTAGTGCTATTATGATGAAAAAAAATTGCTACAAAATAAGTATTCAAAAGAATTTCTTATCTTCATTACCTCTGCCTCACCCCTGAGGAAAAGGACCATCATGTTTTTATAAATGCATTGTGGCTATAGTGTTTTTTTTTTTTCTAATGTATTTTAAAGGACACTATAAAGATTCTTTACACTTTAAAAATCTTGGCAAATGTTTGTTGCTGTTTAATGCTTCTTAATATAATAATGTATCCCAGGATATTGATTTATCTAATTATCTGTTTGACAGACACCCATTTATTTCCTTGTGTTTCTTATATTATACATATTAACTTGTATTTACTGATTTCAATATTCATGCATCTGTATCAAAACTATTAGATTAGATGTTATATCAGGGAACACACATTCAATTGTGTTTCTTGTAAAAGATAGCTGTTCCTGAAATAACATTTCAAAGCATTATTCCTGACAGTGGAATATTTACTTTTTTATTCTTTTCACCAACATGTTAAAAAAAGCTTTAAACTTTAAGAATTCAGATAATAATCTAACAGGCAAAATTATGTTGTTTACAAACTTTAATCTGAAAAAAATGTTATTTTACAGCTCAGTTTCCTTTATTTATTGCAAAGACTTAGTTCCATGAATGCATATGACCATGAAATGAGCAACCACACTTGAGAATACAGATATAAGTTTTAGCATCCATATTAAATGAGTAAACACTAGAAAATTTGTCATCATCTCTGCACTTCAGAACTGCTAATCTCAATGTTGTTTAAAAAAAATTAAACCTAAAATAAATTTCACTTAATTTTGTAGGCATTATGTTAACTTTTTTTTATAAAGATCTATAAACAGAAAATTCATCAAAATGGATACTCAATTTTGAAAAGCATATAAAAAACTGGAATCTAAAATGATGTGAAGAAAATCTTCAGACTGAGTGGAACTACACATATGCATATATAGTTGATGTGGGAGTACCATAAACTAGAAATTATTGAAGATGATTGGCAAAATCACGAGTGATATTTTCCTTCTCTTGGGATTTCAAATTTGCTTCAAATCAGTGATGTCTGTGTCTTTCATTTGTCCTTTATGCTAATGAGAAGGGAAGTTTTGACCCTATACCACCTTTGCATTTTGGGCATATAATTTTGGAGGGGAGGACAGAAAACATAATTTTAGTCCATATGTCTGTGTAACAAAGGACACTCCAAGGCCTGATAGAGAAGATTTTATATCATACAGAGATCCTAGACTTTGAGCTGGATAAAGTGACTGGGTGGTACTCTCATTGTCTCCCTGAGGTAGGGTTAGATATGTTGTATATTTGGGAAGGATATAATTATATTAGGTAAAGAGAAGTTAGTAAGGAAGGAAGGATGTAAATGATGAAGGAAGGATGCAAAAATTCACATGTTCTGCAATGATTTATGAGTATCTTTTTTCCCAAATCCTTATCAGGAATTCAAACTCTGAGCTGCTTGACTACACAACATTCTAATTAAGGAAAGGTAGTATTCCTAAAATCCAAGAACTCTGATTGAGACTTTCCCTGTAACCAATATCATGGGGACCCTAAGTAAGGAAAGATAAATCAAGACCATTATAGGGAATAGGAAACATGTTCAAAGAACAAAGAGACAGTAAAACACTACCAGAAACCAAAAAATGATGGCAGGCCTGATATTATAATCAGTGTAAACATAAATAAACCAAATGCAAAGGGAGTCTTTTTCAGTCAACCCTAGGCCAAGCATAAAACTTAAAAAAAAAAGTATAGTGAAAGACATCTAACAAGCTCTGTTGTTTCAGATGAAGAATAATTTACTAAGTGCACAGTAAGGATAGGTAATTAAAGGAGTACAGTTCTTTTACTATCTTCTGATTCATAATATGTGGTAGTTAACCATCAAAATGGGATATAAATGGTATGGCATTGCATGATTATATCATGAGAGACAAACAGTTGTTGCCATGAATTCAAAGGAGGGAGACATCTTTATAGGTTTTACGCTTCAAAAAGACTTTTTTTTTCTTTTAAAGGAATCTTGCAGATACATGGATACATGAACAAAAAGTAAGGTAGTATAAAGTAGGGTATTATAAATATAAAACACTCTTAGAAAACAATAATTAAATTTTTCTTAATAGCTATCAAGATTTAATATAATGACTCAGCAAAAGTCTTTCTTTTGACTTGTCTCCAGCATACAAAGAGTCTAGTATAGGATTGTTTGGTTCTCAGAATCAAAAAGACTGGAACAGATTGTTGTAAATCTTAATAGAGTTGACATTGGATACCTGGGTCTAATCAAGGCATCCTATTTCCAAAGGGATAGAGTAGGGCTGGAAGGTTTCAGTGTTTCGGTAACAGCAATTTGCTAGTCTTGCAGCCTAAACTACAGAGGGAATGGTTGAAGAAAATGAATGCTTTAATGAAGTTCTTTACATAAAGACCCTTTATTCTAGCTACTTAGGGAGTAAACAATTTCTGGTTTTATAAAAGCCTTTGTGGACTCTTCCTGGCAGAGTAAAAAACTAGTCATTCAACCTTAAGCATTTAATGTTAACTTCTACCTGGAAAGCAGTATACGCTACTGAGGCTGCCCACTCAGCTAAGAATTCTTGACCTAAAAATTGGCTGATAATAAAATTTAGTTTAGAAGTAAGTCATTATAAAGCAACTGTGGGAAATTTCTGTGCAGCCTTAATAAATTCATAATGTGTTTCATATCAAGCTGCCACCCCCACTCAAAGATGGAAATAATCTACCCAGTTTCTGTTTCTCCAGAGGCAATGGAAATACTGTGAGATTTAGTATAAAACAAATCTGGTTTGATTCAGAATTCCTCTGCTCAGCCACTGTATGATACTGATTTATTCAGTATCATTACAATAATTTATTCCTACTAGACAACGTAATTAGTGGTTTACTGTGTGTCAAACACTGAAATGGATGAAGATACAGTGATTTGGTAATCCCTCCTAGCATCATTTATTAAGTGTGTTCTCTGAGCTCAGAACTGTTCAAGACCCTGGTGATAATGCCATTTACTGACAAAATAGCCCTTCCTTATGCAACTTACATGGTCTCTTCATCAAGGAATTAGTGGCATATTAAAGAAAAGAAACCAATAAAAACTAATACAAAGTAAAATAGCCATAAAAAGTATTGCATATATCCACAAACATAAGAAATCAGACGATGAGACAGTTCTCTATTTTCCACATAATAAAAGGGAACAAGAACATTTTGGTTTATACAGAATGTATACTTCTAATACACAATCTATTTATTACATTCTGACAATTAAAATAGCACTATATAAAGTGCAGTATTAATATAAAGTTATGGCTTTTTTTCTACTCATATTGTATGAAGCAATTGTCTTAAACGTTTCATGTGAATCCTAGACATCACTGTCTAGTCATCAGGACATCCACTTTATGAGTCACCTAACATAGTTTCTAAAGTACATTATCTTCACTTCTGCCTGTTTTCTGAAATACAGCGTTTAAAAAATCCTGTATGATGCCATCACTGAAAATTTTATCATATGCTATTATATTAGGACTGTTTTCTCTCACATGATTTCCTTCAATTATTCTTGAGGTTTATGTTTAATCTGTATAATACTTTTAACTAGGACTTTCCATAAGTGATCTTTAAATGGATCATTTTTGTTAGTATCCAGAAGTGGTAGTTGTGAAGACCTGAACTTATGTATAACAACTAATCTATCCCAATCTGTCATATATTTTTAACAAACAAATCCTACTAGGTTACTTAAGGAAGTACCCAAAGTCGGAAATAATTAAAGTTGTTTCAGAGAATTGTTTCTTCCTCATTTTTTTAAATCTGAAATCTTAATTCAGTAATTAGGAGACTGGAAAGAGTCCTGTAATATAAGAAATTGAAATATACGATAATTCGTTTTATTTTGAGGCATCGTTTTGGGAAAAAAATCTTACCATACTTTTGGGGCTTATATGGCATACGGTATTTATTGGCCATCTCAGGAATAACTATCTTATTAGTCTGACATGCTTTATAGAGGAAGTGACACTTGACTTGGACTTGAAGAATGAATATGAAAATCCAAACTGAGGAAAAACGTGCTCAGAGACATGAGACATGATTGTGCACAATCAGATCAAAAACTATGACTCACTTTGTCAGAAGGAAGCATCAGGTTCCAGGGGAGGAGCTGCAGGGGAGAAGTGAGTGGAACAGGAGAAAGCAGCTCTAAGAGGGCTCAGTGTAGCATGCAAAGAACCTTTACTTCATCCTCAAACAATAGGGACTCCCTGAAGGGTTTTATACAGAGAAGTAACGTGAGCAGACTTTACTGATATGTGGAAAGGAGAGGGGAGATATTTAAACCTGGAGGCATAGAATTAACTAGGAGTAGTCCAGGTGAAAGATTATAAAGAACTGATGTCGAGTTTGACAGTAGGCCTGAGGGAGGAGATGAGAGACTGTCGATTTTTTAGGGTGCTCTATAGATATTAAGAAATATATATAGAATAAGGTATATTGAGGTAGAACTCTAAGAAATATCTTAGCCTCTACTAACTTCAGTTTTGTTTTTGTTTTTTTCCCTGTCATCTTAAAATGGTAATATTATTACTGACTTCACAATGTTCAGGGAAAATAAAAATAAGACCGAGGCTGTGTACTTTAAAAATAGAGCAAAAAAAGCCTCACACATAGTAGTTATTCAGTATGTGTTAGTTTCCAGTATGACTGTCATTTGACCAAATATCATTTTGTTCTACTCCGTTGTGTATATGTATAGCGGCTGACAGTGATTCCAAGTTTTGCAGAGTAAATGCACTAACACTGAACAGATAAATAAAGTTATTATGGATTCATGTGCAAGGAGATAGATTGGAGGACAATTCCTGAAGTGGAAGTTACAACTGATGAGCTGCAGCAATCATTTCCCAATTCACTTTGTTCAAACTTTGTTCACTACACAGAGTTTATTAAAAAGAATGTTCATCTGGACATAGCTCATCATGTGCTACATCTGCTTGGAGGATGAAAATTGCATTAGATACTTTTCCAAAATAGGAAAAAAAATGCCAGGGTCAGAAATATCTCAATACCATATTAAAATATTGTTTGTGAAGTAGTTTCTCATTAGAAATCTGTACCTGTGCATACGTATGGTTCAAAATATAGGGGCACTTAGTCATAGCTTGAGGGCAGTGTACAATAATAAGTTTTCTTAGTTATCAGAAAATATTGCTTCTACTTTCCCTCTCTTAAGTTTAACTTAATTATAAATCTAGTGATTGTACTTTGTCTTATTCTATAAGTGAGCATATTTGAATTAGCAAAATATCCCCACTTTAGAATCTTGAAAGATAACAGTTTATGCCCTATCATACTAAAAGTGCCTCCTCTTTCATTTTTAAAAATAGTACATTTCTTTCTTCTTCAGTAAACTTTTATTAAACACATATTCTATGACAATTGTATTTTTGTTATATTTTGTTATATTTTAATTCATAAATATAGATATATAGATATTATCTCATCTGATTCCACAGCAATCTTATAAAGTTCAAAGTGTCTCTGCTTACACATAAAAAAGCTAAAAGACAGTAGTTAAAAAACATGAAAAAAAGGGATGCCTGGGTGGCTCAGTCAGTTAAGGTAGTGTCTGACTCAACTTCAGCTCAGGTCATAATCTCACAGTTGTAAGATGAAGCCCCTCATAGAGTCTAGCATCCGGCTCCATGCTGGGTGTGGAGCCTGCTTAAGATTCTCCCACTCCCCTCCTCCCCACCTGCCCCACCCTGCTTGTGCACACATGCACCACCTCTCTCTTTAAAAAAAAAAAAAAGTCTTGTATCTCTACAAAAGATGAATAAAAGTCACAAAACTCCTAAGTGGAGAAGCCCTGCTAAGGCAACCTTGTTGTCCCAGGCCCTGAAAGAGTCTAACCAATCTACCTGAACCTAAAGTCTACATTCTCAAAAATCAATAAATGTATTCATTCAGACAAAAATGTAGTAGTAATTGTTGTTTACTTAACAATGACTAATATAGAATTAATATTGTAATCTCTTTTATTTTAAGAAAAATTATAAGAGAAATACCATGGTTTGGATATTAACTAATAAATTTTTCCAATTTTTTTAAATTAAACCACACTAATATCATTTTAAACCATGTGAAATTATAAATATAGGTTTTCATTATGATTTAACTATCTATAAACTTCCTGTGTCTTCCAATTTAAAAGTCGATTTATTTACACCAAGGGTTTCTTTGTTTTATCAACTTCTCTGTTTTAACAGATTCAGTTATTGTCTATGATCCCTTGCTAACTTTTTAAAATTGTTCTTTTAAAACCTCACTGATTGTCACAATTAATGTTTGTCCTACAGTTTATTTCTGCATCTGTCCCTACTTTCCATACCACAGGAAGCAGATGTCATAAACAAAGAAAATTGGTGGCAATCAAAGTTCTACCAATGTTCTATGCTGGACATCAAATGCCTGACATCTCTTAATATGACCTTGTTGTGTGTTCAAACACTTTATTTTTACCTCTCCCAGAATTATAAAAGTTATAGTAGGAGAAATTTAACTGAACCAAGATTACTTTGTGTTTCATTGACTGGATCAGATTTGGTATTAAGTATAGCTGAATAATATAAGAATAATTAACCACCTCACCTCCCCGATTTTAAAATAAAATAACTAAGGCCATTTATTCTAAAATAACTAAGATATCTTTTAAAGTGCATTATGATAGTTGATAGTTTTGTTATATAGTGCTCTCCAAAATACAATGGCATTTCCAAAGAAGTATAATTTGCAAATTGGAGAACATTATTAGACAGAAGTCGTGCACTCAAAAGCATTTAGTAATTATCTGCTGTTTATAAAACTCTAGTAAAAGATATAATGCCAGTCTTATCACTATTTTTATTTACCTGTTTTTCTATTTATTGTCTGTATCCTCCACTTTATCATACACTCCTTGAAATTAGGGCCACTTTGGTTTGTTATTGTATCTTCAAAGCCAAGAACTGACTATGCCTGCAGCATGATTGACATTCAATTTTGTTCATTAAAAAAAATTTTTTTTGAAGAATAGGATTGAAAACTGCCCTGTCATCATAGCTTACCCTTCTTCACCACAATATCATAACTTAAAGCTCTGTATTGTAATAAGAATTTAAATCTTTGTATCAAAATCTAAACCTTTGTACACTGTGATAGAGCTGCACACTGGTAGAAAATGGATAAAATGCCAGGCTTCGGGCCTTAAAAATGCCTGTTACATTTACTATATAAGTAATTACTATTTCAGTTAGTAACAGTGAATGCAATGGAGAGGACTGAAGTGTTGGGAAAAATTAAAAAGCAGTTCTTGAAATACTGAACCTAAATTATAATGAATTAGTGAGGCTCTGAGATAGTGCAATAAACTATGAAAGCTATAAACTCAAAATTGGATCAATAAATATTTTGGTCTTTAAAGGAGGGTGTTTGCTTCAAAGCAGTGTAACAGTAATGTGAAATAATTACTGTTATACAGCTAGCCACGGGGTGCCTGAAATTTAAGGAAAAAAAATAAAAATAAAAACTAAGCTTAGCTTTCATAAAGAAAACATACACACAAACACAAACAAACNAGTGATGTTTGCTTCAAAGCAGTGTAACAGTAATGTGAAATAATTACTGTTATACAGCTAGCCACGGGGTGCCTGAAATTTAAGGAAAAAAAATAAAAATAAAAACTAAGCTTAGCTTTCATAAAGAAAACATACACACAAACACAAACAAACAAAAAACAACCAAAAAAACAACTATTCCAGTTGTGGGTAATGATTATATTTGTGCACCTCATTAAGTAGAGAAATTTATTAGCATTATGCTGAAATCAGCACATTTGATTTCCAGCTTCTATTCAAATATATATGTGAAGGTTGTTTGTAAATTCATAACACCAAGTAAGTGAAACTACTCTGAGAGAAATATAGGAGCATTGCTACATGAGTCCTTCATTTCCAAATTTGTGATTTACCCAAATCTAATACCTACTTTCTAAATTGAAATTTTTTTTTAAGATTTTATTTATTTATTCGACAGAGATAGAGACAGCCAGCGAGAGACGGAACACAAGCAGGGGGAGTGGGAGAGGAAGAAGCAGGCTCATAGCGGAAGAGCCTGATGTGGGGCTCGATCCCATAACGCCGGGATCATGCCCTGAGCCGAAGGCAGACGCTTAACTGCTGTGCCACCCAGGCGCCCCTCCTACTTATATTCTTAATATAGACTCCAGAGATAGTATTAAACTTCTATTTTCAAGTCATATCACACTATCACAGCATTTGCCATGTTCTGCCCTTATTTTTGGAATTCCATCAACTACTCTGGGTTTCTTTTTTTTTCATATTTAAATCTTATGAGATTTATTATTCTAAAAAAATATTTTATTAAAGTATAACCAAGGGGCACCTGAGTGGCTCAGTTGGTTGAGTATCTGATTCTTGCTGTTGGCTCAGGTCTGATCTTGGGGCCCTGAGATCAAGCCTCACATTGTACTCCGCACTGTCCCTCTCCTTCTCCCTCTGCCCCCACCCCCAGCTCTCATTCTGTCTTTTTCTCTTTCAAATAAATAAATCAGTATTTTTAAAAAATATAGTTGACAAAATGTTACATTAGTTTCAGATGTACAACATCGTGANGTACAACATAGTGACTAGACAACTTTATATGCTATGCTATGCTCACCACAAGTGTAGCTACCATCTGGCACCATACAACACTGTTACAGTACCATTGACTATTTCATATGCTCCAATTTAATTCCTGTGATCTACGCATCCCCAGACTGAAAGCTTGTACCTACCACTCCTCTTCACTCATTTTGCCCAACCCCCCCACTCTCCTCCCCTAGGGCAACATCAGTTTGTTCTCTGTATCCTCTGAATCCTCTGCTTTTTGTTTTTTCTTTGTTTTGTTTTTTAGATTCTACATATAAGTGAAATCATATGGTATTTGCCTTTCTGTGTCTGGCTTAC
Source organism: Ailuropoda melanoleuca (assembly GCF_002007445.2). Taxonomy (NCBI): domain Eukaryota; kingdom Metazoa; phylum Chordata; class Mammalia; order Carnivora; family Ursidae; genus Ailuropoda; species Ailuropoda melanoleuca. Next base: position 117,945,962 of record NC_048224.1, read on the forward strand.
TTCACCTAGCGTAATACCCTCTGTGTCTATCCATGTTGTCACAAATGGCAAGGAATTATTCTTTTTTATGGCTGAGTAATATGTATGCCACTTCTTTATCCACTTATTTATTGATGAATACATAGGTTGCTTCCATATTTTGGCTATTGTAAATAATTCTGCAATAAACATAAATGCTTATGTATAAGTTTCACTCTAGTGCTGTCCAGTAGGTGAGGCTCATTTCAAATCCTAAGTTAACTGAGTCCCAACCCTTCTCATGTCTCACATTGCACATTGCAGATTGCTCCATTCTGCAAGATCTTGGAACATATATGTGCCATGAATGCCTTTAATTGGCCCATCCTCACATCGCAAAAGAATTGTCCAAAACCATTCCTTTTGAGGATTATAATTTTACTATAGAATGAGCCTAGTGGATCAGCGAACTCTGTGGACCAGTGACATATAATCAGGAATATGGATTTATTTACTTGACTGTGAGGCGTTGACATCATGGATGATTGAAACTAGACCTAACCAATTACAATTAAAAGTTGTAAGGCAGAAAAGAGTCCATGACTAAGTAGCGATTTGGAAAAAAGGGTTGTAATTTTGGAGAGTGAAATAAATGTATTTGTAGCTTGATATATGTAAACTAAACTGGCAAATTCCTCCAGACTGTATTTTCATATATTTTCATTTTTACAACTAAATGTTCTGTCTGAATGAATATTAGATTTCCATTACATTTTAAATCATATCTGGACTAAAATTCAGCAATAAATTTTTGATACAATTAATAGTGATGACTGCCATTTACATATTGTAATGAATTCAGTTTGTAAAATTCAAAATTTTGTGGATCTTATTAATTTAATCTTCATTAGATAATCAGATCACACACAAAAGATCCATTTAAAGGAATTTTAAGAAAAAAACAAGCAAGCTTATAATAAACAAAATCACAGTGTCACTGTAATGAAAAATGTTAAAGTCTGAGTGCCACTGGAAATTCCCTTTTAAGATATTCAAACGAATTGTCTTTGTTTGAATTTTTATATGCTTTGCTTTCTAATGCAAAAAAAGGAAATCTGCCAACACATTTTCCTAAGAGAGAAAACAGCAGTGAACCTTTACAGTATTTTTCATATCTTCATATTTTGGCTACAGGAAGATTTCAGGAAGCATATTACAAAAGCAAAAACAAGCAAACAAAAAACTTGCATTCAAGTAATACTTAGACATCATAGTAGAAGAATAATTAAAGTTATAAAAGTTCTTAAGGTTATAAAACCATGAAGGAAAATAAATGTAATTAAAGATATCAGCAACATGCTGAAGATGAAAAGGCATTTACTGAATCATAACTGACATAGCAGTTTACACATATCTACCTATTGGGGGTGGATGTCACTGAGAATGAGTCAGTTTAAATTACAGAAGTCCAGAAAGACTCAACAACTTTGGCACTTATTATCCTGAAGTCAAGGGTATGGGACAAACTGAAAATACATGTGTTTTTCAATAGTTTATATAAGAAAACTTTTCTTCCTCAGACTTTACAGTCAGATGTTTACTTCCCTTGCCTTTAAAAAAGATAGGAAGATCACATTTTGAAAAACAGAGGAGGCTTTGTACCCAGTGGCACCCGATAAAGATGGTGGTGCGGGTGAATGTCACAGCAAAAATAGTGGAAATAAATAAAAAGCAGCATATTCATAATAACATTCAAAGCTGCTTTCTCCTACACAGATTGCAGATAATTTGTCACAATTACTGTGATCTTACAATAACAGAGGGGAGAAAAAAAATTTGCTTAAAGGGGGCTTCCCAAGAAGTGAGAAGACATGGGCTCATGAAAGCAAGGCATATGACATAAAAGACACTGTCCTGTTTACTAATCAGGGCTGGCTCTATGGGTGTACAATTAATATGATGGCAAAGAGCCTGGAGTTCAGGAAGGACCTGCACTTGCTCTAATGTGTTGCTGTGCTGTCTTGAAATTCTTAATTTTATTTTTGATCTTGTGATTTGTTAAGTGAAATTCAATGGACCAATAACCCAAGTGCATAGATAGTGGTGATATATAAAATATTCTCATCCTATGTTCTTCGCCAGCCTTTTGACATATAGTTTTTGTGATCTCTAGGAATACCAAATTCCAAAGGACTAAAAATGCACAATAGTTCAGGAAAACATCAAACGAGTACAAAGTGTGTTATGTCTATGGCTGAGTGAATGAGACATCAACAGCTCTCCAAGAGATATGTTTTCTGTTAGAACCAAAATTTGCTGCAAATGCAGAAAGAAGGCAATTGCATTCTAGTAAACACAAACTTTCCAAGAGACTCTATCCTATCTTCTCTGACTCATGTCACTTCCCACACCAACCACTTAAACTGAAAATGTTGTCATAGAAGGAGAGGAAAGGATAGGGCAACTCATATTCCTTCTCTTCTCAGTCCTTTACTCATCAGTAAGCCAAAGTTACAGTGTGTTGGTGGAATGCATGTATATCAGTAAATGAAATAAAAACTGTTGACTTCATTTCTGTGCTGTGCTTCCACTGTTTGGGTAAGGAAGAAATGCATATGCATGTACAAGCTATGAAATACAAGTAGATAATTTCAGCTATTGCAGATGAATTAAATGCTCTTATATTCGCATTAAAAAAACTGGCATAATATAAAGATGAACAGTAAACATATGCTAATAACATAAAATTATATTTTTCTTTATTTAGAAGGGCATTAAANCATAATTTCAGCTATTGCAGATGAATTAAATGCTCTTATATTCACATTAAAAAAACTGGCATGATATAAAGATGAACAGTAAACATATGCTAATAACATAAAATTATATTTTTCTTTATTTAGAAGGGCATTAAATAGCAAATAAAAAACACCATGACAACTTAAGAGAGACTTTAGAAGAATGGAAGAGCTTTATATTAATCATACCGCTTTAAAATATGGTGAAGGGTCCCAGTGTTTTCATTTTCTACTAGGACCTGCAAATTATGTATTGACACTTGCTGGAAAGTATAAATGGATAAAGCAATGGTAGAATTCTTAGTGTTTCCAATATATTCATTGAACCAGTGGTCCTTTCCTTTAGCAGTTTCCCTATAATTGTTAAGACTGTGCATTGGCTTGAAATACTAAGAGAGAAACAGTAAAAGAATGTCTTGTGAGAAAGAGATGTTCAGTGTAGCCTCCCTAAAAAAATCACACAGTTTTATTGGTATTTTATATCATTTAGTTTTGAGGCTATAGGTATAGATGCTTTCATAANAACAGTAAAAGGATGTCTTGTGAGAAAGAGATGTTCAGTGTAGCCTCCCTTAAAAAATCACACAGTTTTATTGGTATTTTATATCATTTAGTTTTGAGGCTATAGGTATAGATGCTTTCATAAACATTAGAAAGTGCTTGCTAAAGCAAATGTATAATTCTATCTGAGCAATAGGAAGGTCAACAAAAGGAGGTACAATTAATTAGAGAACCAGGAAGGCCAGTGAAGTTTGTTTGGAGATATTATGAATACTATATTTAAAATAAATGCTCAAGATTCATAATTTTTGGAACTAATGCTCTTTTTCTATGCCACTCTTCTTCTCCCATATAACTATTCAGAGAAAGATGAGTAGTAGAATAATTTGCCTGTGTATACATAAAATCACATATGCTTGGACACCCTTCCATCATATATGGAAAATTACTCAGTGCTTTGCATAACTATTTTAAAAACTGGGTGTTTACTCATGAACAAGTCATGTCTAGTGTTGAATTTCTTTAAGAATGAATTAAGTGAATTGGAAAAAAATGACTGCAGGAAAAAATGTGAATATATTGTAAAAATTAAAATAGGCATGTCTCCGCCGTGAAAAACAACAAAAGAGAAAAATCAGTATCTTTTTTTAGGTATCCTGTGATCCAGGCAAAATGAAAAGCAAATTGATTTAATTAAAAAAATCTTGCTGGGGATGAGCTATCCCATTAGGGAAGCAATGTGAATGTGACTTTCATTAGGGCTCTCCTGGAAGATCTTAGCAACTGCTTATACTTGACTGCTGGTGCAGCTTTAATTTTAAAGGGGCTTGGCTGACAATAAAGTTATGATCTTATAGCATAATTCAGATTGCTGATAATATTTAATAAAAAGGAAAAATATAAAATATGCAAAATGGTCCATGAAGGTTATAAAGAGATGAAAGGGATCTGCATACACTTCCTAACAAAATTTTTTTTATCCTTGTTTCCAAGTTTCTAAGATTTTATTCAAAGCTAAAGTAAAATATTGCCTGCCTTGTTGGAACACGAAAAATGTGACTAGCCAAAATACGGAAGGAAATATTGCTAGTAAGTTTATGTAGGGTAAAGCTAGTCATATGCATACGCTTATAACAGAGAAATTGTGTCTCACTTTCTTCTGCAAAATATTCAGGAAATTCAAGGGAAGAAAAGATGTATATCTCTGTGTGCATTATAAAGGTCTATTTCTTTATACACCTGTATTTAAAGTTTAAAGAAGAAATAATTTCTGAAATATTTTTAAATAGTAAGAATTTAAAGACAGTAAGCAAATTTGTTTTTGTCAAACTGATATATGAGAGAAATTTCCAAGCAAAATCAACTAAACTAATATTGATGTGCTGTATCTGGTAAAGTTAATAAAGTTTGACTATCTCAATTTTTAAATTAGATTTAGCAATTTTTAACTTAACAAAGAAATAACCCTAAAAATATGGTTATAAGTGCCTGATGAGGTTTATCTCCTGTAAAAAGAAAATAATCACTTACAATTGACAATACACTTACCAAACTTAATAGCATACTCATCTCTTAGAAAATGCATAAATTCAGATACTGGTTTCAGAAACTTTTCATATAATTACTGTATGTCCTGGACATTTTAGTACCATTTACAATGTTCTCATTTATAACTGTTTATAAGTGTTTCATTATTTTACTTTCACATTTTAGCTCTTTTATATTTAAACCTATAGCCCTTCTAAAGCAGTGAGTGTGTGGGATGTAAATGGCAAAAGTTTATATTTTTAAGATTACGGCACTCTTGTTTTCCTAATTCATGGCCTGAGTGAGGGTCTGGCTTCTTGTCAACATGAAGGCATCCAGAATAGGGAAAGAAAAGTGCTAACTCAGGAGATCCAAGGCAGTTTTCTAACTTTGACATTGTTTCTTCTTTGCACTGTTAATTACTTTTAAAATACTTGAAACTTTACTCTTAGATATTTCAATATTAACTGCAAAAAAAATGCTTCAGCACCACCTTGACAATCCCATATCATTGTGGGTAACTGAGAATTAGCTCTGACTTATTGGAGATTCAGAAATGTAAGACTTGTAGGTAAGTAAAATCAATGTTCAAAACACAAATTTATGTGAAGACATTCTAGTAATAAAAAACTGCTGTGTGTCTAATACTTTGGTATATTTAGAAGATAACCTGAGTAATAAAGATTATTTAGAAAATAACCAAAGGATAAATGCCTCATGAACATTCTTAAGATTGCAATTAGTACTTAATTGACATTAAATTTAAATTAACAATTAAAGAGAAAACTATTTGCATCTCTATAGGTATAGCTAATCAAAATTGCATACTCTTTGAGAGTTATAAGGGAGAGCTGTATAAATACCTAAGCTGACTAGTGTAAAAATGGAAGTTACTACAATTTTAGACATCTATTTAAGGCAATAATGNAGAAGTCACTACAATTTTAGACATCTATTTAAGGCAATAATGTAAATTCTGAAAATAATCTTAACAATGTGTACCTTTACTGGGAAATAACCAAATGGGCTAAGAAAATGAGAAAACATTAATGAAAATATAATTTAAGGCTGGGATCTGGAAACCTGATTTTCATACCACTTCCTTAATACTTACGCAAAATAAGAGAACCTAGTTTGCTTTTCAAAAGAATATATAAGGTCAGATATGAAAATGAAGTTTCCCAGGTGTCTTGCAGAAAAACAAAAAGTTTAGCAAATGCAATATCTCTAGCTAGGGAGAAATGAAGACATTTACTAGACTATGAGTATGTAATCCATTTTTTAATATGCCAATGTGTTATATATATTATATATATATATTGCATTACTGCAGTATATCTTATATATTAGAAAATAGTACATTTTATATATGTATAAAATGCATGTTATATATATGATACATTACATATAATATATGTGTATATATAAATAGTGAGAGAGTGATAAAATATAAAAACTTGATTAATTGTGGTAAAGCACACATATAAGGTTGGCATTATACCATTACACTGTTCTATTTATTTATTTATTTATTTATTTATTTTTGAGAGAGAGAGAGAGTGGGGGTGGGGGTGTAGAGGGAGAGAGAGAGAGAACCTCAAGCAGGTTCCACTCCCAACACAAAGCCTGACATGACCCTGAGATCATGACCTGGGTGGAAACCAAGAATCAGACGCTGAAACTGACTGAGCCACTCAGCACCCCTGTATTTCTTAATGTTTTAAACATCTTTGTGAGGGAAAAGGGGAAGGTATTACATAACAAGTAAAATAATTGGGTTAACAAAAAAGCAAAAACTTTACTTTGGACCTGCACTGGAAATTTCTTTGGAACTCAAAGTTCTTTGGTCTCTTGAGCTTCCGGTGACTTGATTTGCTATCAGACATAAGACTTTCAAAACAATTTGCTCTGAACATAGTTTGCTATGGGATTCCAAAACCTTTGCTCAATTTAGTTTATTAAAATTACTTTTAATCACCCCTTAATACCTATGATAATTATATTTCTGATGTTCCTAATAAAGTTTAGCAACATCACTGCAACATTGGGATAGGCAGCATGAGTTAAGAAAAGTTTCAGAAAATACTTGGAGCAGGTTAAATATCCACTTAGGTTGACTGTCCCTGAAATACTAAGTTCCTTCATGAAAATTCTTCTGACACAGTTATTGGACTGCAATATTACTGACTTGTCCAAGTAAAGTGTGCCAGTCAGTAGTAAAATCAATGCCCATGATCTCAGGTAACCCCTCTATTTTTGAATTGAAACTAAGTGTATATTGGAAATGTTCTTCCTCCAAAAATGTATGAAATAGCTCCAGTTATACCCTCAGAGAGATGTTTTGAAGAAGCTACTACTGATCAACATTGCGACTATTTATATATTAAAAACTAATGACAATAATGAATTATAACACACTGACTTAAAAAAAAGATAGGAGTACATAGTGACTTTTAAGGGTGAGAGAAAGGGAGGCAACAAAAACAAAAACAAAAGCTTTAGAGAAAATTGCTGGCAAATAAATGTAGAAAATGTTGAATTAGAAAAGCACCATTTTGCAATTCCAGGCAATAAAATTCAATTTAGCCAGAATCATCAGTAAATGGTAAAACCATTGGGAGAAAATGTTGTAAGGGGAATAGTTGTTTTCATGGTTTTAAGGATGTGATTTAAGTGATTACTTGCTAATACACAGGGGAAATGCACCTTCAGAATGAAGAGAGATTTGTTAACCTCTCATCTAAGGGATTGAATTTATTGTCACCAATAGTGGTAAAGCCTGGCGTTGTGTGCCTCACAAAATATTCTTGCCTCACAAAACTCTTTAACCTGTATCTCATCATGAAGAAACAATCTGACAAATTCTGCATATGGAATATGCTTCAAGATACCTGGTCTANATTTTAGCTCTTTTATATTTAAACCTATAGCCCTTCTAAAGCAGTGAGTGTGTGGGATGTAAATGGCAAAAGTTTATATTTTTAAGATTACGGCACTCTTGTTTTCCTAATTCATGGCCTGAGTGAGGGTCTGGCTTCTTGTCAACATGAAGGCATCCAGAATAGGGAAAGAAAAGTGCTAACTCAGGAGATCCAAGGCAGTTTTCTAACTTTGACATTGTTTCTTCTTTGCACTGTTAATTACTTTTAAAATACTTGAAACTTTACTCTTAGATATTTCAATATTAACTGCAAAAAAAATGCTTCAGCACCACCTTGACAATCCCATATCATTGTGGGTAACTGAGAATTAGCTCTGACTTATTGGAGATTCAGAAATGTAAGACTTGTAGGTAAGTAAAATCAATGTTCAAAACACAAATTTATGTGAAGACATTCTAGTAATAAAAAACTGCTGTGTGTCTAATACTTTGGTATATTTAGAAGATAACCTGAGTAATAAAGATTATTTAGAAAATAACCAAAGGATAAATGCCTCATGAACATTCTTAAGATTGCAATTAGTACTTAATTGACATTAAATTTAAATTAACAATTAAAGAGAAAACTATTTGCATCTCTATAGGTATAGCCAATCAAAATTGCATACTCTTTGAGAGTTATAAGGGAGAGCTGTATAAATACCTAAGCTGACTAGTGTAAAAATAGAAGTCACTACAATTTTAGACATCTATTTAAGGCAATAATGTAAATTCTGAAAATAATCTTAACAATGTGTACCTTTACTGGGAAATAACCAAATGGGCTAAGAAAATGAGAAAACATTAATGAAAATATAATTTAAGGCTGGGATCTGGAAACCTGATTTTCATACCACTTCCTTAATACTTACGCAAAATAAGAGAACCTAGTTTGCTTTTCAAAAGAATATATAAGGTCAGATATGAAAATGAAGTTTCCCAGGTGTCTTGCAGAAAAACAAAAAGTTTAGCAAATGCAATATCTCTAGCTAGGGAGAAATGAAGACATTTACTAGACTATGAGTATGTAATCCATTTTTTAATATGCCAATGTGTTATATATATTATATATATATATTGCATTACTGCAGTATATCTTATATATTAGAAAATAGTACATTTTATATATGTATAAAATGCATGTTATATATATGATACATTACATATAATATATGTGTATATATAAATAGTGAGAGAGTGATAAAATATAAAAACTTGATTAATTGTGGTAAAGCACACATATAAGGTTGGCATTATACCATTACACTGTTCTATTTATTTATTTATTTATTTATTTATTTTTGAGAGAGAGAGAGAGTGGGGGTGGGGGTGTAGAGGGAGAGAGAGAGAGAACCTCAAGCAGGTTCCACTCCCAACACAAAGCCTGACATGACCCTGAGATCATGACCTGGGTGGAAACCAGGAATCAGAAGCTGAAACTGACTGAGCCACTCAGCACCCCTGTTTTTTCTTAATGTTTTAAACATCTTTGTGAGGGAAAAGGGGAAGGTATTACATAACAAGTAAAATAATTGGGTTAACAAAAAAGCAAAAACTTTACTTTGGACCTGCACTGGAAATTTCTTTGGAACTCAAAGTTCTTTGGTCTCTTGAGCTTCCGGTGACTTGATTTGTTATCAGACATAAGACTTTCAAAACAATTTGCTCTGAACATAGTTTGCTATGGGATTCCAAAACCTTTGCTCAATTTAGTTTATTAAAATTACTTTTAATCACCCCTTAATACCTATGATAATTATATTTCTGATGTTCCTAATAAAGTTTAGCAACATCACTGCAACATTGGGATAGGCAGCATGAGTTAAGAAAAGTTTCAGAAAATACTTGGAGCAGGTTAAATATCCACTTATGTTGACTGTCCCTGAAATACTAAGTTCCTTCATGAAAATTCTTCTGACACAGTTATTGGACTGCAATATTACTGACTTGTCCAAGTAAAGTGTGCCAGTCAGTAGTAAAATCAATGCCCATGATCTCAGGTAACCCCTCTATTTTTGAATTGAAACTAAGTGTATATTGGAAATGTTCTTCCTCCAAAAATGTATGAAATAGCTCCAGTTATACCCTCAGAGAGATGTTTTGAAGAAGCTACTACTGATCAACATTGTGACTATTTATATATTAAAAACTAATGACAATAATGAATTATAACACACTGACTTAAAAAAAAGATAGGAGTACATAGTGACTTTTAAGGGTGAGAGAAAGGGAGGCAACAAAAACAAAAACAAAAGCTTTAGAGAAAATTGCTGGCAAATAAATGTAGAAAATGTTGAATTAGAAAAGCACCATTTTGCAATTCCAGGCAATAAAATTCAATTTAGCCAGAATCATCAGTAAATGGTAAAACCATTGGGAGAAAATGTTGTAAGGGGAATAGTTGTTTTCATGGTTTTAAGGATGTGATTTAAGTGATTACTTGCTAATACACAGGGGAAATGCACCTTCAGAATGAAGAGAGATTTGTTAACCTCTCATCTAAGGGATTGAATTTATTGTCACCAATAGTGGTAAAGCCTGGCGTTGTGTGCCTCACAAAATATTCTTGCCTCACAAAACTCTTTAACCTGTATCTCATCATGAAGAAACAATCTGACAAATTCTGCATATGGAATATGTGCTTCAAGATACCTGGTCTGGCCTTTTTAATAAATTAACACTATTTATAAATAGAAGGTTTAGGGACTAATCTAAATCAAAATGCATCAAAGATAACAGCCAATGCTATGGGCATATCTTGATTGATTCATGGATTAAATTCATGGATTAAAAAAGAAAGTGAAGGGGCACCTGGATGGCTCAGTCCTTAAGCGTCTGTCTTCGGCTCAGGGCCTGACCCCAGGGTCCTGGGATCGATCGAGCCTGGCATGGGGCTCCCTGCTCCACTGCGAGCCTTCTTCTTCCCACTTCCCCTGCTCTCTCGCTGGTTGTCTCTCTCTATCTCTGTCAAATTAAAAAAAAAAAGTAGAGTGAAGAGGAAGAGAAGGAAGATAAGGAGGAGGTGCAGCTGCTGCTATAAAGGCATTTTAAAGCCAATAGTCAGAGGAGCTGATTTGAATACATAATCTAAGCTATATTCTAGCATTGTTAATTTTTTATAGAATTGCAGATTATTTTCTTACACATGGTAATGCTACTATGGCTATGTAAGAATAATCTATGGTTAAAAAACTCATACTGAGGTATTTATGGTTTAAGTGTCATAAATTCTACAACTTATTTTCAAATTATATATCTATTCATAAATTGCATATATATGTATATAATTACATATATAAATATAGTGTCTGAATCATCCAAAGGTTGTGCGTGTGTGTGCCTGTGTGTTTACGTGTGTGTGTTTGTGCAGAGATTATGAAAAATCTATTAAAATTTAGTATATTTTGGTGAAACATATATAAATATATATATATATATGAATGTTGTCATACTGCTGTTTAACAATTTGTAAGTTTGAAATATACTCAAAGTTGAAGAAATTTTAATATAATTATGTAATTATTATAAAATAAAATAAACTATAAAAGTAAATTTTAATAAAATACAGTTATTCTAGCATATGTACTGGAAATTGAAAAAATACAACCATTTCTTTTTAATCCTTTCAACATTATTACATATCAGGAACTTTGGTACCAAAATATTATTCCCTATTTCCTCTATATTTTGTGACATACTCATAAGTCCAATAATTGAACACTTAAATGCCTTTTTAAGTACATTTGCTGTGCTAAATTTCTGTAGACTTCCTAAAAGCAGAGATTTATAAGAATTGAAATAGTATATAATAATCAGAATTTGTATATTTTTATGATAGTTAAACAAGTATTCATTTAATATTGTAGGTAGTTGGTTCGACTTTCTTTTTTAATGATCATGTTTCTTTCTCTTTATCATTGGGAACTAAAGAAAAAAGTTATTAAGAAACTGAAGAAAGTAATAGCAAATGAAAATCAAAGAATATAGAAAGGCATCTACAAGTACTTGATTATGTAAGGTAACGTACACATTTTATGTATAATCATAATTGAATAGTGATCTAGTCAAACCTCCAAAGAATGTATAAATCTAGCATATGAGTAGGCATCCAAATTAATGAAACTAGTTATCAGTCAAGAATGACAGATATATGTAGATATTTTATTGTTTACATACCATATCTGTGCCAAGGAGACAAACATGTTTTGTCTTTTGGGGATTACAAGTTTCTTATTTATTTTGACAACTCTCCTAGAAAATTCCCTGAAGCAATGTCTGTTCTTTTTAAAATTTCTGAAACTATTTCCTTTGTGGCAACCTCCTGGTATAAAATTATCAAGCCCATGTATGAAAAAGCTAGTAGGCTTTCCCAGTGTTGATTTCCAACTTTAGTTCACTCTATATTTTCACTCATTAATTTTTTCTATTCCCTGCACTGTTCATAGTCTACAGTTGTAATTCTTTCTTATAAATAGTAATATAATTTATTTCCTCAGCCACCACTGGATTAATGTCTCAAAACTCCTCCTTATCATGTCACATTTCTGATTTCAGTCTCCAACAGCACCTTATTACCTACTGTATAAAAAAAGCAGCAATGTTTTCTTTTTTTTTTTAATTCATTAGCCAACATATAGTACATCATTAGTTTTTGATGTACTGTTCAATGATTCATTAGTTGCGTGTAACATCTAGTGCTCATTACATCACATGCCCTCCTTAATACCCATCACCCGGTTACCCAATCCCCCCATCCACCTCCCTTTCCACAACCCTCAGTTTGTTTCCAGGAGTCAGGAGTCTCTCATGGTTTGTCTCCCTCTTTGATTTCTTCCTTTTCAGTTTTCCCTCCCTTCCCTTGTGATCCTCTGCAAGAATTCTTATATTCCCCATGAGTGAAAAGTGTGCCTCTGTTTCCAAATATATGTAGAAATATGCAGTCGTGTTGCTATGAGCAATCAGTTTCTTAGCCCATTGCTGGTATTCCAGGGCTCCACACAACTGATTTCTATTTACGTACACCTCATCTTGTTCTTTTAAATTTTCTATTCTGTTCAGATATTTTTATTCCTCTCTGATGTTCATTCTCAGTACTATTGCATATTTCTATATATATTTGTAAATAGAGGCATACTTCTGACACATTGTCTGCTTGGTTCCAGACCACTGCAATAAAACAAATATACCAATAAAGTGACTCAAATGAATTTTTTGGTTTCCCAGTGCATATAAAAGTTATGCTTACTTTATACCATAGCTTATTAAGTGGGCAATTTCATTATGTCTAAAAAAAAAGTGTACACACCTTAACTAAAAAATACTTTATTTCTAAAAAATACTAACCATCATCTGAACTTTCAGTGAGTCACAATCACTGCTCATAGATAACCATAAAAAATATAGTAATAATAAAAATGTTTGAAATATTGTGGAATTTTTGAAAATGTAGCACAGAGAAACAAAGTGAGCAAACCAGTACCAATAGACTCTCTCAATGCTTGGTTGCCACAAACCTTCATTTTCTAAAAAGTGTAGTCTCTGTTAAGTGCAATAAAGTGGAGAGCAATAAATCAGGTATGTCTGTAACTGATGTTCTCTTGATCTCACTTCTTACTAGAAATACCAACCCATTTTCCCAATTTCATGAAAATTTCTCTAAACAGCCAAAGCCCAAATTGTATATATTTTCACCAACACTAATCATTTAGAACATGATTTAATTTATTAATACTGGTCTTATTCATACACTTATTATCAAGATGCTCATAATATAATCAGGAAAATATAGTTTAATCACAAAAATATTCTCCTGCTTTATTTTTTTAATTTTTTAAAATATTTAATTTATTTATTTGACAGACGGGGAGGAGAGAGAGAGAGAGAGAGAGCAAGCACACAAGCAGGGGGGAGTAGGAGAGGGAGAAGCAGGCTCCCCGCTGAGCAGGGGGCTGGAGGTGAGGCTCAATCCCAGGACCCTGGGATCATGACCTGAGCCGAAGGCAGATGCTTAACTGACTGAGCCACCCAGGTGCCCCCTCGTGTTTTAAATTACATTCTCCATTGCTTGTGAATTTAGGTATATTCTCCTAAACCTCTCACTCGGCTTTATAAATATCTAATTTATTGTTTAAATGATAATGTATTGAACATATTCCTTCTAGATTATACATTCCCAGGAACAGTGACTATTTCTTTCATTAAATATATTCTTTGTTGTTTGCATGCTACTTGGCACAAAATACATGTTAAACAAACAAAAAATCTGGAAGACTGATCTGTTTCCGTCCCCAATAATACAATATTTTTTAAATTAAAGGAAAAAAATCAGTTATATGATAGTTGTATATATATATTATAACATTTCAGATGAGTTGATTTTTTATATAATAGCATGGACAGTAAAATCATCATTACTTCGGAAAGCAGTATTTCTTTAATCATGGTGAAATTTAACTTTTCTATTCATGTTCAGAAGGGCCACAAACAAAAGTATTTCCATATGAACACTTTACAAATAAACTTATTGTTAATGTCCAGACTGAACAATATCCTGCCCAATAGGAATGAATAAACAGCTATAATCATTCTATATCAAATAGATGAATTTCCATTGATTGGTGATACAATCAAGTAATTATCTACTTCTATAAATATAAAAGATGGATGTTAGCTCCATTTCAGATATGGTCTAGTTATGCTTTTATGTAAGAATGTTGGTCTCATTACATAAATGTGTGGAAAGTTGTGGTTATAATCCAGTAATTAATTAACTCTCCATATTTGTATCATTACAGTCCTCTTACCAGAGTAAATTTAGAGTCATATTCTTGATTATGCCAAAATCTAAGATCTTTCCTAGTTCTAAATAAACTTATTTCCTAGAAAGAGCAGGAGATCTTTGTTTTAGTGTAACTACATTCAATTTGTGAGAATAAATGACCTGTCTCAAAGATGTAATTTAGGTTTTAAAACTATTTGACTTAATTCACATCCACATATTTAATCGTAGGCACTTTGCAAACTCTTGTAGGTAATTGCACCAATATTAATTACAGCATGTCTACTAAATTTTTTTTCTTGTTATGGATAGTACTGAGTATCAAATATTTCACTTAAATGAATTAGTCTATGACTTGAGTTTTACAATTTTGGACTGTACAGCTGCATTCTGTTGTAATACTTAGTGACATCAGTGTTATATTTAGAGCAAAAATAGTGATCATGAATATACCCACACCAATGATCTTAACTGTGAAAATTGAATACTAAAACTAACTTGCAATGATTATTTTAATATTTGAAAATTAATATTAATATTTGTTATTAATTTTATTAATATTTTAATATCCATATTTAAAAGTATACTTTTATCACTATAACCTTTCATTATATTAATAATCTATTTTTGCTTTTTTAAATTTACATTTTTTTTTAATAAGAGAGAGAATTCTAGAGTTGATTGGAAATACCGGGTGTGATAATCTTTATCCTAGGTCATTTACCTTGCATCTAGTACAACAATTCGGGTTCTATATATATAATCTTTCTATATACGTGTATATATATAGGACATATGTTTATGTATGTGTCTATATAGGATATATACATATATTTTTTTAATTTTAAAAATGTCTGAACCACTTCATAGACTCAGAGAGGTTGACCAGAGAAATGGCCTAAACATGGTGTTTCTTATTGTGACATCATACATCCCTCAATGTCCTCTAATTTTTTCTTCCAGCCCATCCAAATTCAGTCACCAACTAAATATAATGTAGCTGTGACCTCTGGGTCTCCAAAAGACTAACTTTCATCTTATTTGATGTTTTAGCAGTATTCAGAATATTTTATAGTTTACTCATTTTTTAACTCTTTAATTTCTCTAAGCTTATCCTAGCTTCCATGGTATATAGCACATGTATTTTTAAAAATGATTTTGTCTTGTCTATTTGGCTCCCTCTCTGACTTCTTCTTCCCTCTCCTCTTGACTTCTCCTCTACCTGACTGATGAATGTCTCCCTGTTTGTAGATCTAGCTTCTCTTCTAATCTAATGTTTTTTTTTTTTAAGAATCTCATGCACTCCTAGGGCTTAGCTGCTAACTTTTTGCTAACAAATCTAATTGTTTATATCACTGTGGACCTTACATCTGAGTCTGTAACTGCATATTAAAATGTTGAGAGGATTTGAAATTTTTGCATGATTGTTACATTATATTACGTTACAAAAATAGCATCTAAAAATACCATTTTCCCCTTTTCTGAGTGTATTTCTTCTTCTAACTTTCCTCCCCTGGTAACTGAGACATCTATTCACTTAGTGGCCTATTACAGAAACCTTCCTTTTTAAGAACTCCAGGTAGAGTCCATGATCAGGTCCTGTTGCGTTTACCACTAAAATCTTTCTTAAATGTATCTAATCCTCTCTTTCTCTATTAGAACTATTATGTAGTTCAAAGTACACTATCTGATCCCCTGCAAGAGAGGTTTGGGCTGTGTGGAAATATTTTGCTTATCATTATATATTTGTAGAGTAAGATAATTACCTTATAGGGATAATAAAACACTAAACAACTGCAATGTATAGGCCAATTCTACCCAATGAAGTTTTTTTCTGACACTGGGTTTAGTTTAACAAAGAGAATTTAATGTACAAAAGTGGTTAAACACATATAATAGGACTTAGAGCATTGTAAAAGCAAAATGGAGATACTGAAGTATCACAGAAATATAACCTAGAGAGTGACTCTCATCCCTAGGACCGGGGAAACAAAGGGAGGCAGATGTGATTATCAGAATATAAAGCTTAGAGGTAGGGCCCCACAAAAATTGGACTTAGGAGGAGACACTGCCCAGCTTGGAGGTGATACCTCAGGAGTTTAGAGGAGGAGAATGCAGGGATGAAACGCAAGGAATTAAGGAGGGGGAACAGCCTGGCAGTAGCTGGTGCCTTCAAAAATGCGAATGAAGCTGGTTCTGTGGGCATAGAAAGAACATGGAAATTGGAACCAACCACTTCTAGAGCCAACTGCAGCTGCCTGGGGAACTGCTCATTATCCAGGTGATACAGATGGGGAGACTTCCCTTGGCCTAGATTCTAGGCACCCCTGGCACCTTCTATTGGTAGAATCATACAAGGGAAAATAAACGTAAGTTGCAGGGCCCCAGTTTTAGAATCATATATCATTAATTGGGAGGGCAGCTTTAGAACTTAGAGACAATTTTATATCCATTATTTCTCAGTGTTGAAAGGCATTGAATAGGTAGTTAATTAGTCATGGTGTTTTCTAGTCACTATGTTTTCTATCATATCAACTATCCAGTCTAAAGACTCTTCATCATTTTTACTGTTGTTTTTAAAAATCACTGGTCACATGGACAATATTTCCACTTAGCTTTAGAATTATCTTTTCTATAAAAAATTTCTTTAAAAAACAAAGAAAAAGAAAATTTTTAAAAAGCAAAAATATATGATTAACAATGAAAGGGCTACTGTGAAAAATGTTAAATTTTTCAATTATATTAAAAGTGATTATTGTATGCTAGTTTTAATATTCTATTTTCATAGGATCATTTGTGTGGCTATATTCATAATGACTATTTTTACTCTAAATATAACACTGATGTCACTGTCTAAGTATTACAATAAAGTCCGTTGTGCCTGGTCCAAGAGGTACATGTCTTCTGCCAGTAATCATGAAACTATGACAAGCTAGTTTATTAACCTCTAAATTGGCTTAAATCTCAAACCATTCCTAGTTCTTGAGAAAAGTGATAAACATTTTCACACACACACATGCACACACACACACACACACCTCCTGTTACCTTAAGGATCAAAATACAATACAGGGGCTAATTCTTTTTTTTTTAATCTTTTTTTTAAATGTTTTTTTATTATATTGTGTTAGTCACCATACAGTACATCCCTGGTTTCTGATGTAAAGTTNCTAAGGATCAAAATACAATACAGGGGCTAATTCTTTTTTTTTTTAATCTTTTTTTTAAATGTTTTTTTATTATATTGTGTTAGTCACCATTCAGTACATCCCTGGTTTCTGATGTAAAGTTCGATGATTCATTAGTCGCGTATAACACCCAGTGCACCATGCAATACGTGCCCTCCTTACTACCCATCACCAGTCTATCCCATTCCCCCCCCTCCCCTCTGAAGCCCTCGGTTTGTTTCCCAGAGTCCATAGTCTCTCATGCTTCATTCCCCCTTCTGATTACCCCCCCTTCTTTATCCCTTTCTTCCCCTACCGATCTTCCTAGTTCTTATGTTCCATAGATGAGAGAGATCATATGATAATTGTCTTTCTCTGCTTGACTTATTTCATTTAGCATTATCTCCTCCAGTGCCGTCCATGTTGCAGCAAATGTTGAGAACTCGTTCTTTCTGATAGCTGACTAATATTCCATTGTATATATGGACCACAACTTCTTAATCCAGTCATCTGTTGAAGGGCGTCTCAGTTCCTTCCACAATTTAGCTATTGTGGACAATGCTGCTATGAACATTGGGGTGCATATGGCCCTTCTCTTCACTATGACAGGGGCTAATTCTTAAATACAAATCATACATTTTCCTTCCTTGTGTAAATATATTTCTTCCTTTTTTATTCAAATATTACTTAATAATCTTCTCTTGTTTAAATCCAATTTTAACTTTTTTTTTTAATTAGCCCTTTCAAATTGTGTTCTGGAAACTGCTCTTCATGCTTGTGAAAGTCAACTGGATGTATCTCTTGCCAATTCTACATTTACTGACATCACAAAGGCAGCTTGAAATCAGCCATGGTGATGGTAGTAATGATATAATGAATGTGTTAACTAACACTAGGGAGGTAATAATTTTTCAATATACGTGTATCAAATAAATACATTAAACTTACACAATATTGTATCTCAATTATATCTCAATAAAGCTGCAAAAACAAATTCTGGCAATGGCCCAGGCCCAAAGATAACTACCTTCAAACCAGTAGAAGGAAAAACAAGAATTATTGTAAATATGGTCATATATATATAATATATATTTATATATATTATTATATATAATATATAAAATAATTTGCTCACCTTCACATTTGACGTAGGTGGGATTTCTTGCTGTATTTTGTTTGTAACTTTCTTATATGTAACAAAAGCTTCTTACATTGCTTTTCTGCTTTATATTTCCTTTAATATTATAGAATATAAAAATTGTTTACATGCCATTAGTTAACAGATTATTTTTACTTTAAAAAGACCATTTCCCTACATCTCATTTTTGTAAACAAACTTTAAAAATTACATAAAGAGGATGGAATGTGTAACAGAGTTAGTGTTTGCCAATTAGTTTCTTCATAGATACATTTTAAGTAAAGATAGTTAACATATTTAATGCAAAACAGAGTATGTTATTTTATATTCTAAGAAGCAGATATATATTTTCCAAAATAATAACAATACCAGTAAGGAGCTATGATTTAAGAAAGAATGCATTATTGTGCTTAGAACAGATAAAGGAATTGTCTTTCATGAAGTCAATGCCTTTGGAAGGATGCCAAGAGTATGACAGATCTAGGGGCGCCTGGATGGTGCAGTCGTTAAGCGTCTGCCTTCGGCTCAGGGCGTGATCCCAGCATTCTGGGATCGAGCCCCACGTCAGGCTNGTGGTGCAGTCGTTAAGCGTCTGCCTTCGGCTCAGGGCGTGGAGCCTGCTTCTTCCTCTCCCACTCCCCCTGCTTGTGTTCCCTCTCTCGCTGGCTGTCTCTATCTCTGTCGAGTAAATAAATAAAATCTTTAAAAAAAAAAAGAGTATGACAGATCTAGAAGTGAATATTTGAACCTCTGACACCATAGTGTGTTCAGTCATTATAATTTCCTGCCCAGAAATGTGTAAATTAGGAGAAAGTGATCCACAAAGAGAGCTTGTATANTATGACAGATCTAGAAGTGAATATTTGAACCTCTGACACCATAGTGTCTTCAGTCATTATAATTTCCTGCCCAGAAATGTGTAAATTAGGAGAAAGTGATCCACAAAGAGAGCTTGTATATAGATGTTTCCTTGTTGAAATTTAAAGTAACTGACAAAATGGAAGAGATTTTTTGTTCAATAGAACACAGATACTTTATTTTTCTTAAGATTTATTTATTTTAGAGAGAGTGTGTGAGCAGGAGGAGGGGCTGAGGGAGAGGGAAAGGGGAGCAGACTATACCCTGAATGGGGAACCTGAGGTGGGGCTCCATGTGGGGCTCGATCGCAGGCCCCTGTTATCAGGAGCTGAGCAGAAACCAAGAGTTGGATGATTAACTGATTGAGACACCCAGGTGCCCTGAACACAGGTACTTTAAAATTAGGCACAATGGATGACTGTAGTTCTAAATTTGACCCCCAAAATAGGATTGACCAATATTTAAATAGCTTTTGACTTGTTAAAGGATAGATATCTTCGTCAAAATTAAAGATAAATGAAAGGCCCAACCTTAAAGCAGTGGATACTACTTTAAAAAACATGATACTAATAGTGATTTTCACACATCCTCTTCATTCTAATATTATAATAGAGTATTATGTCAGTTAATATCAAATGATCTTATTAGGTCCTATAGAAAATTATCCATTGTATCATTTTAAGCATTTTCTTACGAATATATTTCCTTATTTGAAAGCGTGTTAACTTAGGAGATTCTTTACAGAAAGAGGAACACATTCCGGCTAGTATCCATGCTTCATCACATGTATATTTTCTCACTGGGAAGTCTTTACAGAGTACGGTTTCAGTAAAGCTGCCATGGGTCATTACTATAACATATTCTTACAAAAATAGCTAATTAGATATTAGATACTAGAAACTGACTCCTTGTATTAGTCTAAAACCTTGAGGGTGAAAATAAATGATTGCTGTGAAAGACTTCTTTATTCTGTAATCTAGAAAATGCAAGATTAGTAAACCACAGAAGGTTAATTTACACAAATGAAAGATCACTGATTCATGTTCAGTCCTTATACATTTGCTTTTGGGTCTAATAGAGTTTTCTCAATAAATTATAAAGTTGATAATTTGATAAGAGTCTGCTGTTTGCACCAGGAGAATGTAATTTGATTCATTCCAAAGAGTGAAGCCACACTTGGGGAAAGTCTGCTCAGCAGACAGATATAGCACTCATTCAGTTGTTCCTGTACTGAATTAGTTTGCTGTATTCAAAACAAAATGAAAAATTATAATGGGCTCCAGCTTTCCTTAATACCTTTGTATGTGCGCTAATACACTTCAGCTTACATCTGTATTCTGATATATGCTATCATTGGTGCATTTCTCTTTCTCCTTTTGGAGTTGTAACGATAGGAATTGTTTGAATGTAAGTAACATGTTGTAGATACATTTGCCTAATCCATTCATTTATTCCTGACATTTTAAAAACACATATATAATTCATTATTTTAAAGTTAATTATAAATATATTGTTATAATATTTAACATTTCTTTAGTTGCAAATAAGCAAAAGTTACTTCAAATAGGCTAAAGTATTTTATAGAAAATTAGAAGACTTTCTAGACAAAGAAGCAGGGCATGCATCAGAGAATGGAGAGTCAATCGGAATACAAGAAATTCTGACTCATTTTCTGGTCTCTGTCTCTCATTTTTTTCTTTCCTTCCTCCCTCCCTTTCCTTTTTTCTCCTTTTCTTCTCTTTATCAAAACTGATCCTCTAAACAAAAGATTCTAATGTATTAAGAATTAGAATCAAGAGCAAGCTTTTACTGAAATAGCACGGAATTTGACACAAATTTTAAGCCAGGAATCTATAGGAATATATAATATTGGTTGATATAAACCTTAATGCGTAAAACAGTAGTTTATTAAATCAGAATAAAATTTTCCTTAGAAATATTTATTTTCACATTTGCAAAAGTCACATTTTTTGACTATTTTATGTAATGTAAAAAAATTGGTATCTAAAAGTTTTCCTTTTTTCTAATTGTTTCTCTTTCTTAATGTTTAAAAGTCAGAAATTACCGAATGTAAATCTGTTGACTGAATTAATGACAGAATGTGTGCTTTTTCTTTAAAATAAGACTTTAGCATGATTTCCATATAATTATGGACCTTTTGGCTCTGAATACAACAACAAAAAATAATGGTATGTATTTTTTTATCATGGGGGGAGATTAAAGTAAGAAATTTTGCATGGGGCCACACTACAAATTAAAAATCAAAATTAAAACATATTTGTATATTAAAAATTAGTACACTTTCTATAATACACGACATATTAGAAAATCTGTTTTATATTAGCCATGTAACATATTATAGAAAACAAATTATCCAATTGTGTGCAATTAGCACTTTCATTTGGATACAGCTTGAAAAATGCATAATCTTTTTTTCTCATAATGAGAGCTAACTCTTAGACATTATCATGAGTGCTACTAATTTGGCAAGTTTTCATGAGAAAGTCAATAATTTGAAGTGTCATATCTCTAAAAATATAGCTGAAACAAAATAACACATTACCCATTCATGGATTAATGTAAATCATTTAAAAAACCAGAGGAATCAAGTACATCACAATTAAATTCTAAATTAGCAAAAATGTTCTTTCTTGATTTATATACTTTTTAACTGTTGTTCTTTTTCATATAGAATTGCTGCCTTCATTACATTTACTGAGAAGTTCCAAAGCTTAAAACAAAAGTTGTGAAAGTTAAAAACCAATTTATTTTCTAATTAAGATATTAGAAATATCACTTTGTGTTTCTATGAGTGTATTTCCTAATAGAGGTAAAGGAACAAATTGTCTATTATTTATAGTGGAAGATGTTCCTGATAAGTCATTGAAAATTAGAAAACGAAAAGCCAAAGTGAAATCCACACAGATTTTTAATATAAGGAATGTTTGTATGCAAACCCTATCATTCGAGATCTCACTCATGTACTATGATATGCAAATAGGCAACAGCTAAATGACAATAAAACACTAGCTTTATTATTGAGCCAGGCAATTGTACAGTAAGTCCCATATTATAGGGAAACTTGTTAAAGCTAAAGTGGAAAATACAGTATGCGTTCTTTTTAACCACAGCTGATTGAAAATAACTAAGTAGCCTTACAAAGAGGATAAGATACATTCTTCAGGGGTGTAACAAAGATGGCTTCTGCCTGATTTGCTTCTTCCATGGAGACATATAGCAGGAAGGTGAGTCTCAGGCATTAGGTAAAGAGATATCCCAAGAAGGCAAGAGAAAATGTTCAAGGCAAAAGCAATTGCATTTAACACAGTGACCATACCCATTGGTAAATATGGGAATCTTTATTGGAAATGGTGATCCCAGAGTTTGTTTATCAGGTCAGTGTCACCCTTAGGGACCAGTGAGCCAGGGTTGGAGGGAGTTGGAAGTTCCTGCCCAGCACGTTTAAAGAATGCTAGTAGATCCTATCTCTCTGTAAGTGAAGTCAAAGAAGCCTTTTGATACTCATTTTGTAACTTTAATACAGTTTATCCTTCATTCTTTTAATCATAAAATAGTGCCTTAATTGACATTGTATGACACTTAATAAAGAGAGAAAGCATTACCTTAAATATAATTTTAAAAAACTCTTAGAAACTTTACAAACCTGCACTAAAATAAGTATCTATCTATATGATACTCAGGAACTATATATCCTAATCCATTATACTCTTGGGTCATGCGTAAATGCAGCAGCCCTTGGCCGAGAGCTTATGCTAAGGATATAATAGGAAAACATGTTTATGACCTTGCGGGCATAAACGTCAGAGCACAGGGGCCAGAATGCCCGGCTTACACAGTAGTTGGGAATGCCCAGCTCTCTCAGGGTGGAACGCTGCCCTCAGATAATGAGGGGCCAGGAACGCCTGGTCTGCTACAAGGCAGAATGCTGCCCCAACCAAAACTTGATTGCTCTTGACAATAGCCCACAAAGTCCATAGAAACATGTTTAAGAATAGGCCTCACTTGCTGGACGTTGCATCATCTAATCCCGTGACCTTCCCCAAGATGTACTACTATTCACTAGGATGTAATACGGATCATTCCCTTGATTGTCTTTGATTGTTTATTGCCAATAAATACACAAGCTTGCAGCTGTTCGGGGCGATTGCACACTTGGCGGTGGCAAGCCTGGCGGTCGTCCCCTGCGCCCACGCTCTCTTTCGCAAGCTAACCTGTCCGTGCCTCATCCTTCTCCTGAATCAATGCTGCAGTGCTGCGGGCGCTGTCACGGCATGTAAAATATAAATTTCAAATCACATAAATTAGTATTGTTATTTTTGACATTATATCTCCATTATATACCAGAGTCATTAAAATATTAAACATGGTTCATATTTTGGTTCCAATTTTCTAGACTAGAAGCTTAGTTTTAATTTAAATGCATCTTTTATGGGATCTGTAAATCTTACATTTTATAATGTAATTTGTATTTCTCATTTCTGTAATCACCTTAAAATTGTATTAGCAATAACTATTATAGAGAATGTGGTTTGTATGTATGAATGAAATATGCCTTACTATACTTATACTACTGGAAAGCTAAAATCAACATTTTCAGAATCATTAAAAGCTACTGAATTCTAAATATGATTTAAATTTCCTCAATCAGATGCATTCAAGCTGCATTTAGAAGGCAGCAGGGAAGCAAAAGACATACTTGTTCTGATTCTGATATTTCCACTGGAAAGCAGGATCATAAGGGTCTCCTTTTGCTGGAGCTGATTCAAGCAGGTGAGGTACACTTCTGCTGCAGAAATGTGAGTGTCTTCATCATGACACTTTCTTTTGGTGGCAGTTACCGAGTATAGTAGCAGCCCTCTTGATAACCTGGTTCTGCAGTGCTGTGTTTGTTTCCTATTTTGAGTCAACTCTGAAACGTCAAAGTAACACTTATTTTCAACCTCCTAGATTATTCTGAAAGTAACTTAATTTATAGAATGAAAACTTTTTGTACTCTGATTAATTAAAATAAATCAATAAAAATGAGCACCCAGAATAATTACAGATAATAAGTATCAATAAAATAGGAATCTACAGGCTCCTCTGGTATGAGCCTGCTTCTTCCTCTCCCTCTCCCCCTGCTTGTGTTCCCTCTCTCACTGGCTGNATAAGTATCAATAAAATAGGAATCTACAGGCTCCTCTGCTATGAGCCTGCTTCTTCCTCTCCCTCTCCCCCTGCTTGTGTTCCCTCTCTCACTGGCTGTCTCTATCTCTGTCGAATAAATAATAAAATCTTTAAAAAAAAATAGGAATCTAATATTGATTTTCTGATCTGCTTAAAAGTGGAGGTATTAATAATCTACTCAGGATTAGTAAATGGGGTACTGGGATCCCATGGAATGTGGTGATACACTTTTAGGTGTGCTGCTGGAACCTATTACTGAATAACACATAATACTGCCAAGAACCTCCTAGCTTTCTATTCACCAAGAGATAATATTATCTTGTTGGTCTCTGCTTCAGGTCAAGGAGCATTGCAAACTTGCCTTTATGTCCTCCTTGTGTTATCTTTCCTCAGATCAAGATAATATACCGAACTAGTCAAACATCAATAGGAAAAAGCAGTGCAGACACCTAGGCTTTTGGAGCAAATCCACATATACTTTAGAAAATAATTCTCATGGATATAGATGTTGGCTTGCTACTAAGATCTAACAGAGGTTTAATACTTGAAGTTGGGACATCGAATGACTATGATTACTAAAACACTGTCATAAATTGGGTGTTGTCTGATCTACCTAGTCTAATTTCTGCCAGACTGCAGAACCTATCTAGTGGAAGTTGGAAAAATTAAATCCTTCAGGCAGGTTCTAAAGTCACAAAGAATTGTTTGAGCTGGTGACTCATTTCCTAGTGTTACTCCTTTTCACTGAACTGTCACCTTTGCCTCTGGTCACATAGATTGTAGCTCTCCTTTGCCTCTGCTCACATAGATTGCCTCTGCTCCTACATATTATAGCTCAGTGCAGGGTGGTCAAGGCCCCGAGAACAATGTTCTACGCCTGATGTGACATCTATTTAATAATAGTGGATAGTAAATTTCATTGGACCATATCCATCATGGTGTATATGACAGTATGTCTTCATTGTAATAAATGTTTATATGGGGAATGGATTTACTTTCATTGTCCACCATACTTTTGACATTAGCACCACCATGAAATATCAGAATATCTTCTTAATTACCATTGTATACCATACAGTTTTTTGTTTGTTTGTTTTTTGTATTTTAGAAGGAGAGGGGCAGAGAAAGAGGGAGAGAAAATCTTAAGCAGGCTCCACATCCAGCACAGAGTGATGTGGGGCTTGATCTCACAACCCTGAGATCATGACCTGAGCCAAAATCAAGAGTCAGACACTTAACCAACTCAGCCATCCAGGTACCACCATACAATTTTTTTTTCTGAACAAAAAACTCATTTTACAGAAAAAGACATCAGACAATGGGATGATTTGGTGTGAAGATTAAACATGAAGATTTTTCATGTTTCTCATGGAGAAGTAACAACAGGTCTCAGAGTGAATGGAATGGACTCTGGTAGACTCAGGCAGCTAGCTGGGATACAAACCTTGCAACTCTAAGCTGCTGTACCATTAGATTTGCTATATACTTTAATTAATAAACATTTCTCAGTGCTGTTTCTCCCATAATTAGAACGTATGGGTCCAGAAACTACAGAGTAAAAGTAGAAGTGGGAATGTTACTTCTCATAACTACAAACTTGCACAATTTTTACTTCCATCCTCTATACCTTGAGCTTCTGTTGTTTAAAATCTTAATTTCTAAAGGTAAAAGATTCTACTGGGGGCTCAACAACATTTCCAATAAATTGGACATTTAAAACTGCCACCTAGTAGTTTTGGGCTTCTTATGACCCAGGAAAAACAAGAAAGAAAAAAAAAAAGAATTATTGGGTGAACTAGATCACAATTCTAAAAGGGAAAAGAGCTGGTGCAAAACAATGTTGGTAAGAAGGTGTATGTGTACATTGACCACTGCAAACACTTTTAGGACTGCTGTCACAGTGGTAATTCTTAAAACAATACAATATAGGAGAATCATGAAGGCTCAGATATTTCAGGAAAAAAGATTGGTGTTGTACCATGATAACGAACCTTGACCAGGGGAGAAGCTGTCTCAGAGAAAAGGAAATATGAAATGTATAATGCGGCATGAAAATGTAGCTTTTCTAAATCTTTATGTACTTAGTAAGATAGCTTAAAATGTGCAAGGCAATAATCAATAGAACTAAAAGGATAAATAAACAAATTACAAAGCATAGTAGATGACTTTAACACACCACTCTCTCAAAAGCCAAAAGAACAAGTATACAAAAATAAATTTCTAGTTAATATAAGTAGCAAAATAAATAAATTTGACATAACTGACATAATATGAAATTCAGCATTCAATAACTGCAGAACACATTTTCAAGAATGACTGCAATATTTATGAAGTTCTAGTTCATACAGGGTCACAAACAACTTAAAAATGATCGAGATTATTGACAGTATGTTATCCGATCATAGTAACATTGATATTAAATAATAAAATAAAACTAGAAAAATTCTAACAATTTGAAAATGAAGTTACATGCCATCTAAATAACCCAAGGTCAAATACAAGGTCACACTAGAAACAAGAGCATATTTTGGCTGAAAGATGAGAAAGACATGACATATCAAGTATTGTGAAATACAGTTAAAGCAATGTTTAGAAGAAAATGTTTAGCCCTAAATGAACATAGGAAAAGGAAAACCAGCTAAAATTCAATGATTTAAGCTGCATTATTATGACCAAAAAATAAAAAAATAAAAGCAAATCAGACCTAAGGATATTAAAAATATATCTAATAAAGATAACAGAATAATTCAATTATATGGAGAACAAAGGTGAACTAAAGAAAGCAAAATTAAATGTTGGTGTTTTGAAAGATTAATAAAATTTATAAACCACTAGCTAGGACTTGTGTAGAAAAGAGAGAGAGAGAGAAAACACACGTTACTAATATTAAAAAGAGGAGAATATGTCAACAGAGACCATAGAAGTATCAAAAATGTTAATACTACTGTAAAGCTTTATTAAATCAATAAATTTGATATGTGTCAAATAAATCAAAGCCTAAAAATAGCACCACATAACATAGCTGATCAAAAAAGTAGGAAAAGAAACTAATTTATAATCTTAGATGTCAGGATAGTAGTTACTCTTGCAGAGGATAGTACCTAGGGGGTACTCCCAAAGGAATACTTGAATGCTGGATGTGTTCTGTTTCTTGGTATTTTGGGTTCCTGAACCCAGTTCCAACAAGTGTGGGGTGTGGGGGAGGGGCAGGCCACATGACACCAAACAATTCTTGGATGGCAGCAGGGTGTTCAAGAATTCAACTCAATTCTGCACTGTCTACAGAAGGACAGCATTGTAGTCCACAGGTTGAGGGCTCAGTGCTACTGCCCACCACCCAACTTCAGATGCCAGCCTCAAGCTCAGGCTGTGACCGGCACTTCTGTTCCTACAACCTCGTCCTGGAGTAGACTCATTTGTTTGAGTGGCTCAGAGAACTGAAAAAAATGTTTTACTTACAAGATTTCCAGTTTAGTATGAAAGGACCAGTCAAGAAGAGCCAGACGAAAGAGATGCATAGGGCAAAGTGTGGGAAAAGAGTGGTGGGTCTTCTGTGCCCTCTCCATGGCACCCTTCTCCCAGCACCTCCACGTGTTCACCAACCAGGAAGCACTCCAAACTCAGTTTTTTTTGGTTTTTATGGAGGCTTCATTATGTATATATGTCTTTTTTTTTAAAAGAAAGCCAGACATATTGTATTGGGTACTAGGAACTAAGTGTGAGGATTGATGTTAATCTGTGTAGGAGTTCAAGAGTGTTTAATATTTTTGTCTCTACTCTTGACTTTGTGCTTGTCTTAATTACTCTTCTTCAGGGGAAGTCTGTCTTGCAACTCAGGTGTAATCCTTGTTATTATACTGGAGCCCTGTTGGTGTGGTGGTAAAATCAGGGGCAAGGGAGTATTCTATAACCCTCTGATTAAACTTATAACTGATAATATATTACAATAAATAAGCCACAGAATATCATTGTTTTGTTGGGAAAAATGCATAAAAGTTAACTATTAAAATATGGCAGCTTGCAAATCTTATGTTTCTCTAGTCTAGATATACACTATTAAATTTTTGAAAAAGAAGAGCTCAGTGTACCTTGGGATAATTAAGAAAGACTTATCAGTGCTACAGAATCTGAAGGATGAATGGAAATAAAACAAGCAGAGAGGACGGCATTCTGTATGGTCTAGAAAGGAAATGTATAAGGAATGTTGGTTGAACTTTCTCTAGTGAGTTCAGCTTGGTTTAAAGGGCTCATAAAAAAGAAAATGTAAATGCTCTTTAAAAATATGACATTGGGCCAGTTATTGAGAGGTTCAAACACATGTTAGAGAAATTTTACTCCATCTTTCAGGAAGCACTAATCTTTGAAGATATTTGAGCAAGTGAGTGCCAACATGAAAGCTGTATATAAAGCTAAATAAACACATGTTCGCCTCCAAAGATAATTTTCTTTGAGATTTTCAGAGAAGAATACAGGCCTCAAGAAGATTTCAGAGTCCTTAATACAATAACAATTAATCAGAAACTTTGTTAACACATGAAATCTCCCTTGGAAATTTTTAATTGCTATTTCTCATGAAAGCCTGTTCTCCCATTCCATCAGCTTTATCTTTGGATATTTTATTTAAAAATAATGACCAGCTGTTCCACATTTTCTTTCACAGACCTCTACTTCAACACACCAAATACCTACTAGATCTAGTGTGGACTCCAGATTTTATTCTCGTCATTAATTTTATCACTCAGGCTTCTTAAAACTGCCCCATTCTCCCACACAAGAACTACCCTGGGTGTTATTCCTCCCTCTATTGTCTTCTTCTTGCTTTCTACAGTTAACTCGGATTTCCTTCTCTACATTCATTAGGGGCTACCTCTGCCAGGTCTTCTCTGTAATTATGGGGCATCTTAGTGGATATTTGTATTTCCATTCCAAGACTGTATCCTGTTGTTTATTTAGCTTATTTCCAGAATTGCATTGTAATTATGATACCTTTACAATGGTAATTTCACAAATTTTTTTCAGTAAGCTTTATATTTTCTCTTTGGTTATCTAACAGTGTGTTGGTAGATAGAAAATACAGTTGGTTGGAGGTTTTCAATCTGAAAAAATTTGTGTGACTTCTAATTGGAGAAATAATGTTATGCCAATTATCTGTTATTATTATTATTAATTATTACTCTATCACCAACTTAAGAGCACGTAATGGAGTAAAAAGTCTTTGGTGTTATACTGTTTGTTACTTTATTTTTGGCTACTAAGAAAATGAAAAAAATCTTAAAACTCTTCCTGTTTGTAAGGACTTATATAGAGCATAAAATTGGTATTTGAACAGATAAATTTGTGAAATAGTAGGTTTTAATTAAAGCTGCATAATAAGTAATGTTACAGCCATAGTACAAAAATTTGTCTCCCAAGATTAAATTATTAACTTGTTTTTTAAACCTTACGTGATTTTTACAATGCTAATTAAAGTGTAATGAAATAATGTCATCAAAATATGACCAATGTTTTCAATTCAAAAACAACTTAACAGAAGTTCCATTTCATAAAATGGTATAAGTAAATTACATGTCTGTAGTACTCACATAGTGTTATGCACATTAGGATTTAATGAGAAACATTTACATGGGATGTAAAAGTTGCATTTATTAAAATCATATTTAAACTCTGCATCAATTTGGACTGTAGCTTTTATCTATTTTTTCCCTATAAATATCTTCAGTAGGAGAATTGTTTTTTGACCTTCAGTTTACAGTCACTTATATAAAACATTGCATTCTTTGCAAAGAGGCAATTATTACTGATCTCCTATGCTTGAGGGGAAGGAATCCATATTAAGCTAGTCGACTTGAGATTCAAGAACATTAAGCCAAAACTTCAAAAGTGAAAAAAAAGGGGGGGGATGAGCAACGGCTGAGGAATAAAAAATAAAGTATCTAATCCTTTCAAATGTTACTAGTAGAGTTTGTTTCCTTTTTCTTTGTTTTTGTCCACCAAAATATTAGTTATCATTACTAATGCTTATTAAAAAACACCCTCCCAGATTCAGTAAATGTTCCCATTATTGTTCCCTTCCAGATATTCATAAGCTTTCCTAAAAAGCTTGTTAAATTATGTCCATCTTTTATAAAGAACAAAAAAAAAAAGCAGGTGTTGGCTTTTAGTTGTGATGAGTTTTAATATAGTTCACTGTTCTTAGAATCCTTTAAAGTATTTAATCTGGGAGAGATCAAAATTCCAAACAGAATGTAAATTTAATTAAATTTTTAAAAAAAATTACATCACATTTAGATTTTCTGTATAATTTGAAATGGAATTTTTCTGTTCTGTATGTGTACTAATTAGCTAGAAAAAAGAGGAATTAGAAACATCATTTCCTAAAGTGAGTCTCATAGATCAATCATCTTGAGAAAAATTTTATGCTTCATCATCTTCTGAGTCAGTCACTTTAGAACAAGAAAAGGCTTTAGAAAATGTTAACTTTTTAGCTCTGAATTTTTCAAACTTTTTTCACCATGAACTAAATTTCTGTGAAATAATTTAAACATCTTAAGCATCA
This sequence comes from Ailuropoda melanoleuca, assembly GCF_002007445.2. Classification (NCBI taxonomy): domain Eukaryota; kingdom Metazoa; phylum Chordata; class Mammalia; order Carnivora; family Ursidae; genus Ailuropoda; species Ailuropoda melanoleuca. The sequence continues at coordinate 117,977,350 of NC_048224.1, forward strand.
TTGCTCTTATGAAATACTACTTTGTGGTCATATCTAAAAATACATAGAAATATCAGTGATAACATACTCTAATCCCTTTATCATATATGAGAGAAAAAAATAATTGCCAAAAAATAAAGTGACTTGCTTGAGCTTAGAAGCAAAATCTGAAAAAAGATTTTGCTTCTCGCTCCCACTCCAGTGTTGGGGTGGATGGGGGGAGTGGCTGGCTTAAAATGGGACTGAAAATCACTATATGTATTTTGCATTCATTTGATCAATTGCTATTTTGTAGATGTGTGTTATTAATGAGTACTTATTCAGACATGATCCTTATGCATTATGTCAAAATCTTTTAAACAACAAAAAAAATTTAAAAATGTGTAATTTAATAAAATATTGAATAATGAAGATAACTTGATACAGGCTTTTAAAAATCTTTGTTTAGCTTAGAGTAAACATGATGGCATCTTCTATTTAAGTATTTAATAAATGTTGACTGGGTCACTACATGGATTTTGACCCCATTTTACCTTAATACTTTATCATTTTGACTCAGTAATATATGCCTCAATAACCCACAAATTCTTAAAATAAGGCTGATAGCTTCAAAGTCTGATTTTGCTTGGATTCTTGCTCTTATCTGGGAGATAATTTTCTGGAATTTAATTTTATGTTTTTTATTATAGGGATAATGATATCTCCCTTACAGTTTGTAATGAAGCTTAAATGAAGTAATGTATGTAAAACACTTGGCTTATGCCCCAGAAATGGTGTCTATCATCATAATAATGAAATTTCAGTACTAAAATACTTTTACTACTATCGAATTCAGTCCTTTCATTTTACAGATGTAGAAACTATCTTGAAAAGCTAGGGGTGATTAAGATTACAAAGCAAATACATAATTTGCTTTCCTGATTTGGGTTCTTTGTTCATAGTTCTTAATCCTCCTTTTAAATACCCTTTGAATCTTTCGGAACTCATAGAGATCAAGAAGACTTCATAAATAAGAGAAAAATCTCTAATTATAGAGCTGAGGATACAAGATATATATTTGGTTATCTCAGAACTCTCTAACACATCTTAAAATTAAAAACCGCCTAGACCATTCGTAAATTCAGCTGTGCAAAAACATAATTATTTTCTATTAACTAGAATAATCTAATTAAGAGTTCTCCATATCTTTCCACCACAACACACCCCTAGTTACCAAGTCTTTCAAGGTAATGATTTTGGGGGGGGAGGGGCGGATAGTGGGATTTGGGGATAGTGGAGGAAAGAATGCTTAAGCTATATCAGGTTCAGAGAATGAAAGCATGAGCTTTTGTCCACCTTCTTTCTTAGATATGGTTGTTTGTTTTGTTTTTATATATAATTAGGTCAAAGGAAGTATTATATGCCTAGTATGCAAGATCCTAAAAAAAGAAAAAAACAACTTCCTTAATTTACTTAAAGTTACCTCAGGTAACAGTCTTTAAATAATTTTTATTTAGTTTTTAAAAGATTTTGTTTATTTATTTGAGAGAGACAGACACAAAAACAGAGCATGAGTAGAGGGGAGGAGGCAGAGGGAGAGGGACAAGCAGACTCCCTGCTGAGCAGGAAGCCAGATGTGGGGCTCCAACCCAGGACCCTGAGATCATGACCTGACCCAAAGGCAGATGCTTAACCAACTGAGCTACCCAGGCGTCCCTGTCATTAAATAATTTTTAGAAATTAATTTTAATTTACCTATGGACTTTTACTTTACCACTTTGTATTATTTGTTTTAGTGGTTGCTCAAGAAAATACAATATACATTCTTAACTTTCCACAATCTACTCATAATTATTTTTGTACTATTTCACCTAAAACGCAGAAACCTATAATTGTGTAAGTTTGTTACCCCTCTATTTTTATGCTACAATTCCTATATGAATTTTATTATTATAAATCTACAAGATGTTAGACTTTTACTTTTAAGTGGCCACATGTATTTAAAAAAAATAAAAGGCAAAATAGTTTTTACTGAAATATTTACAACTTATAAGCTCTTCAGTTTTTCCCTAAAATCTTAATTTTCATATGTTTTCATTCAGCGTGATAACATATCTTGTAGGTCTACTGACAACAGAGTCTCTTAATTTTTTAATTTAGTTTTCGGATTTTTTTTAGATGCAAAATTCTTTATTTCTCTTGTACTTTTTAGGGATGTTTTTATTGGGTATTTTTTCCTTTGTAGCAGTTTGTCTGTAATGTTCTTAAATATTGTTTATTTAGTGATTTACCTGCTTGAAGTTCACTGAACTTTTAAATCTTAAAATTATGTCTTATGTCTCATCTGAGGAATTTCAACTATTGTTATTATTTATGTGTATCTTCTTATAGTTTGACCCCCTTCTTTCATTTGTAAATTTAGTAAAGTTGAAAAAATTGATTAAAATTATGAAATCTAGATTGTATCCCTTTACTAAGTGTACAATGAATATGAAATGATTGTTATGAAAGTAGCCTTCATTGGCAACTAGACTGAAACAGTATTTTAATTGGTTGAATATTGTTTCAAAACCGTATATACAGATGACATGCATGGCGACATTTTAAAAACAATGATTTTTTTCTCCTTTTTGTCTAAATTTATATTTTTCTTCATCTAATGCCTATGTTACGAGTAGCTTTCAATAACCAATTATTGCATAGGCAATTCAACTACATATGGAAATGGTTCACATATAAGAATTTTCTAAGATTTAATTTTAGTCTTTTCTTCCTCCAAATGTGTACCTTATAATGTAGTTTCAATCAAAGTATACAAATGACTTTGTATCCTGTTATAAAGAAATTGTTTTTGTGCTAATGGTAATGGTAAAAATTCAGCAATACATCAGAACGAAGTGAAATTTAAGAAAAATTAAAAATCCATCCAAATTGGTTTCTCTGCCTCTTTTTACCATCCCAGATAATTTCAGTGACAATTGGTTGTCCAAACATGTAATTCTGAAAGTCACTCTTAAATTTTCCATTTTCTTTGCTGGCCAAAGTAAGGTCTGTGATTCCACTTCACAGATGTAGTTCATATTCAAAAGGGAACTATATTAATTAACTATTGCAATAGATTATCTTAAGTACTATAATTGAAATATATACCCATATAAAAATATAGCACCCAACAATGCTTGGCACAAAGATAAAATGATAAACAAAGGTGAACGTGATCAGTTATAAATGGAATTATGATCAAGGATGGCAGAACAAAGAGGTTAGCAGATGCACCTTAGATATAGAAGTTCATTCCATGGGTGCCTGGGTAGCTCAATTGAGCATCTGACTCTTGATTTGGGCTCAGGTATTGATCTCAGGGTAGTGGGATGGGACCCCAAGTCGCTGAGTATGGAGTCTCCTAGTCCCTCTCCCTCTCCTTCTCTACTCCCCCTGCACCTGCTCATGTGCTCTCTCTCTCTCAGTCACGGTCTCAAGTAAATAAATAAACAAAATCTTTAAAAACAAAAGTTCATTCCAGTTTGAGGGGACATCAGCATGCACAAAAGCCTGAAATCATGGAATAGGATATTTCATTTACTTAAGTCTATATAATTTGTTATGATAAGCAGAAGGATTAACAATAGGCTATATGTTTGAAATGATAGGAAGGAGAAAGTTATATTGTCCTATAAAATTATGTGAGATGAAAAGTAACTAAAATGTTAGAATAATTTGGTAATATGGTTCTATAAGATTTTTTAAATGTTTTGATTCAGAGTATTGGGCAGGCTAGAAGGGGTTTCTAATAATGGTAATAAGACAGTTTAGAAGAGATTATTCCTTTCGTCCTAATGTGAAAAGAGGGATTTAAGCAGTAACAGTGCTGATTCAAAGAAAGAAACAAATGTAAGAATTATTAGAATACTGGCAGAATATATCAAAAATTAAATGCTACATAAAAGATAGAGGCAGGCCATGTTTAATGTTAGAATTTTTTCACAGTGTAAGAAATAAAAAAATTTTAAATATAGAATAACAAGATTGCGATGAGGAAAACATGAATGTATACTTTTATGAGATTGAATTGAGGGCCTGCGTTGGTCAGTATAGTGTAGGTGTAAAGTACAGGGTTTATAATGAAACAACTACCAGATGGATGAACAAAAGTAGCAAGCCTTCCACTGTTTTACTTTTGGCAAATTACTCAATTTCTCTGCTAAATCTCCAACCAATGTAAAATGGGACAATGATGTTACCTACGGAANCTTCTAGAAGGGGTTTCTAATAATGGTAATAAGACAGTTTAGAAGAGATTATTCCTTTCGTCCTAATGTGAAAAGAGGGATTTAAGCAGTAACAGTGCTGATTCAAAGAAAGAAACAAATGTAAGAATTATTAGAATACTGGCAGAATATATCAAAAATTAAATGCTACATAAAAGATAGAGGCAGGCCATGTTTAATGTTAGAATTTTTTCACAGTGTAAGAAATAAAAAAATTTTAAATATAGAATAACAAGATTGCGATGAGGAAAACATGAATGTATACTTTTATGAGATTGAATTGAGGGCCTGCGTTGGTCAGTATAGTGTAGGTGTAAAGTACAGGGTTTATAATGAAACAACTACCAGATGGATGAACAAAAGGAGCAAGCCTTCCACTGTTTTACTTTTGGCAAATTACTCAATTTCTCTGCTAAATCTCCAACCAATGTAAAATGGGACAATGATGTTACCTACGGAACCACTGATTGTGAGGATTAAATGATATATTATAAGAAAGGTGGTGTTTAGAATAGCACCAGGTCTGGGGGAAACATTGATTAATGTTGAATAATATTATTATCCGTCAAAAACAAATTCCAATAGCTGCCTCATCGTGTGGTTGGGTAAATAAACAGGTTTATGTTTTGAAGCTGTCATACTCCCCAACATGTAACATTTTATGCAAATAGTATCTGTATTCACTATACATGGGAAAATATCTAGATGGAGATGTATTGTCTATATAAGTCTGTAAAAAGATCCATATTAGATTTTTTTTATATTCTTTAGGTAGTTGTTAGCGAAACATATGCCTAGATTAACTCTCTCAGTGAGTAAGAAAAGTTGTTGAAAGGCAGAATCCTGAGTAAATACCAAACTTTTAAGGGAAAAAGAGCAAAGATATCTGGTGGGAAAAAAACTGGCTGTTAGAAAGTTAGCATAGTGTATACCTGGATAAAAAGAAAATATTAAGTACAGTACAGTGTTTTTAAAAGGAACATAAGAAAGACTATCAGAGGAAAAGTACTTGGCTTTGAGATGATTAGTTTTCTCTCTTCCTCTTTAAGTCATATAATCCTAACAATAGTATAGTAAATTTGAAAGACAGAACTTTTTTTTTTCAAAGTTATTATCAGTAGGAAATGTCAAGTTGGAAAAGTAAAATTTTTATAAGATTTTATAACACCTTAAAAATAGTTCGTAGTCTGTTTACTTTCAGGAAAAGAAGGAGAGGTGTAACTAAAATTTCACTTCATTTAATCCTTGGTTCCAAATAGTCATTTGATTGCCAAGAAAAGGAGCTCGTTTTTCTTCCTTGTGACTTCGTGCCTCTCCTTTTTTCTGGGAACATTTTGACAGTAGAAACTATTTTGCTAATAAGAACTTTTGGCCATATTTTTCTTGAATCTAATGAAGCAAAGATTAAGGGAGAAAACTGAGATTAGTAGGAATAGAAAATAATTTCCAGAAATTACTAGAATTTATCTTTGGACTATGGAAAGCCCTTTGTGGGAAGTATGACAGTTTATATAAGCCATGATTTTTTTTATTATTTATTTGATATGAAAGGGTAACCTTGTACAGTTGTAGTTGAAAAACAAAAGGCAGATCATTCTTTTGAATACCGAAATAAGACAGGTAATAGGAGAAAACAAGAATGATTCACAGAATTTCATTCCATTTTATAAAAATAGGGGTCATTATAGACAAAGATTATAGCAATTAAATTCACTATAAATTTTGGGAAAATACTTGGGGCATAGGTTAGAGTAAAATATGTGTGCCAAGCTGATAATCTTAAATATTTTCTAATGCACTATATTTAGTGTGTTTGTCCATTTGTGAGAGTGTGTATATAAATGTTATGTCTCCTTAAGGTTAACAAAGTGTTAGTAATTGTTAATAAATGGATTATTTGGAGGATTGTTTTTATTTTTTTTTCCTTGCTTTAAAGTTTGAAGCTATGCACATTTATAACAAGGAAGATCCCACTGATGGCTTTTTTGAAGGGTGTCACATTGCAATAGAAATTAGGTCCCAATATCATATGAATTGAAAAAAATTTGGCTGACTGTATACCTGGATTGTTTGCCATGAGAAATGTTAGAAATTAAGTCACCACACTAATGGAGGTTTTTATTTTCAAAATTCTTCACAGTTTCCTGAATGGAGCTTTATATTCTCAAAATATAACCATCACTGGAATTAATTTTATGAAAAGCCTAACTGCCACACCATTTATAAAGCAAACATTAAAATGATGTGAGATATGTCAATGTACAAAGCACAGATGGTGACTGAGTGCCAAAATTTGAACTGATCCTTTTTAGTTGATCATGCATAATTTAATGTGTCAGTCAATTGAGGCCCTCAATAGGAAAAAAAAAAAAAAAAGAAAGAAAAGAAAGGAAAAAAAAAAGCTTGTGGGAGGTAATTGGAAATGAACTTCTTTGAGCCAATATTAGCAATAAGAAGACTACAACACAGCAGTTAAAAAATACTATGGAATGACTTTTCTCTATGTAGATTTAGATTTTGAAATTCTGGATATTTTTCCATCCAAAGTGCCATAAAATTTAAAGAATATTAGGTGATTTTTATTTGTTTTGATGAAAGGTGCTTTTGAGATTAAAATATTTTTGTAATTGTCAGATACATAGCTTCAAAATTTTAAAAGTGAAAAAACATAACTGAGGTTTTTAAAAAAAGATAAAACCTTTATTGATGAAAATATTGATGGATTTGTATGAAGTGAAAATTTAGGAAATCTGTAGACATAGGTAAGCATTCCTTTATGAATAACTATTATGATTTTTTTGTTTGTTTCAAGTAATGCAATTCATACAATTTTCAAATTAAGTAAGTGAGATATGGATATTGTAGTAAACATAGTGGTTCTTTAAAATTCTAAATTGTAGAGGTACTTTAGATTTTTAAAAATTAAATTCACCTACTCTACTTAATGCTTTGCCAAACTGGCAGATATCTGTTGACATAGCTTTACTCTTCTATCTAGGTTGTTCCTACCATAAAGATAGTGCAATAAACTAGTGATATATAAGTTCACATTTGTATAATTGTTTTTGAAAATTGTGAAACAAGAAAGAACAAGAGACTGCAATTGGAGTAATTTTACTTAGTAAGCCAATAGAGCAGTTATTCCATAAATACTTAAAAACATTAAATTAAAATTTAAAAACGATAGAAACAAGCTTTATCAGCTCTATTAGATGCAGCAGTTAGGTAAAAGCACCACAAAGTTGCAGTGTAAGAAGTGTGCATTGTAGACGGAAAAATCCACAAAGAAGAGATTATTGAAAGCAGAGAGCATTTAAATTCTCCCTGACCCCATCCCAGACAAATCTTCTAGAAGTGTGCGTAGCTGGTGGCCTAGAATGGGATAGCTCTTGGCATTGATCATTAGTAACTGTAAACTTTGACTAACACGGAAGTGTTGTCAGTAACAAGTGTAAAACAATGCTAAATTCCCTTGACTTTGGCCCATATAGTCTTCACTGCCTGTCTTTCCTATATTACTACATTCAGTATAGACCTTCAATTAGTGCCTGTAAGATGTAAATAAAATAATTAGGCTCCTCCTTTCCCACAGATCCATGCAGATGCTAAATATAAAGATGAACCCTAAGAATGAAAGAGTATGTGAGTTCACATAGGCACCTTTAGATGTGGGGAATAAGGAAATTTGGGGTTTCATAGCAGAACATGATTTGAACAATATAAAATTCATATTGTAAAACCCACATGATATATTAAGGTTTTGCTGTTCAACAAAACATAAAGTAAAAATATGGCATTTCATACTTACTGTAAACAATTATATTAAAAGATTCAAGGCTGATAAAGTCAAACCAGAGATTCAAACCTGGAGACAGAGTATGAGTCTTCCACAATATTATATATTTTTACTCCTCTGTAGCTTCATAACTGCCCTTGAAAAATAGAAAAAAATGCCAGCTATGTGGTGAGAAAGGCTGAGGGAAGCAAAGAAGCAGCCAGCCTTCCTCTTCTTTCCTTCTTTCATTTTTTCCCCATTTTGTCATGAAGCCGCAAGAAGGAAAGACAAAATAGAAGGCTCAGTGTGGGTGGCGCTTTGGAAATTCTGACAACAAACATATAAAGTACATGCTCTTAAGAGTTTTCAGAAATATTAATCCTTTATTACAGTCACCTAAGGGTGGCACAAATACTTAAAATACATTGATAATATTGAGAGTCTTTTCATGTGTATTTGAAATCATAAACGATAAATACCAAGAATTAAAAAAATTCTTAATCTCTTTGGAATGGTATAGTACATATATTCTTATACAGAAATAAATAGGCACTATGCTAAAAAGTAACTTAATGGTGATATGTGTTTAGTTATACATTGATATATACGTATATATCAATAAATACACCCTCTTAAAGATAAAAAACCAACATATTAAAAGTAGTGAAAAAACCTTACAACTAAGGAAATTGCTTAAATTTGCTTTACTCATTGGCTCACATATATCTCTGACCTTTTTTTTTCTTTTCTATTTAGACAGCTATTACAATCTCAGGAAGATTCAGTTGTGAAGTTAAAGTAAAAATACTTAGAATTAGTTTACTTTTGTAGGTACATATTTGGTTATCACATATTGTTGCACTACAGTATATCTGTGCGGACCCCTGGCTCTAGGATGTTGAAAGTTATTATAAGAAAGCTCTGCATTCTCAAAAGATTTTTCTGCTCTCCAATATTAAGGATAATCGAAATTTGAATGTAATTATTTCTGTTGAATAAAAAATACCATATGATACTAATTGGGAATATTTTCTTTATGACCTGATTCTCCTTGGTGAGTGTACAATCTACATAACCTTTTTATATTACAGTGTATTTATATCACACCTGTCATGATTATATTTATTTTCTTGAACTAAGAATGCCTTATTAAAGGGAGCTTGCTATTACAACCATCAGAGTCATAGAAAAATCTGGCTTTTCCCTGATGTGCAGCTACCGGTATTTGTTACCACAATTTCCATGGCTGCCTTGTTTGTCCATTCTGTGAGCCACACCTATAAGGAAAAGCACATCCTAACCATAGGTCACATTGCATGTGTGACATATTATCACAGGCTCTCTAAAGGCTCCAAAATTCTACTGTACAAACTGCCAATTTTGTATGCCTCTGTGCATGATTTTAAGAAAGAAAATATAGTATTATTAGTAGTAGTGCTACATGCACATTACACACCTAGTATTGTACATAGCCTGTGCAGGTTTAATCCACCTTTTAAGATGTTACTAAAACTATTGCCATTTTTCAGATGGGTAAATCGAGGCTAAGAAGTTAAATACTTTGTCAGACGACACACCACTAGCAAGGAGTTGACATGGAATTTGAGCCAGGTTTCCAAATTCAGAGGCTCTTATCCACCATAATATAATGTCCCATTACATCATATCTTATTAAACTATATTGTTAGTCAGAAAATGTTACTGTCAATTAAATGAGAAAAAACTAATAGAAAATAGAGTTTCTACTTTAGTAAGTGAAAAAAGGCTGTTAGACATTATAAAGCATGAGGACAGCTGAGAATTTTTTTTAGCTGAGGAGAATTTTGAGATAATCAGGTCCAATTTCTTTGTTTCAGAAAAGATAACGAGAAATTATGACTCTCTCATAATTACACAATAGCAAATATATTAGAACTGATACATAAATTAGAACTAATATTAACTGACCTTTATTAGCTGTGGAAAACAGGAACTATTCTCTGTTCTTAGATTTACAGTCACTCAGTATTTTACTTTCTCTATTGGAGCTGTGGTAACTCTTGTGGTGAAAATGCTGTAAGTATTGCCTTGCCTCTTTGGCTTCTAATACACGTCACGAGGAAATTTAATAAAAGTGAAAGGGTAGAAAAGGATAAGAATCAAGAGTGGAAAAAACGTATGCAGATGGAGGAGAACCAAAGACCATCTTCTTTTCCTACGTGATTTTATGGCAAGCTNGATTATGACTCTCTCATAATTACACAATAGCAAATATATTAGAACTGATACATAAATTAGAACTAATATTAACTGACCTTTATCAGCTTGTGGAATAAACAGGAACTATTCTCTGTTCTTAGATTTACAGTCACTCAGTATTTTACTTTCTCTATTGGAGCTGTGGTAACTCTTGTGGTGAAAATGCTGTAAGTATTGCCTTGCCTCTTTGGCTTCTAATACACGTCACGAGGAAATTTAATAAAAGTGAAAGGGTAGAAAAGGATAAGAATCAAGAGTGGAAAAAACGTATGCAGATGGAGGAGAACCAAAGACCATCTTCTTTTCCTACGTGATTTTATGGCAAGCTTGGCCTGTTTGTTGACAACAGCAGCATGTGTAATAGAATATGGTCACACTGCCTGATGGTTTAGTAGATTTGTTTATGTGCACCTCTACATGTGACGGGTTTTCCTGCTGGAAACTGAAAGTAGAGTGGATGTTCCTTTCCTAATGAAGCCCTTTCTGTATCCTTAATAGGTAGGGCAGTACATTATAAAATGGATTGTGCATATTTCGCAAAATAGGAATTGGATATAACAAATGATCAAATGAAAAATAAAACCCTGCAAACATGAGAAAACAAGTTAGAACAGATCCTAATAAGAGTTACTGGCAGAAATGTATTATTTTTAAGATCTCGTAGAGGAAGAAATCTACAGACTGTGACTGAGCACCAATCAAAAAAGAATATAGAAGAGGACAAGATTAGCAAGTGCTTGGATTTACATTAAACTTACTCTTTCTCTATTTTCACTGAGGAGAATTGAAGAACAGTGTCAGAAGAGGCAATGTAAATACCCACTACATTCCTTATGCTTTCTCTTCCCCTTCAGTAACCAACATTGAGGCTTCATGGTGGCATGGTAGAACAATATGGAATCACTGTTTTGCCACGTGGATTAAATAGCTCTTAAATATTGCAAAGATCATTGTTAGATACACATAAGCAGGAAATAGACTTCCATGGTTTAATTGAATAAGAGTGGGATTGTTTGTTACTACATCATAACTTGTCACATGCGAACACAATGAACTTACTCAAACCTTTTAATTGCCTAATCAAAGTAAATAAAAATCAATAAGAAGTTATCCTAGACATGGACAAACACTCTCTCTTAGAGGGACTTGCTTCTATGGTTGAAAATAGTGTGTTTGAAACTCAAGCACTGAATAGGATTATACCAGCCCTACCTGGTATTAGGTGATAGGCCAAAGCAGAAACTTATTGGTAACGCTCCCTCTGAATAGAGAAACAAAAACAGAATTCTGAGTCCAACTCTCAGTACCCAGAACGAGCTGATTTTAAGCTGATCCCGTATCTTCCAATGAAAATTATAATCATTGCCTAGATTAAGAAGGAGACCCAGAGGATCTACAGTTAATTACTTAAGGCAGGATTTTACAAAAACATTCCAAAGAAAAAATATTCTGCAAGATGCCTCCAAAAAGACATCCATGGGCAAATACATCCGGGAAATCCTGCATATTATCATAGAAATTCAGAAAGCATATTAGTACATTAAAGTCTCTTAGAACTCCCAAGTTAAAGAAATCTGTGTAACTTTGCTGAATATGTGTTCTTTTTTTAAAATGTATTTGCTCATTAAATTCTTTCTTCCTGTAACCTTAGTTAATATCATGAGTTTCTGGCATTTCCAGAACACCTTTTAAGAATAAAACTAATACAGAGAACTCACAGAATAATGCCGTTATAACCATGTCTGGAGAAAAACATTGTGAAAAAGGAATATCTTAAATCAAAAAGAACAGAAGCCAGAACAGCAGAGTAATTTCATAGCAATTACCAGGTTGTGTGAGTTCCAGGACACTGAAGGAGAAACAAAGCAATTAACCCAACCCTGATCGCAGTGGTCAGTGTTTGATCCCATCATGACCTGAATACCAGTATTCGACATTCAGATACATAAATAATATGAAATCTCTGGACCTTGGGTCACTTTTAGAGCTTATTAATTTTGTCTGTAATGAACATCTCACGTTGATTTCTTTGTCTTTTTTTAAAACTTCCACTTGGGGATGCCCGAGTAGCTCAGTCAGTTAAGGGTCTGCCTTTGGCTCAGGTCATGATCCCAATGTCCTGAGATCTAGTCCCATATCTGGCTCCTTGCTCAGCGGGGAGCCTGCTTCTCCTTCTGCCTGCCACTCCCCCTGCTTGTTCTCTCTCTCTCTCTCCCATCCTCTCTCATTCTGACAAATAAATAAAATCTTTAAAAAAAGAAAGAAGAAAGAAAGAGAGAGAGAGAGAGAGAGAAAGAGAAAGAAAGAAAGAAAGAGAAAGAAAGAAAGAAAGAGAAAGAAAGAAAGAAAGAAAGAAAGAAAGAAAGAAAGAAAGGAAGGAAGGAAGGAAGGAAGGAAGGAAGGAAGGAAGAAAGAAAGAAAGAAAGAAAGAAAGAAAGAAAGAAAGAAAGAAAAAAAGAACACTTGCGTTTAAAATATTGAGGTGAACTTACTTTCAACTAGGAAATTGGAATGAACCATTTTGATGATGTACACTTTTTACGGGGTCTCAAGGTACATTTCCTAAATGATAATTTTGATGCTTAGTGATATAGGTAGTCTTTAAGAAAAGATTAAATTATGCCAAGAAAGGGAGAAAAACAATGCAGTAGAGAACTAACGCCAAGTACCACTAGTTTAGTTACTGATTTTGTTTCCAAAATGTTATTCTTTCTAAGAAGACAACATGAATTTAACCTTCAAGTGCTGCTAGATCTTTTTTTTTTTTAAAGCTATTTATAGACAATGAGATGCTTTCTCAAAAAAGAGTGGCATACAGCTCTAACAATACATTTGGGAAAGCTCACAGAAAAATGATGATATGGTCTTTCTGCCAGTAATAATAATAGCAACGGCTTCTTTTCTATTTTAATCACATAAATAGATAGTAAAAAGAGTCTGAAATAAAATGCCAAAATATAAATAATGATTGTCCTTGTGTGAAGAAAATTTTGAGTAATTTATTTTCTATATATTTGCACTTTTTATTATCCCTTTTTTTCAAGGTAAATGTTTATAATTTTACCAGTCAAACAAAGTAGAAAACATGTTTTTATAAAATTAAAGAAAAAAAGTCTTTACAATAGTACTACAAAAATACAGCGTGTTTTGACAACATTAGATACCAATAATGTCAGACCAGATGGATCTAGACAGTTAATGTCATCATGTTATTTATTGTTTGGGAATAAACACATGTTATTTATCATTTGGGAATAAACAGTGAGAGATCCAGCTATGCCTGTGGAATCAGACCTTGACAATCTGCACTCATTTACCTTCCCAAACATAAGTCTGTTTTTTCTCAAGTTACCACATAATCAATTTCAAACTTAGTCACCACTAATGACTGGGCCACCTGCTATTTCCTTGACTGGTTTATAATGTTTTCAGTCCTTTATAAACTTCTTTTCCCTTAGCAGCCTATGCTCCTGCCAAATTCCTTAAGGCATTTCCTCAAGTATTAATTGTGCAGTGATATGCAATATTAAATGCACAATTTTAGGAATGCTTTAGGTGAACAGTCTGCCTTGAAGACATCCTAGGTCTGTATTACCCACTATCAGGAAGATCCAATACCAGTCAAGATAGGGAGCTGAACATTCTCAGTCAAAATTGATTATGAAAGTGTATTAGTTGAGCAAAATGCCAATCAAATGATGTACTCAGAGATGATCTACAGAAGTTAATGAGGACAAGTGAGCACATCTTTGGCACATTAACAGATAGCATATTGTCTTGTGGCTTTCAGCTCATAGTTTCTATTTAAAATCAAATTCTCAAACAATTCCTCAGTTGTGATACAGTGTGAGCCCAGTGGCGATGGAGTCACACTCATTACAATTCAGCTTTATGGGGCTAGGCTGCAGGATGGGGTGAATGACAGGCAGCCAAACCACATACTGACTGATGATATGAAGCAGGATGATCACAAACAAGTCAGGCAGGGAAAACATCACAAAACCCCATTATTTGGCAAGTTGAAGCACTGTGAAACATTGCTGATGGCTGGGAAGTGACAGCAGGGAAAGAGGAAAAAAAACATGAAAGTATAGTAGCATGTATGCTACTGAATAGGGAAAGCTCCATTTGTGCAAAAATGTCATGTAGTCCTTGGGGCGGAGGCAAAACCCTGCACAATGACAGGTCCTGCAAACATGGTCATAGCTGGTGACTAGCAATCAGTTTACAGATATTCTCCATGGGCTGCATTGCAACGAAGAAGTTTGTTTTCAACCAAATTCATAGAAAAACATTGACATGGAATCTTTTGAAAGATAGCCCTCCAAAAATGTTATTATCTTTCGCTGAGTCACATGGCTTCATAATGAATTAGAGAGTAATCACTTAAATTGTAAATTATAGTTTGCTTAGTATAATCACTAAATTGTAATTATGCACAATTAGTGAGATTTAGCACCTTTAATTGTTGAAATATGCAAATGAAATTCATGCATTTTCCATCCAGGTGTACTGCTATGAGACATTTCAGAACAGCTATCAAATTTACAGAGAGTAAAATGAAAGAAGGGAGAAAAAAGCCAAGGCAGAAGTTACTCCTCTGTTTTTCTTTCACTGAGATCCACACATGGATTCAGAGACATCTCTTTCCTTGAAACCATTTTTAATAACTTCCCAGAACTGACCTTTGCTGAGATCTGTCTCCAAGAATTTTCTCTCCCAGGGCTGCTATAATGGCCGGGAAGACACCCTTGAGCCACTGACACATTTAGAAAGCAGAATGGACAGGGCTTACTAAGCAATGGGAACTGGGGCAGAGGGAAAAAGAAAATTTTAGAAAAACTCCAAGACTTGGTGCTTAGGCAAATGTTTAGTTGGTGAATCCAAATATAGGTGCAGGATGACTGTAATACATCAATTATTGTGAAAAAACAGGTTATACAAATTTAAGCACTTTATATAAGATGTCTCAAAGACTTCTATGTTATTATGTGTTGTGTATCTCTAAGGAATGAATATGGAATGCAACATCTTGATAAGACTAAAATTTATTTGATTGCAAAAGTTTTCTATGATCTTTTTTACAAACTAAAATTTAAGTGAAATAGTTTTCAATCAATTGTTTTCTGTTTTATAATTTGGAAGTCTCACTTATCTGAATGTATGCGTCTCTGGCTTTCTAGACTACAGGTTATTTTAGGGGATGAATGGGATGTTGCTTATTTTTATATTGCCAGAGCAAAGCAATTATTCCTTACGGTGAGAACCCAACCAATGGTTATGGAATTAACAAGCAAATGATGATGATTGTGTCACAGTAATTCTAAAGCTATTGGCAAATCTCTCACAACATTTGTGATGCTTATTTTTACCAATCTTTGTTGAGTTGGGTATAAATTGATAAATCATGGAAATACCAGCAACATAGAGGCGGTTGGTAGAAAGCGCTAAACCGTATTATTCCTCTAAAATCCCTGTGTTATCTTCTATACATACTACTTAAAAAATAATTTGTCTGTACTTACCATCTCTAAGTATGGTTGATCACGTATTATCAAACCATATGTTCTCCTGGATAGGGTTGCTAAATAAATTGTAGAATATTCAGTATAGTAGACTCCCTTAGGTTGACCTCAAACGAGACATATCCTTGTACAATCTCCTCACCTTGAATGTGGACAGAACCTGTGATCTGTTTCTATGCAGTAGAATATGGCGAAGGTGATGGGATATTCTTTTAGATTATATGACAAAGGTGAAGAGATTTTTTCCAATATAATTAAGATGCCTAATCAGTTGACACTGAGGTAATCAAAAGAGAGATTATGGTAGGTAGGCCTGATCAAATCATCCGAGCCATTTTGTTTTTTGTTTTTCTTTTTGTTTTTAAGATTTATTTATTTATTTCAGGGGGAGGGGTAAGGGGAGGCAGAGGAAGAGGGAATCTTAAGCAGACTCCCAGCTGAGCGCAGAGCCTGATGCAGGGGCCTGGATGTCAGGACCCTGAGATCATGACCTGAGCTGAAATCAACAGTTGGATGCTCAACTGACTGAGCCACCCAGGCACCCCTCATCTGAGTCCTTTAAATAAAGGAACAAGGTATTCTCTGAAGGCAATGAATCAAAGCAACAGAGACTTTATCTCCATTTCTGATTTTGAAGAAGCAAGCTACCACAAATTATACAATCAAAAGAAATTGGATGTATTTAGCAACTTGCAGGAATTGCGAAGTGGATCCTTCTCTAATTGAGCTTCTAGACGAGCATACAGCCCAGCTGACCCCTTGATTTCAGGCTTATGTGACTCTGAGCAAAGACCTCAGCTGTAGATCAGAAGTACCCTGACATGTAACCAACAGAAATTGTAGGATAATAAGTGGGTAATTTTTTAAGATGTTAAATGTGGAATAATTTATTATGCAGCAGAGAAAATGCATACACCAACTTAAATTTAAGTTTCAGAAAAAATGAATATGTTTCCTAATATAAAGATGTCCCACATAATATTGGGAGGTTCTAATATTAAAATAATTACTTGTTTCTTATCTGAAATTTGAATTTACTGAGTATACTCAATCTATCTTTGTGTATTACATATTTATTGCTAAATCTGGCAATCCTACTCCTGGGAAATTCTTCTCACCACCTTTACCTGTTCCCTAATCCTCTAAGTGAGTCACTCATACTTTCTGTATAAAAACTTAGTTTGAAAAGTATGTTAAGCCTCCCAAAAATGCTGCTGGGAGAAAAATTGGGGCCACCAAATAAGGAATATTTAAATTTGTATAGTGTAAAACACCCATTTTGCTTTATGATTTCTATCATAGCCACACCCACACACAAAAATAATTCAGTTTCTTCTCACTTTCAAACACACACACACACACACACACACACACACACACGCACAAGCACACACTATCAGTAAAACATATTCCTGAAACCACATGCTTTTCGATAGCTTCATTTTACTTACTTAAAGAATGTTTTATTAAATTTTCTTTTTAATGAAAACCAGAACAATCAAAAAATGTCAAAGTTTACTTATGGTTACTTTCCAGAGTTCTCTTTATAGCACAAGAATCCAGGTGAAGTAGTCGTAAAGAAATCAATACCAGATTTTTGTATTCTAATAATAACTTCTTTAAGCATGATATCTTTTATTAAATTCTTTAGAAGTTGTGAGAATTTCCCTATAATGAGGCTATTATGTTAGAATTTAGATGGCTTTGAATAAAAAAGCATTTTTAATGAAAAGGGCCTAGATTTTGATGTAAGCGATTCTGGTTTCCTTCTCTATTTGAACACTTAGTAACTCTTTGCCTCTGGATAAGACATCTAACATTACAAGGTCTCAGATTTTTCATCTGTGTAATAGGCAATGTGACATGTACCTGGCAGTGTTGAAGGGGCACTCGGTGATAATTATAATTTAATAATAATCATTTTAAATATAGTAATCTATTTCATTGTCATATCAACTGCTTTTTATAAATGAAGAAATTGAGACTCCAGGATATTCATTAGTTTGTCGAAAATCATGCAATAAAATAAGCCTCAGAGTTTGAATCCAGACTTGCTCTTCAATTTCATGTTCTACACCTTCTTCTAAATAAAACTCACTTTGTATATATTCACTTGAGTTGTTTACATCACCTATCTTTCAGTAGACCTCTCACTGTTAGAAAAAGAAGTGGGCACAGGAGTATGGTGGCCATAAGAAATGTGTATGCTCTTGTACTCTCTGTCAAATGCTTTCACCCATACCATGTCTCCCCCCCACCCCAATGCTATGAGGCAGGTAGGGAAGATGTTATTATCTTTATTTTCAGAGGAAGAAATTGAAACTTGGAACAGTTAAGTAACTTTTGAATTCAACTGGTACTGGAACCTACAGCTTCATAAAAGTTCTTTTTAGTCTGCTTTATTTCATCTCACATATGCTGGAAGCATCTCCGTTGAGATTATAAGGTCCCTTTCCTTGTGTGAGGCAACTCGGGGGTAAAAACGTAGCAGAAGACAAAGATTACACATTCACAAAGTCTGGTCCACAAAGTTTCACTGATGAATACGAATTCACAGTTAGGTTGGAAAGGGCTAGTTTTGCTGTTCTGCATTCTTACCCCAAATAATACAGCAACTATCCTTTTTTCCTCTTCTTGTCTACATTCAAGTGTTGAGAAAGGAAAAAACTTAAAGAAAAAAAAAAAAAGCACTAATCTCCTGTACCTCACCAGGGAATGAGTTCTGATCTTGGTTTGTTTTGTTCATTCCTTCTTTGTAGCATGGCTGGGAGATCTTAGATATCTGGCTGTCACAGAGGAAGTGAAAAGGGAGCCAGGGAGGGACTTTTCATTCTGATCATCAAGTCTTTTCCAGTGAAGGTTCGGTAAATGCCAAGTGAGCAGCACTTGTTTTTTTCAGGTACATGAGAATAGATCATCAGGCGTATTCCCACTCATGTGCATTCCCATTCAAATCCCACTCTTAATGTTTTCAAAAAATGTGATTAATTTACTTTATCCTTATAGACAGATTTTGGTTATTTTCAAGATCAGACTAGAGTTCACATTGGTTTAGAGGATTAGATCACCTCTTCTTTAATAAGGATTTATTGAAAAGCTCTAATCTTTTTGGGTAGTTCACTCTTTGATGTGTAAATTGTTCCTCAGTTACTAAGACTGCAGAGAGGTTTGTTTTACCAAATGTAACCTTTCCATTCATATACAGTAATGAATGCACATGGACTCTCACTTAAATGTCATTGTCACCCGGATGTTCACATGAGATAGGCAAAGATAGTCACAGTAAGTGAAACCACTTCAGACAGTAAATAACTAATGCCTTGTTATTTTGGAAAGTAAGTTTTTTGTTCTGTTTTTTAGATTTTTCTTTGTTTGTTTTTACATTTTGCAATTTGTTTGTATTTTAACCCTTAATTACATGCATTTGAAAAAAACATGGTACGGATTTCAAATGAGTTACAAATTAATTTTAAGCAGAAAGGAATAAAACTTCAGCCCAAACCATCATTGTGATTAATTTAAACTTAGAAATTGCTTCATTTAAATTCTGGTTAATTCTGTACACTAGTTTAGCAGATGTGTCTTTATTTTGGACCTACCCAGAGGTAATTTTTTAAAGATTTTTTAAAAATTTAACATAACTGAATATAAATTTATAAACATATATTTCATTATAAGGCACTGTATTCCAACATTAAACTTTTTAAAATGTCACTAATAATCATTAGTTTCTTGAAGATTAGGTTTCTTGAGAGATGACCTAGTTTGGACAATGTGAAATTCATTAGCTTTTAGTTCACATGAGTTTCAATTACTTTTTTATTTTTATTATTCATCTGAATTGAGGTTTAAGTTATATTTCCTTTAGTTCTTAAGATTTCGTTCAAACTTTAAATATAACTAAATTATCTCCTGGCAAAGGGTTATGATAATACATTCCCACAGAGGAATAAAAAATATGTTTAAATATTATTTATACTTTTACATGAAGCTAGGATACTATAGAATGAGATTTATTATTACTATCATTGCCTGAGTAAAATATTCCTGAGGATCAAGTTTTCCTGTTTTACTTATAGAATGAACATTTTCATGATGACTATGTATTTTACCAGTGGGGGAGTCAGAGTCATCTCTGATCAATGGCTATGAATTTTTGTTATTCTTTTTCTTTTTTTCTAATATCGTGAAGTGTTATTATAGGTAGTTTAACTCTTTTATTTCTGGTCTAATTAAAAATACAGTTTAAAAAAATCTACCAAAATTTTAAATCAGGCATAATTCAGATCATTCACCTGGGAAATGAACAAGGGACTCTAAATCTTCTGAGAAAAGCTTTCTATTCAATTTCTTTTTGTTTTAGGTGTCCCCCTCCAAAGAGTTATATAGTGTTTACTATGAGATAGTCACTTTAGAGATATTAACAGGTTAAATCTAGGTTAACAGCACTATGAGTAAGTACTGTTAGTAACCGATTTTGCAACTAAGGAAATTGCATCGCAAAGAGATTAGATAACTTGATCTCCAAAGATGTGTACACAACTTTATAATATAGAATTTAATGGGGCATTAATGGTTAAGAGAGATTAAAGAATTTATTTCTCTAAAATTCTCTATACCAGCTTTTCTGAAATTTCATTTTAGATTTATCACTATGGATCTTGAACAGGCACATACATGCACACAAGTACACACACACACACACACATCATTTGAAAAACACTATTTACAGTATGTCCCTATTATTTGACCAAAGCCCTATTTCATTCACTCAGCAGCAAGTAACACTTAATGAGATACTGATATTCTCGTTAGTGGAGCCTGGCTGAGGCAGGATCGCTCAGCACCATAGTCTGAGCAGCCCTGTTGCAAACAATAGTCTTGGCGTAGAAACTGACATCTAGTTTGTAAACTGGTGCACATATTTCAGGCTACATCTGGACGTACATATAGCAAGCTTACACGTAGGGGGATTAAAATGGTTTTCTCCCTCCCTCTAAAACAACCTGTTAGCACTCTTCTGAACAGGGAATTAAACTGATATCACTCAAAATATTCTCTCAACAATTTGCAATAGCCGTGCTATCAGATTTCCATTGTTTGTACAAGTAAACAGAATTAAAAGTGTCGTTTTGAAATTTAATTTGTTTTCCAATCAGCAAAGATACAGAAATGTCAAAAGAAGTCATTTAAGTGTAAAAAAATGTTTATTGTGGAACACAGCTGCAGAGCACAAATCCCACACCATCAGGGATGGGAGGGCCTCCACAGTACATGGGCAGCCGGTTCATATGGCACATAAATGAGTGTTCTGGCCTGAATTCTATCTACAATCAGGCTACCTTCCTTCTTCATAATTGAAATGTGCCACAAACACTCTTAATTAAGCTACATATAGTCTACTATGGATAAAATATTCCTCACCCTTCAAGAGTAAATGAAGTTTTAATATTTCTTGCCTGTAATGGAGATGAGTTTGCTTCAGAATTTATGATGTGATATTCACATATAAAAGATGACTTTGCAGGACCAGCAACATTTGTAGTAAAAACCGTCACAACCATCAAAACAATAGTGCAGAATTCCATTTTTGTAACTCACAAGCCGGAATGTGGGTAGCACCCTACATTTTATTAGTAATGACACTCCTTAATAATCATTTTATCTAATGAGATCATCTGACAGTTTCTTACTAAGCATTCACTACTGCTCTAAGTGTTAAAAAAAATAATAATACTTAAAATGTCATTTCCTTTCTGCTGTGCACAGCTTATTCCATTAAAGCTGGGAATGTTGGAGGTTTGACCTGTTTCAGAAAACTATTCTTTATCCTAAACTCTTTGACTGCATCCCCCTAGATTTACATCAGACTAATTCTGGATAGAGGTTAGTGATCTTTGACATCAACAGAATAATCTTTGGTGTGAGGAAATATAGCCCTATTGACTAAATTACAGCCAATTATATTTAGACCTTTGACCTAAATAGTGACCTTGAGAACAAGCAAGGCAATCAGGGTGGTAGAATTTCCTTTTGTTCAAGGCATGCATTTCTCTATGAATTGAAAATTTTACAGTGGGCAAATCGGTGATATATTGACTTATTCCCCAAATTGAGAACTAAAACATACCTTAAAATAGTTCATAAAAAATTTATCATTTAGAAAATAGAAAATTTAAAAAGTACAAGATATAAATTGTACAATATACCTCTTATATAAAGCCAATAAAATAGCCACATATCCTTGTTATTAAGAAATAAGAGATTATTAAAATATTAGAAGATAATAATATGTGTTAGGAGATAAGATTAGGATAAAATTTAATTTGTTGTTTTCATATTTGTTAAGTTTCAAACTCTTTATCTCCTGACTAATTTATGCTCTGTAACTGGACAAAAAATTTAAATGTGTATCATAGAGATCATACTTTTTTAAACGTATCATTATTTTAGAATATAGTTTATGTTATTTGCAAAAGGTTTAGAGCAAAACTTTTTTTTTCCTCAATGCTATTCTCATTTTTTTTTTACCAACTCAAGACAAGAGAACAAAATTAAAGTACGTATCCAAATAACAGATTGCCAAATGAATAATTTTTTTTCTTTATATACTTGTTAAGCAAAAACAAAACAGAGCAATCATTTGAAATGGAGAGATCATTTTGGATGTAAAGATATTAGCACAATCATAATGTACATTTTAAATGTTTGGTTTTTGGTGCAAAATCTTTTCTATACCAGAATAGAAATTTTGTCCAACTCTTTATAGAACTCGTTGTTCCATTCATGGTAATTACTACTGAAAAGTATCTCATTCAAGCAACTATATCTGTAAGCAGCGAGCAATAAAGGTTACCAAGGATTTTAGGCTAAGATCCAATATATATTTAGCTGGAATTTTGAGAAACTCCTGGAAACTAGGTCATTCTCATGTTATGTATATTAACAATTATTTCCCATAGAGGATCCTAGAATAAGATCATTCCCAAGAGTTACACTTAAAAATGTTTCCCACATGCAAAGTTTATATTACTTATCAAACAAAAAATGAAAAGAAATACAAATACCATCATTCTGAAAGCCACTTTGATAAATCTGTGGATGTGTTGATGATGATAGTAATTTCATTCAGTCTAGTTGGAAGTTAATTTGCTTATATAAAATTTAGGAATATTAGCAATCGGATTTTGGAATTAGATATTGGAAATTGTATTTTACAGTAAGAACTTGTGCAAATAATCACAATTGTATAATATTTAATACCCTGCCTGTGCAGTGCTTCAGAAATGGTCTTTGCTTATTTAGCTTCACTGTCCATTTATCTTAATCATTTTTTACTATTTTCCAATGTTAAATTGGTTGGTATAATTTTAGTGTTATATTATTTTTGTATTTTAGCTATATTTTTGTTTATATTTATGTACAGTTATTATTTTATTATTCTTACAATTTTATTTTTATAGCCTGTGTGCTTTTGTGCAATTTAGATCTCCTTCCTAAAATGTTCTTTCTTTATTGTGTGTGTTAATGATTCTGCCTTGCAAGGTAGAGCTCTAGTTTAACCCCTCCAATTTCTGTTATCACATAGATCTATATCAGTATCCATACTATCTAGAGACTACCACTGAATTCATTTATTTTACTAGTTAGTTAAAGCACCGTGTTCTTATCTTTCATATACAGAGAGAGCTTTTGAATCCAAAGTATTAACATCACGAGTACAAAGTCAATTACATAATTAATTAATTAATAAGGGGCACCTGGGTGGCTCAGTCGGTAAAGCAGCCGACTTGATTTTTGCTCAGGTCATGATCTCAGGGTCCAGGAATCGAGCCCTGTGTCAGGCTCTGCACTCAGTGGGGAGTCTGCTTGAGGAATCTCTCTCCCTCTCCTTCTGCCCCTCCCCCCTCCATCTCCCCCTCTTCCTGTCTCTAAATAAATAGCTAAATCTTTAAAAATAAATGAATAAATAAATAAGATCCCAGATTTGTGAGAAAGGAAGTTTGTGAAAACATTAATGTTTATACATTTACACATAATTATGTGCTGGCCACTATGTACTATTATTTATTATTAATTAATTTTTCAAAAATAAGTAAGTACACACATTTCTTACTAAGTGAAATTAACAGTGCACAAATATACAAAACCTATGGGCTTATAGGATTGGCATTCAAATGGGGAATGCAGAAAATCACTTAAATTCATTAAACTTGATTTTCCCCATCTTCATGATAGCAATGTAAATCAGTGCACTGGGTTGTACTATCAGGACTAAGTAAAATATATAAGTACAATTTTTACTGTTTGGGTTTTTTCAACAAAAGTTTTTGAACAAATACTATGCTCCTGGCACTCTTGTAAGTGCTAAAGATAGAAAAGTAAGAGAGACACAGTGATAGGTGCTATGATAAAAGGAAAGATTAATAGGGGTCATAGAGCATCTGGCAACTACTTCTATCTGTGGAAAGGTGGGAAGGCAATGCCACAGGAGTTTTTCCATAAGACTTGATTTCTGAACTGGCAGCTGATTTATTACTAGCTGGAGTTAGCCAGATAAATGAGGTGAGGTAAACAAGGAAGAATGTTCCAGGTAGTTACCTCATTTGCCATGAAAAATAGTTTAATGACTTTTAGGTTAATTTCTCTGTTAATTATCAGAACTACATTTTATCACATGAGAAACCTAAAGCTTGTAGAATTTAAAATCTGTATTGGCCTAGGTTTACCTCACTAATGAGAGAAACTACATTGAACCTGCCTGTCTGACTCTAGAGTGGAAAATATTCTTTCCAATGTGCTACCAGGAAAGAACATATAATAGAGACCAGATAAATATTTGATGCTTTACTTGAAAAACCTGGAATAATTAAGTAACTCTAGAAAATTGTAGCTTCTTATAAATATTTAATCTAAAAAGTTGCATATGTCAATCAAATTAATATCTCTATATATGAAGTGATAGACATGACTTATTTAAAGCCTTATGTATTTTACAAATATTCACACAGAAGTAGCACATCTCTTAACCCTCTCTGATCAACACAATTCCAGAAACATGAGGTCCATGCAAACATACACCTGGCTAGCTAACTAATCAATTTCATATATATTTCTCTAAAAACAGATCATTTTTGTTGTTATTGTTTCTGCCCTAGAAGAACCCTTGGGTTTCTTGGCTCTGAAAAGTTAAGATAATAGAAAAATTTCAGTATGAGCACAGATCATGAAAGCCTTCAATATTCACAGAAATATGTCAATACAAATAATACACCAATGCGATTTTCAAAGAAGAATTTTTGCTTTGCCTTAAGCTGTCATTCTATGATAATAAAAAAGTAATAAAAATGTTGATAAAATATCAAGTAATAAAACCTTATTTTGAATAATGCTGAACTTTTTTATTGGAAGTTCAGCCAAAATATCAGAGGGCACTTAGTTAGTTTTTAAATGTTTGTCATTAAAAAGTTTGATTATAATCCATATTATATTAAACTTCAAGATTACATGGGACATTTTTCATATAAATAAATTATTGGCTAGATCAAATATTGCCTGAGGTCTGAAATAAACTTTTCATTGAACTACATACCAAAAAAGAGAGAAAGAGAGAGAAGAAAGAAAGAAAAAAAACACTCCNGAGAGAGAAGAAAGAAAGAAAAAAAACACTCCTTTTTTTCCAAGAGCATTTGTTTTTGCTCTCTTTGCCACAAAGGGAAATAGTTTTCTTATCAGTATGATAAATTTTAACAAGTCTCCTCTATTTTCTCTGCAGCATCAAAATCACTACTTTTCCACTGTTTTACAATTACAATCCCTAGCAGAGAATG
Source organism: Ailuropoda melanoleuca (assembly GCF_002007445.2). Lineage (NCBI taxonomy): Eukaryota > Metazoa > Chordata > Mammalia > Carnivora > Ursidae > Ailuropoda > Ailuropoda melanoleuca. Next base: position 118,002,944 of record NC_048224.1, read on the forward strand.
TCTACTTTAGTCCACAAAATATGGCTATGCAGAAGAAAAGCAAAAAAGACTTTACAGTCTTTATAGTCTTTATAACTCCAATTCTAATTGATGTTAAAAACCATATATACATTCTTCATGAAATTATTTGTATGCATGTAGAGTACTTGAATATATTCTGTATGGAAATATTGATTTCATTAAGCAGTCATTGACTTATATCTTGGGGGAATAACAAAGTAATTTTCAGCAATTATGTTTATAAAATGTTACTAATTTCTGGATTACCTAAACTCCATTGTAATGGGCAAAATTCTAGATTCCTGCTCTTTGGTGTACTACTTACCTCGTGAGCAGAACGGGTGGGTATGGTAGAATACCACTCTCATGTTAGCATTACACAGCAAACACGAAGGAATTTTGCAGATGTAATTCATGTCCCTAATCAACTGACTTTGAAGTAATAAAAAGGGGGGTTAGCTTGAGTAAGCCCAGTCTTTTTTTTTC